>NC_031985.2:26055160-26388494 GCF_001858045.2 Oreochromis niloticus | reverse complement strand
ACAAAATTTAATTACTAAAACCATTTGGAGATGTCTCACCTAAGACTAGAGGGAATAATAATGGAATGATGGATATTATAGGGAAAAAAAAAGAATACACAGAAAGCGAAGGCTCCAAAGAAGGAAAAGATGAATGTCAGGCCTGATTAAAAGGAAGAGAATAAGAACAGGTGAACATGAAAAAAAATGTGGGAGATGATAAGAAAAATTGAAAGAACACGCAAAGAAGATTGGAGACTCACAAAGTTTGGGTGAATACGAAGTAGGAAATGAGTCCAAGAAAATTAGGTTATTTTGAAATGTTCAGTGAGAGGAGATTAAACTGTGTTGAAAGAGCCAGAAGAAAGAGAGAGGAACCGATGCTGGAGCGAGATGGAAAGCAGGAGATGGGAGGGGAGGGACAGAGAAGGGAGGACGAGAAAGTTGGAGACAGCAGGATGAAGATTGCTGGTCCTGTGTTGAGCAAAGCTAAATAAATCATGCCGATAAATAATTAAGCCTCGTCTGTGAACGATGGCTTAGAGGAAGAGTAGAAGGCTGAGAGAGAGGGAGGGAGAAGATGGTGGTATTAAAAAGTATGAGAGATATGGAAAGCTGTTAATAGTTCTTAAATTTAGAAGAAAAAAAAAACATGGTGTTACTATGTCTTTAAGCTGCCCTATAAAATACATATACGATACATGAGTGGGAAAGAGCATTGGTAAGCATTTGTGCTTCTCTTACTGCAAATTTAATGACATGTTTTTTTAAAGTAAGCTCATTAGTGGTCCTTGTTGAAAAGTTGCATGACTGGGTTCTGGTAAATATTACTTCTCTTGGATGTTGGAGCTTCGATGTAATGAATGATGTATGTGCAGAGCTGACATTGAAAGGCTGCTTTGCAATTTATCTTTGAAAGTTTATTTATGCTCACCAAATATCAGAGTTTGAAGGGAGTACCCATGAGCAGGATTTGTAACATTACAAGTAGTTACAAGCACTACAAGCCAATCCTGGTCCAAGAGGCAACTTACACAAGTGTGATGAAGAAACTTGATGCCTGAAAATTACACACACAGTCATTCCGGTATTTTAGCTATGTATGAAACTCTTATCTAATGGTAAAACTTGGTAAATGAGAAAGGTCTGTATGTCCATAAATTTCTTTATGATGGGAGAGGTATGGGTTGGTATACAAACAAAGAACAAAACAAAAAAGCACAAACAGTTATTCGAACTGAGTACTTCTGTACAGCTTTAAAAACACCTGAGAATGATCCTCACACTCATCAAAGGCATTTAGTAAGTTGTGAAGCTAAATACATCAAATAGTCTAATGTAAACATTAGGGATGGGTATCGTTTAGGTTTTATTCGATACCGGTGCCAAATCGGTACTTTTGAAACGGTTCCGGTGCTTAAACGGTGCTCGAACCGGTGCTTAAAGAATGGAGAACACAAACTTCGTCCAAAAACCTCTCATGTTTTTATTTTTAGCAGTCTCTTTTTTTCTGCATAATGATAAGAACCGTAACAACATATAAACATCATCTGTGCAAAGATTTATGTTTTTAAAGTGAAACAGTGAAAAATTACAGCGCTGTCAATACATGAATATCCAGACGTTCTACAAAAATGTCCAATTCTTGCACACAATTGGACACCATGCCAGTTGATTTTTTTAGGTATTTAAGAGCAGAAATTACATTTACCTTTTCTGCGCATGGAGCGCTTAATTGGCCTGAACTCTGAGGGGCTGTAACTTTGGTTTCTTTTGGTCAATTTGCATGATTGACACCTCTTTTTAATTGTTTGAGCCAATAGAGTCACAGTAATGATGCCACGTTCACGTTACGTCAACCAATCAAACGTTGTAATGCCAAAACCCACGTGGGCCCAAATTTACTGCATGTGACGTCTGTCCAGTCACGTGTCTATAGGTGGGTCTAAAATGGAGGTTGTTGATGGAAAACGACTCTGATGCGGCTAGGTAGGCGTGGTAACTGCTGATAATCACATGGCTACCGGCTACCGGTGAAAATAACGGAGGAAATCTGGACGGTAAGCCAATTTCTGTCTTAGCGCATTTGCGCCGCTGTGTGTTTTTGTGGTCTTCTTTTGCGGCTCATTCAGTGAATTTTGGTCAGAGTGTGGTGAAACTTGGTGTTTGGAATTGGTGATAGCTCTGGAAGATAACCAGCTTTTCTTTAGACGGTTACATGAAGTCTGGAGAATTTCTGGTTCACCTTGTTTGTTTAGCGGACTTGTGCGCATTCACATAACTGCTCGTTTAATCATGGCTTGTTTTCGTTGAGTTTGGTGGTTGTAGAAATGGTTTATATGACATTTTAGCTGAGATTCAGAGGATTCTGTGGATACCACACATGTCTGGACTTATATTTCTCACCCCGTGTTATAACCAATTAAACGTGATCTCCTCCTTTTTGCTCGCGGTACCGGGGGCGTGGGGCTTAAAACACTTGTTGCAGGCTGCTGAGTTTGCATCTTTTGCTGTGAAGTACAGCCAGACTTTTGACCGCTTCGCCTAGGCAATCTGTAGCTCTGCTCTAAAAGAACATACGTACCTGGGCCCGCCTACTATCCTTGTAAAGGTAAAATGATTGGCTAGAATCCAAAGTGTATGACATCTCAAGAAAAAAAAAAAGCAACGAAATAAAGCATCGAAATGTGCGCTGCTTTTCGGTCTGGTTACTACCGTTTATGTCAGAACCGGTGCCATCATGGCACCGGAAACCGGTACCCATCCCTAGTAAACATTAACCTAATGTTAATGTATTAAATTGTTAGCAGTAGGGATGTCCATGACTAGTCGACTAGACTAATCGTTGCTATTGTCACTAGTCGGTACCTAACATAGCAGTCATTTAATTTAAATGTTTTGAATTTAAATTGATTCCCAATGTAGGTAAATTATTGTGCCCTAAATGTAATGTAGCCATCTGGCACCAGATGAAGCATCATTGCTGAGGAACCCCATCACATCTAATTCCTCTGTGTTTCCCCCAAGTAGCCTGAGGAGGTGGCAAAAGGGATGTCTGGGCTTCCTTGCCTAGGCTGCTACTCCCGCGGCCCAAATTCAGATAAGCAGAATAAAATGGATAATTTATGGTTTTGTTATTTTAGATTTTAAGTCTCACGAAAGTGGTCGTGGTAAATTTTGGAACAGCAGTCATTCATTCATAATGCACAGCACAAGGCACCACACTTTCCACTCACAGTTTATTAGTACATGAACTAATACATGAACATCTTTTGTAGTAACATGTTTTCATTTCTGATGAGGCTTTGGTGAACCAAAGATGGATCAACTGAAGGACCAGATGTATCTTTCAAGTCCTGTGTCAAGCCTTTCCTTGATTTTTTCTTTTCTTAACGACATAACTTTCAAATACTGTTCATCTGATGCAAAAACTATTTCTGTTTGATTGTTTTATTTTTTGTTTGTTTGGGGTTTTTTTAACCTCCACTTGTCCAAATTTCCTCTCATTTTTTACAAATACACTGCGCACCATGGCAACCTATGCCAGATTCACAGGTATACAAATTATGTCTGTCACACTTTGTTACCCGCTGCCTGTTGCAAAGATTTATTCCAATTTCTTTATCTATGAAAAAAGCCAAAAACAACAAATTGCCTAAAGGTATGATTGTCATGTGCAGTTGGTCCTTTGTAAGTCGACTGTTGATGTGTAGACACAACACTGATTCATCCTTCGAGTTAGATGCCTTTTTTATGTTTAAGTGATTCATGGGTCAGTGTTACGTTGCATAACAAACAACATTCATCTGAAATTACTCAGGTACAAGTAATTCACCAAAAATGAGTAAAGAACCAAGTAATGGCCAAAGAAAAACTTTGAAAGACCTTCAGACAGCCTACTGCTCAAGACCCCTTTGAAAACATTATTAGAAATTCTGGCTCCTTAGAAACGAAATATAAAGAAATGATGAGTGGGTTTTGCACAGTATTGCTAGAACTGGATGTGTTTGCACTGAATATGACTGGGACTTCTGAGCCATTCCCAGTATTATTTCTTTTCCTCTGAAAAACACCATTTTAGAGTCAAAGGTGAATTTTGTGATTAATTTGAAATTGCAATTTGTAATCACTGATTTGAAAGGTAAAGCATGGCATGGGAGCTATTTCTGTATCAATAATCAACCAACCCCTTACTATCAAAACATTAAATGGAATATATTTTGCTAATATGAGTAACATCTAACCAGGATTTAATATATTTTTTACGCAGTTATCTCATTTTTAATCTTCTCAGAGGACTGCAGCAAACAGACTGCAGAACGTAATACAATGCTCTGTGCTGTTACTTGCCATCTTCATCTACAACAACATGGAATTGCTTGTTAAACATGATTTATTCATTAGAATTGAATCTCCAGCTCTCAAATTCAGTACAAGTGTATCTGAAGTCTGACCATGCAACACCAATCAACTGGCCCCTAAAAACAAGCTTCAATCAGCTTTGGGACAAAAATACAATAAAAGAAGAAAAAGTAATTTGGAAATGAGGACAACAACAACAACAAAACATGATGAAATATCCTCACAAACTGGCTGATGAAAGTATTAAACACCTGACCAGTTAAATTTGTAGGTATTTTGAATCATAAGCAAAGCAACACAGGCCGAATTACTGAAATACATCACATCTTTTAGTTTGACTAAGGGCTTTAAAGGGGACCTTTTTGCCATGTTGCAGTCACAGAGGGAGGTGCAAAGGAACATATTTGCAGCAGCAAGCTGAGATAAAAGGTATGAAATAATAAACTGATCTGAGATCAAACAACAGCGTGTCATGTCTGTGTGTCTCATAACATCTGGCAAAAAAAATTCAAGTTCATGAACTGCACGAGCTCCATTTTGGGAGCTAAAAAAAACCTGAAAATAAAGCAACAGACTTGCTTGCGCTGCCCCACATTTCTGATGCAAATGCAAGCAAGCTTGCACATGCATAGCTATGCACAAGTATACATTCACACCAGAAACCATAATGAGCTTACAGGTAGTAAGGATGAGTGTTTTCTGAACCTGTCCTTAAAATCTTTGCAGTTATTAAACATACAGTGCTGTGTGCTGTATTGAGATATCAACTTTTAATTTCCCATTTTTACCTTTGCAATGCATGTGGTGTAATTAGACATATGCACCATAATGTCCTTATGGATTACCATAATTACCCGCAATCTCATCTATTGTCAGAGGACCGCATGAATGCATTATTTAAAGATATGTGTGAGTGTGCGCACATGTGTGAAGTTCGTGTGCTGATATGAGACCGTGACTACACGTGAGGAACTCCGTTAAGTCTCTTGCTTGAATGATTACTGGAAGCGGTGTTTCTGCATTTGACAGCGCACTGACCCGGACATACTTTATTCACAATGCGCCGTTGTTCCACTTCATGTTTTAAATGTCAGTGAATCTATGGTAAATGAGCAATAGCTAAACAGAACATGAGTAGGGAGTACTACTTCACTTTGCATGCTTTGGGGCACGAAAGCCTTATACTTCATTGCATATTCCACAAAAAAAAAAAAAAAGAAAAAGAAAATTTCATTTGCGATGCCAATTACTGACTAGTTTGCTTTGTCATGAGCAAGACCATTACTTAAAATTGATTACCTGTATCACCTTAATTTAGGGGTTTTACCCATGAAAAATGAAGCCAAAATTAAAAAAAAAGTCTATTTTCACTCCATTTGCTTTCTGTCCAAGCTATTTTTCTTTGATGTTCCTTAACTTGTGCAGTCACACAGAGACACACACATACTGCACAGCCTTCCATAGTTGCAGATAGATATATGCCCATGATCCACCCACACTGATACAACACCCACACCCAAACACAAATTAATGGAGAAAGAAAGAAAGAAAGAAAGAAAGAAAGAAAGAAAGAAAGAAAGAAAGAAATCTGGCAAACTCATCTACCAACTGAAGTCTACACATTGCACTCCATTTCAAGTCACTCTGGGAAAAACCAAGTGCGCATGTTTTCACTTATACTTGTGTGTTTTGTATATTTGCAGAAGCAAGTCAATGTATATGGAACAGATTAGATGACACTGGTTAAAAATAATCCTCTTGGAGTTCTTACATAAATATTTTGGCACAACTGGCTGTTGTTTTCTGTGCAATAGGTCTGGAGGGGAAAACTCATGCTGGTATGTACTTTTTTTAAAAAAGGAAACCAACTAAAAAAAAAAGCAAATCAAACTAACTTGTTTAGGAGAAAAGTAGGAAGTCAAACTTTAATTCCAGCTGACTATAGCCTTGATTTGTGTGTTTGCATGTGTGCGCCTGCCATAAGCCATAAATATCAGCTTGAATCCAAAAGTAAATAGATTACCAAATCGAGCAAGAATGTAGATTTTACCCCCAAAAAGAAGAGGAGGAAAGTAAAAAAAATACACACACATATATATATATATATATATATATATATATATATATATATATATATATATATATATATATATTTTTTTTTTAAAGTCAATCACACAAAGTTTATTAAAGACTTTTATGTCTTTTTGCTACCACCCCCACATTCCCCATCTATTTTAAATTGGTGTGATCCCATTCAGGCGATCCCTGGAGTGCCCCTAAACCCCTCCAGAACCACGTCAGAAAACATCAGAGGAGCGGCGGAAAATGAAATAATAAACGGAACATAACACAGCAACCAATATCCCATCAAAGGAGCTGCTGAGGATATTAATATCGACGCTGAATGGAAAATGAGGCACTTAGACATACAAATCGGGCTGGCAAATTTGCATAAAAACAAGATTAGCATATGCACTGACAGGGAGGAAAAATGTTCCTCTGGCTTTTTTCTTTTTGGAATTGGTGGAACTAGTGGGGGTCTGAGATGCATCAGTAAACACAGAGTTTTTACTCACATGTAGTATATTCTGTGCCACATACTTTACAGAGAAGTCACTGATAAAGCTCTCATGAACATGCATACAAAAAGCTAAAAGACCTGAACTTAAAACAAAAAACATACTTAAGTAAGGCCAAAATGTACTTTACTTTATGTGGTCAACTTTGGGTAAAAGGCTAGAATCTGTTAATATCAACTACGGCTAGGTTCATTTAGCTACCTTCACTGTATTAGTAAAAGCGATGCTAATATGGGCTAGGAGTAAACTGAAGTGTATTTACCAGAAAACATGAATAGCAAACTTTCAAACTGCGGACAGTGACCCATTAGTGTCCCTTACTGTTACTGTATGTAGGTGGTAAGTCGTAATTTAGTTTTAATTATAAAAAATGCTAACTTCAAGTATTATAGTTTTTTTATTAAATAAAAATATGTCAGACAGTATCAAATACCGCTTGCACCTGGGATAGTACACTTGTTGTGCATGGGCCAAAACAGAATGCCCCCTCCAGCTCTCGACCAATTACAGTTGTGCGATCCCACAAAACTCTCTGTTACAGGTTAACTGAAAAGGGTGACAGGCCTCACAGCTCCTACATTAAAGCACGTTCAAAGACCCTCAGTAAAACTCTGCACTACAATGTAGGAGCGTTTCTAACTTAATTTCCCACCGCACTAACATCGTAGGAACACAACAGGTGGGTATAATATATCACTTAGTCTGTTTCAGCATTAATAAATCGAAGCCATGGGATTTTAATTACGTTAGGTACCAAAAGGAGAACTGATAACTGAGAAGCAATTTCAACAACAGGCAAGAAAAATGGTAAGAAGTATTGAGTAGTTGTGATTGAAATTTTGGGTGGGCCATAGATGGGAATGACTGCTCTAGAGTGTCTATGTAAAACTGAATGCAGAACAAGACTACAGAACAGCAACCCCCTAGCTTACAAGATAGGAATGCGCAAAATTCACAAAACATGTTTTCCTTCTTATTGCAAACTGTTAAAAGGCTACTGTAGGGTATTTGCTAGGTTTACTGTTTGTTGATTATTGTGCCATGGGTTTAACCAAAATTCCAAATGCCAGAACACCATCCCAGACGGCCTTAAGCATGAAAATAAATCTCCATAAAAAAGAAAGAAAGAAAATGGCTACACTGGAGAAAGGATGCTCGACACAGTAAAGGAGGGTGTGCTGACTGTACTTTTGTTAGAGTCAGCAGTTCGATCCCAGTATCGATAGTATCAATATCAACACTGGTATTGGTATAGGATTAATACTAGAATACTTTGCAAGCGCAGTATGAAGCCTACTGAATTGTGTTAAATTTTAAAAAAAAATTCTGTTTTTCAAATTACAGTGATTTAGCAGTCATGAAAATGTATTTGGAATTTGCAAATTGATGGTGATTCTTATAAATTTCATTGCATGTCCATAAACCGGCCCTATATTTACTTGGTATGGGATCTCAAGACCAGAATTTGCAGTATGGCACAACACTTTTCACTCAGCATTAGCAGTCGATTAGGGGAGGGGCCGTCAAGAGGGGCCATCGAGAGAGATGTCATACAGGGTTTCACCTCTGTTCTAATCAGGCAAATCAAACCAATGCAGGACTAGATGAAATTTATAATTTCATCTAGTCAACATTAAAGCCTGGCAATCAAAGCAAAACAGAATTGGCATTGTTCAGTAGCAGCTGTGTACACTTATTATTTCAGTGACTTCATCCAGCTTGATTGAGTGGTTTTGTGTTGCTAAAAAAAAAGAAAAAAAGAAGAAAAAAAACTCTCACAGTCTTCATTTCGTTGCTGCAGTTTTGCAGAAAGCAGATAGAGCCGACTGCACCCACCCACTCTTGTAGTACGCATATGAAAATATAATTTCAGTGGTATTTTGGAGGTGTCACTGCAAATTATGAGACCAATTTCAATGAAAGTGAAGAAAAAACAAACAAACAAGAGAAAAAAATCCTTGCTTGCACTTAGACTTTTGAACATTTTCCTTGCTTGTCACTGAAATGTGAGCACAGATTATTTTGCATGGAATAAGTTCAACATTTGCTTCGGCAGGCTTAGTTTCCTCTGCAAAATTAAAACATTTTCAAAAGTTCGCCTGCTCATTATGCTCTGAAAGATCAACTTGGTGATACATATAGACAAGAAAAAGGAAAAGGAAAGAAATGAAGAGTGAAAGAGCAGAGGAGAGCTAAAGATAGAGAGCCCAGGAAGTATTAACTTCAGAGATGTGGCAGGTCTAATAGATTGGGTGACATCAAGCTCAAGGCTGTCAGTCTGTCTCGCTCTCTCAAACACACACACACACACACACACACACACAACCACATACACCCCTTTTCTCTTCTCCCTCTTCCAGCATTGCCTGCATTGTGAACTGAAATGACACAGTGGCGTTCTCCTTCTGTTCAGCTAAACCGTGGTTAGATATGTTTTGGCCGTGCGTGTGTCCGTGTTGTGAGTATACTGCCTACCTTCCTCACACTGTCATTATTTTCTTCTGTGTTCTTAACGCTTTTGTGAAAGGAAAAGAAGGAAGAAAATAAAAACAAACCGCTGCATGGTTGAGTGAGGTTGGGTTAAAGCTACATTTTTTTGCTGTACCAAACAAAGGCGGTGGGCGTATGCGGCACTGAAGAGAGAGGACGCCAGTTTTTTACTAGCATTTGTACAAAAAAGACTCAAAAAAGAAAAAAAGTCATAGCGTGAAGTCCATGTCGTTTTTATCTACTGTGCAAAGCTGAGCATCAGACAAATGGCACTCAGAAAAAGAATTAACCCACCCCATTCTCGCTGTGAGCAAAAATAAAACAGTCAGGAGAAGTGAATCAGTCGCTGGTCAAAGGTAGCCAGTTAACGCACCTGAGCCTGTGATTCCGGGTTCACCTGGGCAAGAGGCCGTGTTGTTGCACATGCGTGTTTCCCGCAGGGCACCGCTGCACAGTGTCCCATAGGGAGAAGAAACGCACGATCGGGTCCTCACTTGCCAGCCCTGCCCACATGTCAGAGAACACACACTCCACTGCGACCATTCCTCCGCTGCTGGGTCACCTATGGAGCGAGATGGACATGGAGAGGATAGTTATATATGCACAGTGTTTTCAATGATCCTGAGAGTCAGATGTGCGGCTAAGGTTGAATAACAAGAGACATTGTTCTTTCCTTTTATCACTCGTTCAAATGAAACGTATTCACGATTGTAACAAGACTGCATTTTGTTATCTCACAGCTTAATTTGGTGCCTTCACATGGATATATTGCTGAAATCTCCAAATGCATTTTTATAGAGGCAGTGTGAAATTTTCAGCCAATTTCCAAGTGGTTTTAATGTGGTGCTTGGTAACCCCACGCCACCCCACTTCCTACAAAACACCCCTGCCTGCTCTGTAGGAGTGTCATGGTGTCTCCTCAGGTCAGACAGAAAAGAGATGTGGAAGAGCTAGAAGATGATCTCAGCTCTGCAGCTGAAAGTTTATACCGCTATGTAAAAGTGGCTCGTAATGCAAAGATCTAACAAAAAAAAGAAAAGAAAAAAGATGTCCATAAAAGGTAATTACAATAAATTCCTCGCTTTATCACAGAGTCCTAAAATGTCCCAACAAATGGAGCAGACAGAAACTATTACTGGAGATGTGTGACAATTTTCAGGTACATCTTCTCTTCCAGTTTTCACAGAAGCACCACCGACATTAAAAGATGTTTGCTTTATTGATTGCTGTTTAGCGGGTCTCAGATTCCTCTGCTGTTCTGTTTACCGTAAAAACACAAATACAACAAAAAAACCCCCCAAAAATCAAAATCTGCTTTTGAAAAGCAATGACACAGGTGCAAAATCACAACAAAAAAAGACAAACAAAATTGTGACCTATGCAATTAACAAGAAGTAAAAAAAGAAACCTTCAGGAATGTGTGACAGGCGATGAAAGTGACACGATGTAGCTTTTTTCTTGACTTATTCACACTAAGAGTGTTATTGTAAATAAATCTTGACGGGATATTAATGAAGATGATGATCATGCTCCAGGAATGTTTTTTTAAAGGTGATTCAATTTATTAATGGAATTATGGTAACACGTAAGATCTCACCGCTAAAGGCCTTTAAGTCTCAAAGCAATTGTGTGTGTGTGTGTGTGTGTGTGTGTGTGTGTGTTTGTGTGTGTACATATTCGACTCTGTGTTCTAAGCACCCATATGAGATTAGGTGTTTAGACTTGATGGAGTCTAATTTGGAGTTCTCCAGGCAGCTGTGGAGAGGGTCCCATTGTTCCACTGAGCTACGCCCTTGAAAGCGAAAACGAGGAGCCAAGTCCCTCCACTTCTCTCTTTGTAAATTGTTTATGAGCGCCGTGTCCTTTGATGGAGGCGTCATCACATGGCAAAGAAGGAAATCAAATTAATTGCATGTCCGTTAATCGCATTACATCTTCATTAACATGCTGTGAGTCAGGGCTTAAGCTCATCACATATGCCTAGAGGACTAGAAGAATGGAGGAAGAAGCAAGGAAGGGGAGGGGTAGACAGGGTAGGATGAGGACAAGATAGACCCAGGGGTTTCCCCTCCTATTAAGGGACTTCCTCCTCTACGCCGTAGATATGAATATGGAAATGCATGTGCATGCGTACGTACAAAAGGTTTTCAAATTAGGATATGACCTATCCTAGTCTGGGTGAAATAGGCAACATGGAATATCTTGTATGTTTAAGGCCGATTCGTCTACATATTTATATATACATACATACATGTGACATTCTCATGTTTAATAGATCACGCTTTGAATAATTCACCCAGTCTTTTCTATTTTTTCCAAGTTTCACACGCCGACTCAAAAATTTCACACTTTCACAAATTCACACAAGTGAATGATTAAAGGTGGCAGCTGCCCTAGGTTTCTTCACCGAAAAGAAAAAGGTACACCTTACATAAGTATTTATAGAAAACTGACTATTTCAGTGGGACATACAGCCTGTAAAGGTCAGGTTGTCTTCTTTCGTTCCAGGCTCTGGACACCATTGCACACTCATAATACTCACCTGTTTGTGCCTGAAACACACCTGGCTGGTCAGCTGATCGTGGTCTTTGGGTCTTCACCTTCAGGTCGTCATCATACGGGTCTGAAAAAAATAACAGACATTTTTTTTTTTTCATTTTAGTCTTACTTAACTTCCTTGTGATTACATGGTACAGCTCAAAATATATGAGGGCTCCATGGGTTGCATGGGCAAATCAAACCTGAATTTAAAAGCTGTCATAAATAAGCGCTCATCACCATCCACATTTCACTTTTATGTTCAGGAAAAGTAAAAAAAAATACAGGAAAGCTTAAGTACATCCAAAACACGACTCTGGCAAAATAAAAGTACAAACGCCTACATTTCCTTGGCTTAGTGCTTGTAGCAGGAAATTTAAAGAACATGACGAGACGTTTTAGCACACGCCGCGCGGTAACAGATAACAGACTGTCAAATCTAGTGTATAATCTCCGAAAATCAGGAGGAAGCAAATTTGGACTGGCTCATTAGAGGGGAACATTAGGAGGGGAAAACATGAAATAAAAAAAAAAAAGTATATCTTCTTTTGAATGCATGCTGATAATGTTCATGGTTCAGCGCAGCAAACCAAGTAAATAAAAGTTCTGGCTTGGAGATGAGACTCCACACACACATATAAATGCACCAGAGGGACTTGATCTAACAAATATGTGAACATCTCACATAAGCGGTGAGCATTTCTGGAAATGGCATTAAGTCGGTCTCTCAGAGTTAGTGAAATCACACAACATATCTAAGTCAGTTTCATCTCAGCTGGTAGAAACGTGGAGGCATGCGTGCAGGCCGTTCTGTCTGGTTCAAATGGATTTTTAGGCTTAGTTTCACCAGTGCAAGTCTTAATCAACTCCCTCAGCGGGGGGAAACAATCTTTTCTTTCACAGATCTTATTTTTTTTCTCCACTTGGGATCTTTTTTGCAGCAGCTGCATTTATGGAAAAGGAGCTGACACACGTGGCGTATCTAAGGTACATTATCTACACGGAATGTGATTGTGTGTCTGCGTATTCGATTACAGAGAGCAAAAGTGAAATTTCCTCACGTTAGCCTCCATCAAGCAGTTGACCCAAGAAAGAACAGAGACGTAGCATATCCTCCCTATCCGGCACACACGCACACACTCACACATGCAAGTGTGAATGCCTGGGAAGTGTGTTGAGGCTCTGCCATGATTGCTCAAACGCCCATTGCTACCAGACCTTTAATTTGGCCTTTTAGAGAATCAACTCTTTGGCGGGGGAAAAGAAGCTCTTTCCCCGTTTGCTCGTTTTCTGCTTTGTTCTCAATGTGATCATTTAACAAAAGACCAATTTTTTTTAACCAATGGAAAAAAAGTAATAATCCTGTTTGCGTGCTGTCTGCGCTGTTGCAGGTTACAGCCGTGGGTAAAATAAATAACTGCTGTGCACATGTGTGGTCTGTTCATTTGCCTTTAAAAGAAGCCAAAATGAGCAAATGGTGCACCGGGAAAGTATTTAATAAGACAATTAACAGATTTCATTTTCATCTAATTAAATCATTTCTTAAAAAACAAAAATCACACTTCAGCATTGCATCAGATTTGACAATCAAGCACAAAACAGAGATGTACACGCCAGCATGCCCAGGGATTTGAAGGAGTTCTCATTACGCAATCTTTCTCGGGTCAGCTCGTGGTACAGACGCCCACTTACTTAGCTGCAGGTTTTACAGTCATATTTTACACGGAAAATGTGAGACCTTGAGCGAGCGTATCGTGCTCCCAGAAATTTATGGCTTGCTTTGCCACAGTCCTGGGCTTTATTGACTGTACTCATCATCGCCGCTACACTAACATTAGTCATCCTCCTAAACAAGCAGCATTCATTAGCTGAAATATGGCGTCAAACGGTAGCTTTTTCACTGCTCTTTTAGTTTGACTCTCAAGCTCAAGCTTGACTCATTGTTAGATTCCTTGAAACTGCAGCCTGGGAGACAAAAGATTCAGCAAGAGTTGAAGAAAATGTCTACACTACCTGACACCGGTTTTGGTAAGAAAGCTTCCGTCATATTTGCATTCAGTTCAATTCAGCTTTGTTTATATAGTGACAAATGACAAAAACAGTCACCTCAAGGTGCTTTATATTGTAAGGTAAAGACTCTACAACATTAATTGGCCAAGTTAAACAAAGTGCGTTAAGAAGGTGTGTTTGTTAAGGCCACCCATCCCTATATGTTCTCATCCCACATGCATCAGTGCGACTTTAGGGTATAAATCCTGAGTGAAACTGAATGGTCTATGATAATCTTCAATGGGAAACAACCAAATCATCTGCCTCGATGCATAACACTAACTGGACAGTGTAGATTTATTTGAACTGAACTTTACGCATGTGTGTAGAGTTAGTTTGAGAACAACAGGAAATCCTGGTCCAGAGCAAATTAAGCCCACATAAGTGCTTGAGGTCAGTGAAGCAGTACACAAGAGTAAGGTCTCAAAATCTTTATCACCTTACTTGAGTGTATAGTTCTTCACAGAAACTGTACACTGAAGTTATGCAGCCTTCATTAACAGTAATAAATCACAAAGCAATAGTACATTCATGTAGTTGTAAAAAGCATCACAATATATCAAGTAATCCGAAGTATTCACAATACATTACTCACATAGAGTAACTTAACGGAATACGTTACAAACTACATTTTGGGGCATGTATTCTGTAATCTGTAATGGAATACATTTTAAAAATAACCTTCCCAACACTGTGTGTAGAACAGTGAGCAGATATGGTGGAGACTATGGAATTTTAATGACACATGGCAAAGTTGAAGGAGTCACCGAGTTTGTGAACCAGTGAGTGAACAAGACAGTCGTGGTGCGTTTCCACTGGGGTGCTGAAAGTGTTGCTGTGCTTCCCAGCACTGGACACATGATGGACAAGCCATTAGAAAGTGATGATAGATGGTTGACAGTTGCTGTCCCTCTCCTTCTTCTTATGATTGGGTGCATGCCTCTCGCGGGCTGTCTGCTCCCGGACTTCGAAACTAAATGAATATAGCGACTCGCTTACAAACTTTCTTCATCCATCTTCTTCTGCTTATCCAATTCTTATCCGGAGGTGGGTGGCTGTCCCAGCTGTCATGGGCCAAGAGGCAGAGTACACCCTGAAGAAATCACCAATCTGTCGCAGGGCTAACACATCGAGACAAACATCCATTCACGCTCACTTAGACTCACCAATTAAGCGAACCCCATGCATCTCTTTGGACTGTGGGAGGAAACCTGAGAGCCCCACATGCAAACTCCACATAGAAAGGCCCCCAGGCTGGAATTGAAGCCAGGACCTTCTTGCTTTAAGGCGACATTGCTAACCACCGCACCACTGTGCTGCTTCAACCTTCCTTCAACATTATGAGAACGCTTAACACATTTGATGCAAGAAATAAGTTATGATTTTGCTGCGCCTCTCTTTTGCATTGACAACAGATTTTAGAGTTTTTCACGAGTTAACGGAGGTGTAGCGTAGTAGACCCAACATCCCTATTTCGCTTGAAGCAGCCTACACTTCAGCTTCATGTAAATGAAGAACTGGCAAATGCAACGCTGTGCAACCAGAATGCATTTGCATGTGCTACGTCCCAAGAGGTAACCTACACACAAAATTACTCAGGACTCCCCACTCTTCACCACACCAAAGGAAGGGCCAGCCAGGTCCAAGATACTGAACAGCAGTTTATCTGCACATAAACTCACACACACAAAAATCAACACAAGGCCCCATTTACGTCCAAACTGCCAAACTGGAGTTGTTTCATTGCACATACATTTCAAATGACCATGTTTTTTTTCTTTCTTCATGTTTTTCTCTTACTAGATAATTTTCAAATCTTCCAACTCCCACACCAGAGGTTCACGGTCTGTCTTTTTGCCCTCCACCCCCTCTCCCTCTGTCTGTGGCCTTTTTCTCTCTCGGTTCTATAACAAGATCAGAATTTAGAAGCGTGTTAAAAGGATCGATGTGAGATGAGCTTTGGCCCCCTGTGAGCTTGTCGGAGATGAGCGGTGACCAAAACAATAAACAAAAACTTCCAAAGACCCTCCTACTCTTCCGTAACCAAAATTAAAAGGCAAGCAAACGAGTCCTCTAACCTGAGCGCCTAAGCACAAAAACATGGAAAAATTCTCAATAAAAAGGGCCTTTCACGCCTACTGATCTGCAATGATGTGCTCAATGTTTACAGTGTATGATCAGCATGCTTTCTTCTTCTTCTTTTTTTTTTTTTTACCAGTTACAAAGACTATTTTGCCAGCAGCTCACAGCTAAGAGCACAAATATCGGATTTCACTCTCTCAACTCTCGGATTCAAGTTTGAATTCCCAATTATGCTACCTACACAAAACTCCCAGTTCAAATAGCAAACTATCTGCTGGCTCACTGATGGATAGGGAAGAGGCGAGGAGAAAAGGGTGAAGTGGAGTTCAAGAGGCTGTAAACAAATATCACACATGATCATGGATCATAACACATGGATGCCTACACATAGACGACAAACTAGAAGCATGGAATTGACAGATCCGGTGGAGTGGCACCATTAAGCGGGGGCATCTCTCGCTCGTGACCACTGAGCCATTAGCGCTATATCATTCTCATGACTGATTGGTGATATTGAACTTTCTGCTTAACACTGTATAAGCAGAAAAGGAGGGAAAGAGCGGGTGAAGGAACCAGAAAGATTATAAAGAGAATCAGGTGAACTGTGTCCAAAAAAAGACTTTTTTCCCCAACTGCTGATGACCAGGGAGGACTATTTTTCTCTTTCTTGTTATCGCGCTCTCTCTCGCTCTCACTCTCTACCTCGCTCTCTCTTTTGTCTTTCTCTCTCTACGTCAGGTCTGCAGCACACAAGAGGATTTAGATGGACACCAGTGCGCAGTCCACTGCAATAGAAAGCAGAAATCAATATAGATAAACCCCTGAGTACTGACCTTTACAAACCACACAATATTGTTTAATGTTCTGAACTGCACTTTAATGGACACGTCATTGCACACTTCATGAAATAGTCTTATCGTCTTTTATCCTTACATTTCCCCTAAACAATTTTAGCAGTCTCTTCATCGTCAGGGGAACCTGTTTCCCACGTATAGCCGGCAGTATCACTTGTAGTCATTAGTTGGGTCGATAATCCTCTGATTGGTTAGGAGCACAGGTTAAGACGTGATATTTATTTGTAGCATGGCTGTGCATTAATGTCGTCTGTGGAGCAAAAACACGGCAATGAACAGATCACTAATCGTATAGTTAAAATTTGAAACAAATAGATAGATCAAATAATCACGGGTCATTAGCTCCTGCAGTTCCGGCCTGCTTTTAAAGCAAGCTGTTAGTCATTTCATGCATTTATGTGTGGAAAAACTAAGCATGATACATGCTTAGCAGAGCTAACAGCACAGCTAGCCTTGAAGCTTTTTTGGCATTAGCTTTGGACTGTGCGCTAACAAATGCCAATAAATTAATACAATTTCAATAAATTTCAATAAATATCTGTTATCATGTTTCTTTTTGCCAAACTTATGTCAATCAAACGTAAAATGCAGGTATCTACTTTTGGATGTGCAGAAGCGGAAAAGTTTCCCAGAAGTCTATGGTTTGCTGGTCATTTGAGGATAACCACTTGACTTGCTTGCCTAGTTGGAACCCAACTGCTAAGAAGAAGAGAAAAAAAGTGGCTCTTGACCATTCTCATCTGCCTCTTTGCCCAAGGCCGTTATCTCATCTCAGCCTCAAAGTGCTAATAAAGTAGCGTGTAGAACTTGAAATCCCATTCACATCCCTCGGTGGGCACCCACCAGCATAGAGACATTCTGGCTGCATCTAAAGGGAGACACGAGCGATATGACAGCAAAGACCATGCAGGCCAGGATGTGGCACGTACACACCCGGAGACACACACGCACACACATCAGCACAACAGAAGTAAATATAGTTGATAAATAAGCGTCATGCAGTAAAGCAGTTTTGAGCCATACAAAGCAGCAGGCAGTGGTAGGGATTGGGCCAGAGTCAGTTAGAGCCACAGGCTCCTTTGTCAGACTGAGCCGGGATTTAAGCCTGCTGGGAGGGCTGTGTGCATGTGTATGTTTGTGTGTGTGTGTGTGTGTGTGTGTGTGGCTGGGAGACTTATTGTAATATGGTAAAACAGCTGTGTTAACTAAGTGAAATGCACAAATAGTAGTGGCACAGAAATGTTTGCTGGTCGCTATCGTTGGCGCTTTTGTTGGACGGTCTGACCAAACACACACTCTCCTGAACACGTACAATCACAAAATCACACACGCACACACACACACACACACACGCACACAGAGCCATTTCTCAGCCGTATATCAAATCTGAGCTTATAGCTCTCTGGTGCTGTCCATTTACTCCAGGGTCCATCTGGGAGAGCCCAAACTGATAGAAGCGCACCATAATGGACTTTTTATAAGCTACTGGACAGACAGACCCACTCCATCTCTCCCTCTCTCTCTCTCCGTTACTTCTCCTCTCTCACCTCTTACTCTCTCAGCTAGCAGATATGAAGAGGGAAGCTGAATCTGGTTGGTGCAGGACACTGTCTGGCTGACTACGGGGGCACTCAAGGTCATTTCAAAATGGATTCAGCCCCACAGGCTGACTGGTTTTTTGGTTTCACACCTCCAAATGTATACCCACGTACACAAAAATCAACACGAGCCCCTGTGTAAGTCCAAACTGCCAAATTGGCGGTTTCACTGCACTTACATTCTCAATCTCAAATTGGCCTTTTTGTTTTTCTTTCTCCATATCCTTCTCTTATTAGATAATTTTCAAATCTTCCAACTCCCACACCAGAGTGGCTTGGCCTGTCTTTTTGCCCTACACCCCCTCTCCCTCTGTCTTCTACCGTGGCCTTTTTTCTCTCTCTCGCTTCCATAACAAGATGAGAATTTAGATGGATTTATAGTTGAGTAGACTCTGAGCGAAGCTGCAGAGCTGCAATCAAACCGCAATCGATGAAGGGATGTCTCACACTGGACTGATGAATTACAGATAGTGGTTAAGCATGTTTACGCAGCTGCATCCGTACAGTGCATTTACAATAAGCCAGTGTAGCTGTGTTTGCCATCATGGCTGGAAGCATGTTAACAGGATCGATGTGCGATAAGCTTCAGCCCCCTGTGAGTTTGTTGCAAAGCCAGAGTTTCTGCACTTTGTCCTCTGCCTCTGCCTGACACATGTTATGTAAAGTTACCACAGCCGCAAGGTGAAAACCTTGGGTCCACATTTAAACACGTAGTGTCTGCTATCCCAGCAGTAAGACGCAAGCATAAAGGTTTTATTTTACTTACTTAGATAAAAGTGACGTTGTTGTCAAACTTGGTGCACTTTTTTTGACTGGAGCTGTAGAGGACAGGATCACTCAGTTTTGTCAGAAAATACACTTCCCTGAATTGCTCGGCTTAGTTACTTAATCCCCCTTTTTTCTCAGGAAGCAGAAGGATCCTCTGGAGACAAAACAAACTCCGGACTTGCAAAAATGTAATTAAATTCAAACATCTAGATTAAACAGAAATGCTGAAAGTACATATAAATGATCCATTGTTATGTTTTTCTGCTTAAGAATTGAAAACCTGCTGCAATAAAACCCATCCGAGTTTAACCCACCAGCCAATTTGCTACTGATGACTTTTATAGCTGAACAGAATGGACAGTTACTTTGGTGGAAATGGATAGGCACGTCACACAATGCAGTTACTAAAGCTAAATGCAAACAGGAAGAAAAATCCACAAAAAAATTCCATCCAGAGATGGAGTTGACCACTGATGCGTACGCTGACAAACAGCCCGCCATGTTCCTGCCAGCTTCCTCAGACTTCTGTGCTTCTGCGATCACAGACTATGCATCTCTCCCAAGTCAATGCAGCTGAAAGAAGGTGTGTACACGACTTCTGCCAGTCCACTTTCGACCCGATCACTGCACGCATGAAAAGAATAAAGCAAAATAAAATTTGGCCAGTTTGCGTGACGGGCTGCCAGGCTTATTCCACACTTCAGCATCAACACTGGTCCATAAACACTGACGAATGCAAAGCACAGCTCTCATGCTTGATTTGCAGAGACTCACTTGTTAATGGAGCCTAACACTGGGGAATTAACTAGGGTTTATGTTGCATATATGGTTCGCACACCTAAATGTACTGCATATTTACAAAAGAAATTGGGGTAATATCTACATCTATCATAATTTTAATAGTTTAATTCTAGTGTAATTATGCCCTTAGTTTGTTTGTCCCAGCTGTTTAAGTCAATAAATAACTGCAGGTTTATAGGATCAATATGTGAGTGAATATTTCCAACTATAAGAAAGGATCAGGCAGAACCTGATGACAAAATATCATCTATTCTTCTGGAAGTGAGACAGGTGAGCTGCCACACAAAGACCTACAGTTTATATTTGTATTTATTTATTACGCAGTTGCTATCCTCAGGTTGAATAGTCCTGAATTCCCTACAGCTATCCAAGACTTTCATGTTACTGTTAGCCCTGTATGATATGAATTTGAATGTTTTTTTGAGAAAAAAAATATAATCCACCAAACTTATTGAGAGCTTGGGGGGGCTTGTTGATATATTAATCAAAAATATATCATTTGGTTTGTTGCCTGAGGGAAACACCATGCTCGAGAGGGTTAGTAGAAGCTAGATTCATCCACTGAAATCAAATATAGTTTTGCTGTCCACTTTTTTCTCCCTGTTCTTTCATCTTAACTTCAAAGTCATCATTTGAAGTGGTGGCTACTGCATCAGTATTGTGTGCATGGGTGTGACATCTCTCATTAATATTTAAATTCAATGGTCCTTTATGGCAGTAAGGTTTAAATAAGAAATAATTATTGATACCAGTTGTTTCATATTAATCATAAAGTGCATTTGCAGAATTGTATGTGTGTTTAGGAAATTATTTATGCATTAATAAATAAGATTTGTGAGCAACAAGGACAGCAGATTTGGGCTGATAATTATAAATAAAAAATCATTATGTTGTGGTACTTTAGGCTCCGCAGAAGTGAACATTTAAATGCACAGCAGAACCTCTGGACAATTTAAAGTTTCAGATTATCCAAATAACACATACTGACAAGTTGGCGGCCTCTAAATGATTAAACTACAGTAAAAAAAGTACTGTAGCAGA
This sequence comes from Oreochromis niloticus, assembly GCF_001858045.2. Lineage (NCBI taxonomy): Eukaryota > Metazoa > Chordata > Actinopteri > Cichliformes > Cichlidae > Oreochromis > Oreochromis niloticus. The sequence continues at coordinate 26,367,353 of NC_031985.2, read as the reverse complement.
TACCACAGAACATGTCCACATCCATGCTAGAAGCTTTGTGAGGCTGAATTTAGGCAAATCAGTGCCTAGCGCTAAAGTAACATGGTAACAGTGACGATGCTTACAATCCTGTGACGTATTAAACATTTTTACTTTAATATCAGTGTTTGCTGTGTGATGAAGTTTCAACAAATGAAAGTTTAAAATAGTATGCTGAATGGTTCCAACGGTCAAAAAGGTTGGACTGGTTTCTATCGCTACTGTGTCCCCCCAAAAATAAAACCTTTTAAACACATAAATCCAGGGGTGTAGTGCTATTTGTTCAAGTTCTCGAGTAGAGGCAAGTTTGCGGTCAAGTTGTATCTCCTATTTTAGGTTGTGTAGCTACTGTTCCTACTTTGGCAAATGGCAACTGACTACATGATCAAATGTTTAACTGGCTTTATGAATAGTTGATAAAGTCTTCTGTCTCTCCAGCCTCATCTTCATTTATTTGCATGTTATGCAATATATTAGATGACATCAACACTCCTTAAATATTTAAGGTCTTTTTACATCTAAGTTTGTTTTACTCTTGCATGACATACACATGATACATATGATAACCCCCCTCTCTGCCTTCATCGTCTTTATTCCTTCTCTTTCTCTACAGTCGCTACGTATAGAATATCACCCATAACACGCCCCCAAACCAAACTTGGCTTTTCACCGTGACGTGTTTCACAACAGCGTTATGTATGTACATGATGCAGCCACACGAAAAGATCGATTACTGCTCACATTAGCCTCTGCAGTGGGATGCTGTTACCATAGCAACGTCGTCATGCTGATGCTGTAAAGGAACGGATGTAGGGGGGCCGTGCAGAACGGTGGAGGGAAGGAGGGAGGGGACGGAGGTGGATTATGAATTAGTGTCCACACTCTGTCGCCGGTCCTGTCTGAGAGGGAGAGAGAGCGAGGGGAGCCGGCGGACCGCTGTTCTCAGCTGCCGTGAAGGGCAGCTGCTGTGCTCTTTGTGCTAGAACTTTTGTGTTTCTTTCATTTTGATTCTTCTTTGCTGTTTCCTTCTGCTTTCTTGGTTCGTTTTTATGTCTTCTTTTCATTTACTTTTATTCATGCATTCATTTATTTTCAGCTTTGTATTCAACTTTTTCCCCACTACAGCATGTAAAGCTTTCACACATGAATGTTTACAGATTTAAACTGCAATATATAGACACAGCAACCAAAATCATAGCAGCTCTTTTGCCATGTGTTAACTAATCACAACTGTTGTTGTTGGTCATACACCGCTACACCTGTTCAACTGCTAATTAGCACAAATATATAATCAACCAATGATATGGCAGCAAATCAGTGCATTTAGACATGGTCATGATGACCTGCTGACGTTTTAACTGACCATCAGAATGGGAGAGAAACTTGACATAAGTCACTCTGAATGTGGCTGTTCTGAGTCTTTCAGAAACTGCTGATCTGCTGAGATTTCCTTGCAGAACCATGTCTAAGATTTACAGAGAATGGTCTGAAAAAGAGAAAATATCCAGTGAGCAGCAGTTCTCTGAGCGAAGATGTCTTCTTAATGCCAGAGATCAGAGGAGAATGGCCAGACTAATTGGAACAGATAGAAAGACAACAGTAACTCACATAAACACTCTTTACAAACAAGGTATGTAAAGAACATCTCAGAACACCATACCATATACACTAGCAGACCATAGTAGGTGCCACTCTTGTCAGCTAAAAAAAGGAAACTAAAGTTGCAATTCATATGGGCTTAACAAAATTGGATAACAGAAGATTGGACAAATGTTGCCTGGTCTAATGAGTTTCAATTTCTACTGCCACATTTGGATAGTAGGGTCAGAACTTGGTGTAAACAACATTAAAGCATGAAAAGTCCTGTTGGTGTGATGGTGTGAGGGATATTTTCATGACACACTTTGGGGCCACTTAGTATCAACTGAGCATTGTTTAGATGCCACATCCTACCTGAGTGCTGCTTCTGATCATGTCCATCCCGTTATAGCCATCCTCTGATGGCTGCTTTCAGCAGGATAACGTCACACACCTCAGATCCCTCGAAACTGGTTTCTTAACCATGACAATTAGCTCACTTTACTCAAATGACATCTTTGGGATAAGGGGGAACAGGAGATTCACACATGGATGTAGAACTGAAAAAGCTGCAGCAACTGTGTGATGGTGCCATGTTAACATGAACGAAAATCTTTCCCGAACTATGTTATTATTTGCCATGAAGGCAGCTCTGAAGGCAAATGAACTCCCTAGAGCAAGTAAGGTAGCCACTGGCCAAAATAAACCTAATGAACATAAGAGTGAATGTTCATTCATGCAAGGCATCGTTTCCTCTTTGCAGTAATTAACAATGAAAAGGCTGGCTTTGTTCTCTGAAAAAAGGAAAACAGCTACTTAGGGGAAAAAAAACAGATCTTTACTTTAGATACCAAATCTACATATCCAGGCACAAAACGTGGAAGCCAAATCAACCCAGGGCAAACCCTTGCAGGTGGATTTCATGACTCATAAGAGAGCACAATGAGAACAGTCTCAAATAGCCAGACTTTAGTTCTCCACTTCTTAGAAGAGGCAGAAAAAATGATACACCTGCCCTCAGTCTCCTCTCCAGAGTATACAAACACTCACACACCACTCACTTCTGCTCTGTCAACTACCTTTCATCAGTGGGAAGGGTCAGCACAGCAGGACAGAGGGGAAATCTTTTGGGCCTCTCATGCTCAATGCATGTGGACATGCAACACAAGCATGACTACACACAAGCACGCGCACATTCAGACATGCTTAGTTTGGCTCAGCTGTAGCAAGCTGTTCCTCCAATCTACAAGACATTTTGTTATTCCACTTTTTTCTTTTCAGAGACAACATCATGGCAGCATGGGTGGTCCCCAGAAAATCGATCAATAAATAAATAACTAAAACCACTTTGTTCTTTGCAAACTCAAGCTGTTTTTCTTCTGTTGGATTTGTGTGGGTTCATCTTGAATTATACACACTTACAGTTTGTTCCAGCTGATTTTGGACTTTCCTTTAAACATAACAGCTCTTTGCTCGCCCGCTATCGTGCTCATTAGAATAAGTGCTAGTGTGTGTTATTTCTCTCAATATATGTGATTTTCTAGGAAAGCTATGTATTTAGAACAATATGCTCGACAAATGAATAAGATTCCCTCAACCCATTCAAACTAACAGGCACAAAAATGACTCCACATTCATACAATGATTATTTGTGCATAATGAAAAGTTACTTTTATAGTTTCAGATCATAAAATCAGACAGTTGGAACATGGAGACTTAAGTGATGTGCAGTTCAGCTCTTCATATCAGCATTAGGAGTTTGCAATGGCGAGGCAAATCTCCATCAAGTGACCACTGGAAGCTCTCACAAGGTACCTCTGTACCTCTGTAAAAATGTGTGCTGTGTTTTGTGTTTTTTAGCAGATGATGAGCTTTACAGGCACATTACATTAGGTGATGAGCGTTAACTGCTTTATTTGTGCATTAGCATCACTGTAAAGCTTTTGTAACTTGTAAATTGTTTCCTGAATGTTACAGCTTTAAAAAAAAAAGTTACATTGTCACAAATGTGAAATCAGCACCATATGAATATTATTTAAAGGGTCAAGCCTTACTGTATGGCAGGTTAATTGACACTAATATCACTTGCTTCAAACAAGTGACAGTTATGTTGCTTGATGAGTCTCTCATCTCATCTAATGTTTTTTAGCTATAGACAGCTGTCTCTTATCAGATGTATAAGCCTTATCCGCAGAGCTTAAATGGATCACATTAGATCCCTTTAAAATTTAGTTGTGATTTGCATTGTGATTGCATGTGCATTTCAGTGGGATTAAATCTGCTTTAGGACCATGTTTGTTAAATCTAGGCTTAAAGATTGATTTATAGTCAAGAATTGAAAGCCTGTTGTTTGCATTTATACTTTTGCACTGATGTGTCTCAATCTCTCTGTCATCACAAGTGAAACTGAACAGATCATGCTGGACTTTGAGCTAAAAAGGACTAACTTACTACAGTACTGAGCAAAAATCTTGAACCAACCCTCGTGTAATTATATGTTGCTAGGAAAATATTAAATAGGTTCAGCTATTTATTGAAACATGTACAAACATACATGGAAATATAGTTTATATCAGCCAAAAGTAGAGTATTTGTAATTCTAACAAAAATCAATAGTTGGTATGACCACCATTATTCTTCAACAGAGCCTGAACTCTCTAAGGGAAGATTTCTTATAACATTTTTTTCTTGTAAGCTTAGATTTAACAGTTTCTTTAAGTAATCTTCAGGAATAGTTATCCAGGGTTCCTGAAGGACATTCAGAGCTTTTCATTGGATGTTGGCTGCCTTTTATTCTGTTTTCTGTCAAGATGATCCCACACTGCTTCAGTGATGTTGAGGTCTGGGCTCTGGGGAGGCCAATCCATGACCGATAGTGCTTCATTGTCTGTTTTACTGCACTAGCAGTGTGTTTTGGGTCATTGTCATGCTTAAAATGAAGCCAATGACAATCAAACACTTTCAGGATGGTATTGCATGGTGAATCAAAGTCTGATGTTACCACATGTGTTGAGATTTCCATCACTTTTGACAGGACACCAATGTCTGAAATGTAGTCCCAAACCATGAAAGAGCCTCCATCGTGTTTTATAGATGATTATAGACGCTCACTGCTGTACCTCTCTCCTGACCGCCTTTGTACACATGATGACTATTTGAACCAAATATTTCGAGACTGGATTCATCCCTCGATAACACCGCTCTAACTCTTCTTGACTGACACCCTTCCACTTGAGATTGAAAAGCTACATGTGTGTTGGGGTCTACATGACCTTAGTGGATACTTACCTTCCTTACAAGGTATGCATTAGACTATTGCATAGACTACACATTTCTACAAGACAAACTTATCAAAACTAGCTAAGACTTTACTTTGCTGTAATTCCATACTCTGAAAGACATTTTTCTTGCTTACGGTGCACTTTGGTCTACTTTGCATTATCGTCTCTGAAATATCTGCCGGGTAAGGTCGAAGATGTACAGTAATGTGAAACATAAATCACAGAGGTCCTCATTCACAATTATTCTTATTTCTTTGGCAGAGGGTATTATTATCTTGCATTAACATATTTGACTCCGACTCTGTTGGCAGCCAACTTTTCCCCGCGGTGTAGTACTTTGAATAATTCCTGTAACTGCAGAGGATAGCGTTCGAAAAAAACGCAATTGTAACTTTGAACCTGTAGAAACATTATAGATGGTAAAAAAGAAAGAAAGGCTGGCTATGCGAAGATAACCCTGACAAACAAGAAGAAGAATACAAGTGAGAGGCAAGAAGACAGAAAAAAAAATACACGCTGTGTTTGCTTGTTTGATCAGTTGGGGCTCGTCTGAAAGCTGTCAATCAGTAGCTACTATACACTACTTGAAAACCTGGTTGTATGTATTTACTTCCTTTATTTACTTCCTTCCATCTTTTGTTATTTTATTATTTCCTTAGAGTAAAGCACAGGAAAAGCATAAAAATTCCTGCCACAACTGAAAAGCCATACTACTTCCATCATCCCCATAATCCCTCTTTCCACCTTTTTGTGTCCTGCACTGCTATTATCAGCCTCTCTCTCACTCCCCCTTCTGGAATGTGACTCTAGGGAAAGGGAAAAAAAAGGAAAGACTAGTCAACGGCCTTGACCTAAAGCAAAATGGTTCTTCATATCCTTTGTGTGCAGTAGTCCACATGCAGCATACACATACACACACACATAAACAGACATATATGTCCTGCACTGAGAACAATGTTCCTCTTAACAGGGCTCAAGGACGGCCAAGGCCTCATAAGATCACGAGATGAGGTGTCTCGGCCCGTTCTTTCCTTCTCTCGCTGCTCAACAAAGTGTTCCAGGCAATTTATTCCAAGGAGAGAAAAAGGTGTTGTGCAGAATGAGCACCCGGATAAATAGCTGAGAGCACTCAGGCCACAAGGCTAATCGAGAGAGCGGTGCAGTCACGCAGCATGAAGGGGGCCCTATGCTAAAGAGTTAATTTCAGCTGTGGAAGTCGACAGGGCTAATCTGAGTTGTGTGTTGTTGTTTTTTTTTCCAAGGAGAAATGCTGCATAATGCATACTAGACAAATTTTAACTCTTGGAATTTTAACTCTCCTAATTTTGAAATCTCAGTGCTAAGCTAAATGAATATGCCATGAATCATCGAAATAAGGCTCTGTCCTAGATTCCTTTATGAGCATGTGTGGGTGTGCGTGTCTCAAGTGGCGTGAAGCATTTATTCTTTGCAAAACAATAATTAGATTTGAATTTTTCTTTCATTTTCTTTCATTTCATTTTCACGTTTAATGTTTTTTTTTGTCGTAAAGTCATTTTTTTTATTACGAATTGTATCAGTGTATCCCCGCAAAAATAAAAAATAAAAATGTGTGTGTGAGAAAGTAGCTGCACTGTAAATCCCACAGAAAATCAAGGATCGAGTGTGCAGAAGTGGTTGGCTCTTCTGCCATTTTGAACCTATTATTTAGGTTAACTGGTTTATATAGGGTCAAGTACCAAAAGATCTCATCCTTATAAAGCTGCAATAAACTGGTTAGAATGTGAAATAACACAGAGCATCTTCTAAGACTTACCCAAAGAGATGTGGTGGATCAAAAGCTGCTGAAGTGAAAATCGAGCTACAAAGACACCCTGGAGTTTGGAGAACAAAGGTAAGCCAAGAAATAAAATCGAACTTGACTTCTTCTTGCCAGTGCTACCCCTCAGTCTCCTAGTAGATACACCTGTAGTATAAATCTGAAAAGTTGAGGTTGAGGTCACTGAGACTTGAACTTTTTCAAGACTTTTAGTAGATGCACCTGTGATATCAATTAAAACATCCTAGGTGACATTTTTTATTATGTTTGCAATTTTGTTTTAGAAAACTTGACTTCTGAGCTTGACCTTGAGTTCCAGGTCACTGGTATTCTAACTCACGCAAGATTTTAGCAGATGCACCCATGGTATGAATTTCAAAATCCTAGGCAACCTCCTTGAGTTATCCCAAAGTTAAAATTCTTGACCCACTTCTTCAAACAAGTGGATGGTCTCAGACACACTGAAAGGACATAAGTACTGGGTCACCTGTACGTCATACCTACAGGTGCTGGCAGTGGAAACCTGTGCTGTGAAGCCCTGGGTGCAGAGTTTTTGAGCTGATGCTGATGCCAGAGGAGGTTTGAAACAGTTAATGAGTCTAAGGAGTATCGGTGACTTTCACACCCTATGCGCTTCAACGTGACGTCACTCTGTAACTTTAAGTGTATGTTGTGGTTCTTAAATGGTTCCACTTTGCAATAATACCACTTAAAGGCTGGAGGGAAGGACTTTCACAAACTGACTTGATGCAATGGTGGCAGCACTTTTACAGTAGCACACTCGAGTTCACTGAGCTCTTTAGAATGACCCATTCTTTCAAAAATTATTGTATTGTAATTATAGTAAAAAAAAAATATTGTAAAGGCAGACTGCATGGACAGGTGCTTGATTTTATTTGATATTATACATGCTTTATATGCATGTATAATGCATATATATATATATAAGCTGAACTTCAAGAATTTGAGGGTAGTCCTGCTTCTTCATTATTCCATCCACTTTGTGCAATGTACCAGCATCACTGGCAGTAAAACAGCCACCTCACTTCTTGGTGAGGACCCTCTCAATGCATCCAAATTGGGCAACGTACTAACCCCAAGTTACCCTCTGAATCATGTAGGAAAGGCATAGAAAAAAGTGCTTGTCTGAATGGATGTGAATGAGGCATGTTGTATAAAGCATTGAAAAGCATAGAAAAGCACTATATTATAATGAGTCAATTTACCATAAATGCAGGTACTGTCATACTTGTATATTTAATATTTATTAAACATTAAGGATTTTTAAGACAATGAAAATACTTCATGTATTTTTCATGCTTTAGTAGGGGAAGACATTTGTAGCATATTGAGGCCCACAAGTTCAAATAGTCGGTGATCCTTTTATGGTAAGATCCTCCTTATAGCCGCATCATTACATCGGGATAAATGGAATCCACTGCTGCCATTACAGAGGATCAACCTTTCCCCTTCTCTCGTTTTTAAAATAGAAAAAAACTGTCAGCTGTCACTCCTGTCCCTTCAAGGCATAAATGTACCAGTGATTTTAGTCACTATCAGTCACTCTTGCACCTCCTTGCTATATGCAGTACTCCTTCTTGCTGTCATAGGTTTTTCACTTTCATGAGTCTCTGGCTCTTTGCCCCTGCCAGTTCCTCTGACCTACTCCTTGCCATCCATTCCCCATCACCTCTCAATTACACTCTTCTTCTCCTGCCACCCTTCCAACAGAATGAAAGTGGAAATGTTAGGTGCAACTGAATAAAGTCATTACTTCCTCTGCTCAGTCCTTGTCTCATGCACCTATGTCTCCACTTGACTTGCTGTGTCCTACTTATATAGCTTTAAACAATAATGGTTGGTAAAGACTGACACAAGTCTGAGGATTAGACTTTAAGTTTGGTTCGTGGCAAAATTAAAGGCTTGATTTCACTGGGCTACATCAAAGTGCAGAGCGCATCAAATAATATCACAGGGAATTGCAAAACTGTCCAATTTAGCAGGCGTTTTTAGACAAATCAAAGCATATCCATGAGGTCCGATGCCCTTTCAAGTCTAAACAAAAATACTTTCACAGAATCAGTGCAAGAAGATCTTGACTTTCAAAAAACAAGAAATATAATACCTGAAGAATAACAGAAAAAAACAGGTGGAAACTGAAAAAATATTTAGCTGGAAAAGTATTTCAACACATTTTACTTTGGTTTAAAAGCCACATATAGGCTAATCTTTGGTATAAATACAATGAGTTAAAAAACAATGACCAACATTTTATCAGCAAAATGCTAAATGTTGTTCATTTTAATGGCACGGTAGCACTCTGAGCTAATATCTAACATCTAATACCAGATATAATTTCAGTGTGAGTTTGTGGGTGCCATCTAATCCTAAGTGAACAACCTGTCAAATATATCTTTTAATGATGTTTGAAAGGTAGGTGGAAACTTGCTGAATTTGCCATCATCACATTGCATCATTTCATGCAAATTTACTCTGCTACCACAAGTAAATATTGCTCTGCCCACCTCATTACATTGCATCCTCCTACATTCTTTTTCTTTTAACTCACGATTGACATGTGCATGTATGTGTGGCTGTGTCTGTTTGTGCGTGTGTGTGTGTACTTCATGTGCTTGTTTCGATAGACTGGCAAAAGACGGATGAAGAATAAATGTAAAAGCAAAATGCATCAACTGCACAAAAAGACCTGCTTTGGTGTTTTAAAATGCAGACATTGATTAACTTTCAGGTATAGTTCGTCTTTGAAAGCTAACAAATCTCTCCCATTCACAAGTATTACCTGTAATGTTTACAGCGTTTCTGATGTGGCTCTGTTACAGCGTTCCTCTCTATTAACTGTTGTTTGGTATCCATAAATCTTTCCCCAGAATTTCCTCTGTCAGCTTAATGCTGTGCTGATTAATCACTTGATTACTTCTAGCCAATATTCATTGGATTAACCTTGCCATTTGATGGCTTTCTGGTCGGCTTCCTGGAGAACAATAATCTTGGGGGAAGAGAGTCATGACCAAGAGACTGGTTCTGTGGGAGGCTCTGCCATGGAAGGTCAGGCATCTTTGCGTCATCTTGGAGAAATCACACACACACAGCTGAGAGACAAAGAACACTGAGCTCCTTCTTTCACAACAGAAAAAGACACAGCAGTACAATCCTTTGAGAGCATGTTGAAGCTGGGAAGAAAGCACACCTTAAAAACTGAAGAAAAAACAAAAAGAATCCTGACACTGGCCAGGATTTTTTTTTTATGACCCTCTTTAAACCTGAAGTGTTTCAGTGAAAAGAGAAAATGATGCAACAGATATATCAGCAAGACTGTGTTTTGGTACATCAAGACATACTTTTCAGTCACTCGTTTCTTCTGAAGATCCACTTGGCCTGGTTGAGTGCCGCTACACCTAGAGACATTTGACGATGACTGCTGCCATACGTCTCACTGAACTGACCACCACAGCTTCACAAACAGCACTGGGGATCACAAATGCACAAAGGAAACCACACTCACACATGAGTCAAAGTATGTAACGAAAGTCTCAGCTCTATCTGTGACCCCTCAGGAGAACAATGTCAAACATAAGGCCCGGGGGTGAGAATCGGCCCGTCAAAGATTCCCCACTGAACAATGTGAAGGAGGACATAAATTTTAGATGTTTAACAGTATTTTCCTAAGTCTTGTGGCTTTTCCTACTGATAAGAACCTCCCCCAAGATAATTCATACAAAACCAAAGTAAATCAGTAATACATAAAGAAATAAATAACAGAAAATTCCTGTTTTTTCACTATCTACTGTAGAAATGTATTATTACACATTTGTTTTTTTCAATTCAAGCCCAAAGCAGCATTTATTTTTATCATGTGGAAAAACTGAGATGTAATATTTAAATTGCACTTTTTTTTGTTGAAGGTAACTAAAATAACTAAAACTTATAGCAATCTTGTGTGGCTATGTGTGCATAGATGACTTAGGTGAAGATGAGAGGATTCCGCAAAGTACAAGATAGAAAACATGAAAAGCAAAAAGACAATTGAAGAACAGGTGGGGAAAAAAGAAATCGGGTGGATGGGAGTGTGTACTTAACTGATATTACCTAGTGATTAAACACTTTGGAGGTGGAGAATGTAGAGAGCTCAAATAGCTGCACTTAAGTACTTGAAATGGTGAATGTACTTAAATGACGCTTGAAAAGGCAAAAAAAAATGTGCAGCGAGGTGCAATTAACATAGTTGACTAAGTGCAACTGAGAGTTTTTCCTTTTAAAGTTTTAGCAATTGAAATGCAGTGTTGTAGGATCAACATCAACATAAAAAACAACAACCTTAGAGTGTTCATGTGTCAGCCCTTTGGTGGTCTTAGGATCATTAGAACCGTCACTGCTGTAACAACCCTTTAAGCCACGAGGTTCAAAGGGATCAGGGCAGCTGTCCGAGCAAGCTATTACAAAGCAGCATCCACCTCCATTACATCAAAGCCAACAGCTGTCTGCGTGCAAGTGCCTCTTTTTTTTCTTCATCTGCACTTGCTGCTGTGCGTTCACCATTGTGTGAGCCTGCATCAGTGTGCGTGAATGTGCCCGGGGAGAGGGTAATGAGGACCACTGGGGCTAGTTTAAACAACCAGGGTTCACTAGCGGAGAAGTGAGCTGGAGCTCCAGTGCTCCCTGGAGCACAGAAAAAACCAGAGCAGCTTCCCATTCTTATAATCTCCAGCGCACGTTACATCAGGACTCAGCCAGATGGGTAAAACCGCTCACCCTCGACCCCGAACTCTTGCAGGACTGGCACTTCCAGAAATTCAAGGAAAGGAGTTTAGCCATGTGGTGTTGACTAAGCTCCACTAACTTTCCAGTGCCACACTGTGTCCTGTGGAACTACATAAGGCTTCCCTGCTTTAGCATGTTGCAGGGTACACAAGCCATTTGCAAAGAATAAAGTAAAAGTTTTGTTTAATCAGCACAAAAGTTTAAAGTATACTTAAAAAAAAGATCTCTTCTTTAATAACAGCTAATATTTTGGAATTTAATCAATTCATAACTCTCATGGCATTTTTCTTAGGTAAAAATGATATTTTTTTTATGGGGCAATATTTTCCCCAGGGGATGTTTAGATACGTCCAGCATCCTAAAACCTCCCAGTGACACTTCAAATTGTCTCCATGCCATCTTTATGAAAATGAGAGGTGTATCTGTAAAACCATTATGGTGTTTACTGGTTGGTTGTTTGATCCCTGGACTCTCTGGTCTGCATGGCAAAGTATCCTAGGGCCAGGTACTGAACCCTAAGTTGTTCCTGATGCATTCATCTTAGTGTGAATGTGTGAGAAAGTTAGATAGACATAGAAAAAAAGAGCTTGTGGCTATGAATGGGTGATTGAGGCACGTTGTATAAAATGCTTTGAGTGCTCAACCAGAGTAGAAAAGATCTATGTAAGAACTAATCCATTTACTGTGTGAGTTGGTTTTACCAGCTGAGAGAGTTTTTTTATAACAGCCCAGGATTATTTTGTTCTGCATCCTGTCCAAACAGCATCCTCTCTGTGTGATGTGTTGGTCTCGCAAACGTAATCTGACATCTGAGCAAAGCCTAAACAATTTTAGATTCCAGCTGAGACGATGGCATTTTTACCTCTGCAACTTTTCTTTGCAACATAAAAAAATGGTTTTATGTAGCCGTGAACATTAAAAGTCTTTATTCAACATCTGCCGCAACAACTAGCACTTTTTGGCCTCAGTACAGCTATAACAAACAAGAGGCACGAGGCTCACGTTAACTTTAAACCTTCAGTTTAGCTTATTTGGCTCCAAATTTAAGAGAAGTTCTGCATATGAGAGCCTCATACTTTTTCTCAAGTTGGCTGCCTTTCCCCCCCTGTTTTCCATTTCTGATTGGTCACTGTTTGCAATCAATTTTTAACTGTTGTGTTTGTTTTACGCACACAAGTGTAAATTAAAACTATAGCTATTAGACCTGGCTACTTAAATGGAAGCAATGTAATTTATTACAAGTGCAATTAATGAGCTAAATGACAATGACAGTGACATCATTAGTGAAATCATTACAACTGCAATTATTATAACCGAATAATACGCTAATCAGCATCAATATTGAGGAAAGATTGTGTGTGTGTGTGTGTGTGTGTGTGTGTGTGTATGTGTGTACGTGTTAAGGTTATATAACTTTAGTAGTTAACACCAGTAGTTTAACCTTCATTTAAACTACCGCTGCTTTAAATGAAGGCTGTGCTCCAATATACACATGCGCACAGGTACACATAAAACACAGTGACAAACAGGCTTACACAACTAAACTCAATCTCTCTCTCTCTCTCTCTCTCTCTCTCACACACACACACACACACACACACACACACACACACGCGCACACACACACAGTAGCCTCATCACCTTACATTGATTTCCCGCTGGCCAACCAACTGCTTAGCCATCTTTGTGGTGACAGGTTGACCCATGAGGCCTGTTAGGTGCTTGCACGCACGCACACACACGTGCACACACACGGACACACAGGGAGCTATCCTGCAGCCCTTAGGGAACTCCCTGAAGCATTTATTGACCACAGAGAGAAAGTGGCTATTAATCTGACAAAGGCTTAAAAGCCTGCCACCGTCTGTTTGTTTGTGCATGCTTGTATAACATGTCGGTACATGCAAATGCGGGTGTTTGTGGTCTGCTATTTAATGCAGTTAACAGATGCATGTTTTACACTGTGCTTATTTGTCTTTGTTTGCATTCCTGAAGGAGTGTAATGGTCCTATGTAAAGATCCACTTAACAGATAAATCCAGTTGGAATTCAACAAAAAAAGAAGGGAAATTACTCTACATGTGTTACATAATTAGCTGTGGTGTCAAAGGTCTATAGTTTGGCCCCCATGACACCTTTTAAAACATAAGGTGAGCTTTTCTAACCTCCATTCCAGCAAATTACCGTCATCCTGTTACTTCTGCCAGTTCAACACCCTAGAGGCAAACCTCCAAGCCTGACAGAGCAACAAGATAATGAGAGAACCGAGAGAGAAACAGAGAGGCGCAGGAAGAGCAAGAGAGAATGAAGGACACAATATATTGAAAATGCCCGTCTCTGTGCGTGCATCTGTGCGTGCACTTGCGCCTTCATCCATCAATTAAAGTCTCAACTCTAAAATCCCTCACTTTTCATCTTGGCAACAAAGAAAAGCAAAACTTATTTGTTGAGCATTAAAAATCCATGCTGCGGGAACACCAGTTGCCATGAGGTCAGGGATGGCGAGGGATACAAAAGATCTGTCTTATGTTGTTGTGTTTCTCTGCCAAGAACATCAACTTAGAGGAATTTGTCTCCGGAGCCTCGTTATTGTCAACTCACTGTTAGGGGCCCACTGTGCTCTGAAGTGTCGCAACAATACAAAAACATACACAAGTGCACAAACATGCGTAATTTTCTGTTGGCTCAAAAAAACCATCATCACTGTCTTTTTTTTAGCTTCTTCTTTATTTCCATGGTAGCAGAAAAAGGTTTGACATGTTGTAAAACCGCTGTTCAAGTGCCAGAGTTATCGTACGCTCTTTATGTGTCAGTGTGTGTGTGTGTGAGTGTGTGCGTGCCTTTGGCGTGTCCTTTGTGAATGATGGCTTTGCTAAAGTGCTGCGAAAAGAAACATTGGTTTTCTACGCCTTTGATTCATTGCTGGTGTGAGAGAAATTTGCATAGCAGGCAGACTCGGGGCAGATCTGGGCTCTCGTTAGCCGGGTGGCTGGATACTTCATCATTATCATCAGGCTTGTGCTTTGGTTCCAGCCACTCTGCCCTTGCTCATAATCTTCAAGAAGGCCTTGCAGAAGGCAAAACAAAAAACAATAAAGGTCTCGAACAAATTAGGCAATGCAGTGTGTGAAAGCCACTAACTTATTTGGTTGTTTGGTGGTAACTCATGCGGAGTAGGTTTCACCTATCAGCCTGTTTTTTTCTCTCTGTGGTCTATAGTTTTGGCAGTGGCATCACGGATACAACTTAATATTTATTCGTTTGCCAATAAAAATAAAATGTTTTTGATATTTCTTTATGTGATCTTAGAAATGTACAGTGCTCCTGAGAGGTCAAAAACTGTCACACAAGCAAATAGAAAAGTGCTGTGAAAAATCACAACAGAAGTGTTTTTGGGGAGAGAATAACATGATGGTAAAGCTGCGTAAGTGACAAGCTAACAGTTAGTTAGCTAAAACATGCATCTACAGTATTATATGAGTCATGATATTAAAACACACATTACTTTGGATCTTTTTCTCCGTCACGACACAAATGAATCCTCCGCTTCTTTTAAACATCTCGTGGTGCAGTCCTACACATCTTTCTCTTTCTGTCACTTCAGCTGCTGTTCTGTCACGTTATTGTCTGCACCAAAAAGGCTTCTCTTGTATTTTCTGTGCGTTTGACCTCTCGGGGCTGCCGTAGCAACATGTAAAACAACTGAAGTTTAAAACAGAAGAAGCAAATTGGATGAACAGACAGGTATGCCCAGTGTTTTTTTTTTTCCTCCGGCTCTCCCTGACAGGTTTGCTGCAGTCCTTTTGGGGACAGGGCTTGTTATAGAGGACATGCTGACGAGTGTCGATCGATACTAACTCCCAAACCGCAGCATCCGTCTGTGAGCTGTGCCTGTGTGAGTGTGTGTGCGTGTGTGTCTGTATATGTGTGCGGCATCTACATGCCTGTTGTTGTATAAGAAAGGTATCTGGCTCTCAGGACAAACACAGGCAGGTGCTGCTGTCATTCATTTCATTTTGCCCTTGAGGGTGTCAGTTCTCCTTGCATGGGTGTCTGGGCGCCTGTGTGTTTATGTGTGGTGGATTTACATATCACTTTATTGGAGATTATATGGACAGCTTCCATGGCTATTTTTCCTCTATGAATATTTTACCATCATATAAACAAAACACAATTTCAGGGCAGCTGTGCACATGGTCGGACTGGGTGGGCCAAGGGGAAAAGTGGCCATGTCCCACTTATAGGTTAGGATTAGAGGGGAGGTTAGCACAAACACATAGATTTCCACATAGGAAACTTTAACAAAATTCGTGTTCCAAAACACCTATCGGGTTCCACCTGGCCACATTTGAGTAACAATTGGCCGCAGTGGCATGAAAGTGCTTGCAGCAGGGTACAAAGGAAAGGAAAACTAGACTGAGATGGAGACTAAGAGTGTTTCTTCTTTCCTGAGTCTTAAATCCGCCATGGGTAACTGCTGGAGTGTGACAGTAGGCTTATAACAGCCAGTGTGTCGATAAATCCCAAGTGCATTTATTTCCTGCAAGACCAGGAAAGCATACCTCACTTTATGTCCCTTGCAGAACAAAAAAAAACAAAAAAACAAAAAAGGATAGAAATGCAAGGTGACCCCCCCCCCACCCCTTTCTACTCATTCGGCCTGTTATTTATATATTAATAAGGTCACATGTGTCGTAAACTTTAATCCCGAGGCAGGATTACAACAATATAAAATTGAATTAATATGAATTGTTTCTAGTCTCCTGGCATCTTTTTTTCCTTTCTTTTTGCAACTCCCTTTCAACTCTGTTGTGTATTTATTTGATGAAAATTGTCTTCATTTGCATGATGGCATGCACACTGGCTCGCTGAAACATGAGACAGAATTGCTAGTGATTAAGTTCACCCCTGCAAACATCCCATCAGATATGCAGATTACTGTATAGTCAAAAAAAGAGGAAGAAAAAAGGCCAATAAAACGCTAATGGTTGATGCAGAATTATTTAAAAAAAAAAGCCTAATGGGATCATTATTCAAAGTCACTCAGACAATTAAGCATAACATATTTACATGTATCTGAAGTATGAAAAGAGTCGGAGCAGCCTCTGAATCAACACAACCTCTGTAATGGAAAGTCTGTAATTGGACGCAAGCCTGTGACTGTTCTTCTGTTCTGTTTTTTGTTTCATTTTTGATGATCACATTAAAGCAAACTATTTCAATCAAATATTATAAACAGCAAGGTTCCTTTTATGTAAGATTCCGATTACACGAAGAAACGAGGAGATCAAAAAAGGAGCAGAAACAGGAGGAAATTGTTCTGGGAGTCGGCTGCTCTGTAAAAACACAGAAAAAAACGCCCAAAAACAGAAATATTCTTTCCTGTCAAGAATACTGGTAAAAAAAAAATATATATATATATATATATTAAAGTACAACTGACCACTACCTAAAATGCCATACCCTGACATCCAGTTTTCCAGCATGCGCACTTATGTAGTTGACCATAGTGTCTCCCCACTGCTCTGTTTCTATCACATGCAGATGATAACATCTATAACTGACACATGGGGAAGGAGGCCAGGATAAAAGGAGGGAGGAGAGGATTTACTGCTCTCCTGGAAACTGTCTGAGGGGGAGAGTTATCTTGGAAGCAAAGAGCCATGGATGAGTGGAACAGAATGACGGATAGCGAAAGTAAGGGATGCACAGGAAACCCACCAGCACACACACACACACAGACAGGCAGACGGGCACATACACTTTCCCGTGTGTTTTTGCTAAACACGAGGGGCACGATTTCCTTGTCTTGTAATGATTTCTAAATAGGGCGTCATTGCCCAGGGATATATTTAATTGCCACACACCGGCTGGTGACGATGATGTGCACTGACAAAAAGAGAGCGCGAGGCAGAGGGAGAGCAAGAGAGGCACCAGTCACGCTTGTTTTTGAAGTCTGACTTTGACTTCGCAAGGGCAGAAGTGGCTGTCATTCGGTGGTCACCATTCGCAGCTCGCTGTTTTGATGTTTTGGGAGGAATTTTACTCCAGCTACAGGAGGCGGCTGCTGTCAGATATCGACTCGCTTGCCCACAGCGCCCTTTCTTGCTTCCTTCGCACACTCACAAGCACACGCGTGATCACCTTCATGCCAAGCTATTGTGTTCATCTTGAGCAGCGTTGCCAGATTCCCATTGCAGGAACTGTTATATCTCCCTCTCTGCTGCAAGCTGATGGGCGTTTGCGTTGTGCTGTGTGTAGGCTTTTCTTTTTTTAAGTGCACATTCATCTTTGTGAGCATTCCAATGTGTGTTTGTGTATTTCTGATCCAGTATTCAGGGCCAGCCTCTCTCACAGTTACCACTCTGTCCACCACCAGAGTGGATCAAACAATCAAGATTTGATTGAAGTGCAGACTTTCAGCTTTAATTCACAGGGTTTAATAAAAGTATTGCTTTAACTTTTTAGGAATTACAGCTATTTTCACACATTTGATTTCAGCCTCTGAAAATGAATAGCTGTGTATACAAAAAATTGAAGATTTAAAAACCCAAGGACTGTACAGCTCAGTAACAGGAGACAAACAAAGGTCATGCTTAGTGATTGGGAATGATTTTGAAATTCGCATCTACAGTGTTTGAAACACACACGAGGCTTGCAGGAAGAACTACGTGTGTCTGTGTGTCTGAGAGAGAGTGAAGTTTCTCTCACTGTATTAAGATAGATAGCTTTGTCCATGGGAGGCTATCATGTGTCTGGCAAACAGATTCCCCTCTTGTCAAGCCAAATGAACACAAATAAGTTCACCAGAGGAGACATTGGAGGGGGAAGAGTGTCCATGTGCACATATCATAAAGAGTATATTAAGAATAAAGATGTAATGCAGGCAGGTGTCCCAGAATGATCTGGTACAGTGTTTTGGTACTTTCATGATAAGTAAATCGTAGTTTCGTACATAAGAATCTGCAATGAGTTCCCTCATATGAATCTTAAAGAAATGCAGTGCTTGCATGAAGCAAGTAATTACATTTATTCTCCAATTCATTAAAAAATCTGATGCATCAAAGGACGTGAAAATACAGAATAGGTCCAACCTTTAGTAGAAAATAGCAGATGCAACTGACCGTGGCAATGTTGATGGCCAGGAGATCCTGCACCATATTTTGAAAAGATGACATCATAGTGTTACAGGGACAGCAATATTGATGTGTCATTTGTGACTGAGCCGATTCATTGTAGTAAACGACGAGAGCTGACAGGGAGAGCTGAATCTTCAGCTGCTCCTGCTCAGCCCTGCTGGAGACTGCAAAGCTAAAATGAGGCGCTGGCTGAAATCACACCCATTTTTATTTTCAGCCATTTTTCATTTAAACCTTTTGTCCAGGCCTTAAACCCCATGTATGTTCTCCTTAGTAGTAGTAAATGGATAAGAAATCTTTATTTTACAAAAACATGAATAAAGAAATTGCCTCTCAGCACAAAAAACTTTCCTAATTATTAAATTAAGCTAAAATAGCAGGCGCCCAATAAAGAGCCATTTCTCTGACTCTTTGACAAGACCCGGACCTCCCATCACTAGGCAGCAGGTATAAGTAACATTAGCCTGCAAACTTGCTCCCATTTGTGCAAAGTGTTACCCAGTTTGCCTCCTTTTGCTTTCACTCACTGGTTAAATTTAGGCATTTGAAACTTCTTGGTTAGGCTTAGGAAAGGATTGTGGCATGGGTTAAAATACACACATTCACTCTAACAAGAGACAGTTATAACCTGGTGCATCACACACTGCCACTAACAGACACCTTGTGAGCAAATGCTACAGCGGCATTTACAAAAGTGGCACTACTTGATGCCACAGGAATGAGAACATGCTTTCAGTTTGCCAGATTTTGGTGATTACTCTGTTCAGCAACAGGGTAATTTAGCCTTCAGGACAGCCAGTGGTACCCATGCTTAAGTTAGCCGACGTCAATTTAAGATTAAGACACTGATGATCTTTAGTTTCACCGGCCAAACTTCACAAAAATATTAAGGAAGTCACTTGTGGCAAAGTGATAGAGCATGAAGTGCTAGGCCATGCTAATAAGCTGTGGGATGAAACTGACCTGAACAACAAATCTCAGCGTCACAACACCACATTACCAGGTCATTTTCCCCTCACACACACCTGCAAAATTCCACTTTAATTCCACAGATACAGGTGATCATCAGAAAGTATGAAGCCCACTAAAGATAAGACAAACGCTGGGGAAACCTTTTCTCCATTTTTCTTTTAATATTTTTTTATATGATTTTGCAGTCGACACACCCTGAATGCAGGACAGACGGAGTGCAAATGCCAGTGAGAGGTAACACGCAAAGCTATAAATCCCCATCTTCTTTCAGGGCTGTGTACCAGGGTAAGTTCTCTATCATGCATCAAGAATAGAAACAATTCAGGACGACATACACTTACAGGTCTTTGAACTTAAATGCACCCCGGCAGCAGCAGCAGCATGGGAATGCGTCTTTCCTTGATACTGGGAAGTAAAAAACAGATTTACATAATGGCAGGCAATATGTCATGTGCCTTGATGCTTGGTATCAATAACCCTCCTCTGTCTGTCTTACTATGTCTCTCCTGGTGACAATACCATCAGCTCACTTCTGGAAATGGATGTTAGTATCCATAGCACCTTCAGAAGAGTATTAGATCACCACTGGTTATCAACTGCAAAGACGTTTCCAGCCTCATTCCACCTGACAGGTGGCAGGTTCCACATGTGTTAAATCACTTACTGTACCAAGAAGTAATTATACTGCCACCATAAATCTTCCAGATGTCCCAGCAAGTAAGATTATCTCCTCACACTCCACCATGCACGCATATACGGTCACGCGAGCAAATACGCTTTATGCTGTGAATGCTGATACAAAAGCAGATACACATGCAAAGTAACTGCTGTGGGCTCAGGTGGCCAGTTGTTTACCACACGGGTCAAAGCATTGCACTTCCCACGCATGGCTGAACTATGAGTGGACAAGATGCACTGGGAACAATTACTTTATAAAAGCTCACATGCTATTCACCAGGACTATTGTGTGTTGGGGATTTTTTTGGTGAGTTGTTGGAGTGGCACAATATACTTGTCAAGAAAAGGTACAAGCAAAAAGGTTGCTTTCAATCAACAGCAAAGTCTCATTTGTTGAACAGTTTCTGTTCTTTATTTTGAAGAATTAGTGAAGCAATCGGTGTCCATCTCGACACAAAGCCACATTAGTGGCTATTGCGCCACAACAACAGCCATCTCGTCTTGTATTGTACAGTAAGACCCCACAATTTTAGAGAAAGAAAACTCAACGATTAGATCCCGTATAAGCTCGCTCACTGCAATAGCAGTGAGAGACAACTTCCTTGTAACAGAATCGCCAGACTTAGGGTGGAGCAGCCATCTGCTGCAACTGGTTGGAGGAAGAGGAGAAAAAGAAAACAGGATAGAGGAGCATAGAGACGTGCCGAATAACACAATAACAAAGACACAAACTACAGAAAAGAATGGGGAAAAAAGCGAATGACACGCAATGTATATTTATGCACAAGGAGTGAAAAGATGGTTGCTTCAAAGATGAGGACAGGTTTGAAACATTTGCAGTCTGCTGCTGTCTCCAAAGGAACTTTGTTGCCTCAAGATGGTGATGAAACAACTTTAGGATGGAGCTTGCGAAGCAGTGTGGACAAGTTGGCAATTAAATGCAATCTGTCTGTGATAATATGGTGGTTATCTGGCACCATCTACATATGCAAAATACTAACATTAAACTTTGCTAAATTTAGAAACAAATAGTGACAAAGTTACTGCAGGACAGCAGTTTAAGTGCAAAAAAACACTTGGCAACCTTGCTTTTATATAGAATTAGAACCAGAATATAGAGAGCAAAAAAATGGAATTACATTTTTCCAAGTCACAAGGTTGACATCATAATTTTGCTATTGTGTGACTGAGTCCGTAATAATAAGTTTCAATTTTTAAGAAAACAGTAAAGAAAGTTTTAAGCTTTATTTTAGGGTGACTGTCTCATAAACCCAAACATTTAACTGATTCCACATACTCACACTGTTAGTGGGATCCATGAATGGTAAAATTCAATGTATTTTTAAAAAAATATGGGAAGGAATCACTGGTAAGCATGTCCTTCAAGAGTGAATTTCTCTGTTAGGATAATATGATACTATGGGATGAATAATAATTCCAATAGTTGAGTCTGGGAGTAATACGGGAGCTGCTCTGCTTTGCTTGGTGTTCTGTAGAGCTGGGTGGATCCAAACTAACATCTTAAAGCACTAAAGTGACACAGTGGATGCTCAGCACTTTCTGTGTTTCAGTGCTTTTTAATATTATGTTTGACATCACTTATTATTTATGGTTTGATGAGTAGAGTGTAGCGAGCAGGACTGGACATGCGCAGGGAGTGGTGGGATAGGGTCCACAAGCTGGAGAGTTTACAGGAGAAAAGTGTTGTGTCAAATCAAACTGATGTAAACTCTATCGTCTCCTCCTCTTTTCCAATTTAAAACAATATATTGGAACACTTTAAGCAGGCAGCAACACCCAGCCATAACAGATGAGCACATGAACTGAGGGAATACAAACATTCTGACATAATTCATGCCGTTCCACTGATGTTAGGAGGAAAGTCAGAGGAGAACAACACTAAAAGTCAGTGAAAAACACAGATAAATGTCACCTACAGTTGGGCTGCTGGGAGTGGTTGGTACCCATAGCCACATTAGCATCACATGCTCCACTGCACAGCTATAAAGCTAATTGTGATGGATCAAATTGCCACTGTATGTAGGCAAAGCCTTTTGTTGTCTTCTTGTCAAAGCGCAGAAACAAAAGAATTTTGTCATGCAGGTGAACCGCCGTTCGCATCCCACAGATAGTTGCTTAAAATCAAATGCTTTGCTTCAAACTGCATGTCAACATTTCGCTCACATGAAATGTCACTGTTGCCAAAACAACGCAGGGGTGTGTGCTTGAAAATCAGCAAGTGGTGCCACACCAACATATTTTTTTCTTATTTTTTTTACTCTTTATAAAACCGCAGAGGCTGATGCTTCACGCAAAATGTCAACCCTGTCACAGAGATTTGCATGGTTGGAGTTTGACATTGGAATGCTTTTTTTTTAATATCATCACGCAACTGGAAATCCAACAAACAATTGCACACACATCCACATGCACGCTAGCCTCCTGTGGGGATTGTATCATGTGACTGTGGGCACAGGTGCTCTGTGGAATGCCTGTCTATTTTCTGCAGTTAATCGATCACATGAAGTCATCGGAGCTTGACTTTGGGAATCAGTGGGCCAGAGAGTGATACAGACTATGTGAGTGTGCATCTATGTGTGTGTCTGCGCTGTAGTACATCATTGTATTCCATTATCAACGAATCGCTCTATGGCCACTCTAAAGCTGTGAGAGCCTTCTGAGAGACGCTGAAGCTCTGAGGTTTTTCGTCATCCACTCATTCACACACAAATATCCTAGGCGCTCGCACTAACTCACACTTGCTCTTGTTCTCACTCTCTACTCACGCACACACTCAGGCATACACACACACGCTGCACATTGCACGCAGTCTCAAATGATGGGTATGCATGGGATGGGGGCTCTCTAGAGGTTATCTAATTTGGCCCACTGGTGCCTTAACCACATCTCCCTCGCTTCACTTCATCTCCTCGCATGTCGCTCAAAACTTCCGCCGGCCTAAAATATCCCGCTCACAATTTTACTCTGGCTTCGCTCGCCTCCTAACATCATACAACTTTCATTAGGTGCAGACAGAGTGATAGACCTAATTCAGCACCAACCTTTGCCCCCCATCTTATTCCCTCGACCAGTTACACCCTTGGGATCTGAAAGGCATTTTCAACACGGGGCCAGGTTACTGAAACTCTGCTGTACTATATTCTCCCTATATTCTCTTGTGTGTGTCTGTGTATGTGTGTGGATGTATGCATTTTAATGTTATATGTGTCTTCACTCTTTTTATGTTGTTCTCAGTAAGCTAGTATTGGTATAGTATGTTCCTGGAGAACATATTGCCAATTCCTTCCATAAATATTCTCTGATTAATAAGGTTTTTCAGTTTAATTCAATTGAGCTCAGTTGAACTGAATTAAATGTTATTTATATAGCATCAAAACAGTCACCTCAAGGTGCTTTATTTTGTAAGGTAAAGACACCAAAATAATAGAGAGAAAACTACAACAACCTCAACAACCTCCTTTGAACAAGCACTTAGCTACAGTGGGAAGGAAAAACTCCCTTTTAACAGGAAGAAATCTCTGACAGAACCAGGCCCAGGGAGGGGCAGCCATATGCCATGACCAAATGGTGAGAGGAATGAGATGAAAAGGTCAAAACCCACTTAAACTTTTGGCACACCATGCAGATTTGCCCTCATCACCACAGGGGTAAAAAAAAAAAGAAAAGAAAAAGAAGCAAACAAACAAACAGGAAGTTTACTGATCATTTAAAATTTAGTAAATCAATATATCTAGTTAGAGGTGAAGGAAATTGGTCAATGCATGCATGAGGGAGTGAGAGTATATGCTTTTTAAAATACTTTTTTAATCTTTTGGTGTTAAAAAAGTCATTGTGTCTACCTGTTTATGGATCATTTTTGGATCAAATTACGTCTTTGTTGAAAACACAAATTGAGTTTAAACATCATACATTTTCTTTTTCAACTCAAAAGTCTAACCAGTGCACCGGAAACGACAATAGATGCAACTGGAACGCAGCGAGATATCTGAAGACGCTAATTGGAGAGGAGTTACAGAACTCAAGGAGGATCGATACAGTCTAAAATTGCCTTTTATAAGCTGCTTTTGTATTGGAGTTAACACCTGCAATATCACACATCAACACAGCTCACATTATTGAATTTTAACAGAGTACAACCTGCTTAAAAAAAAAAACCTGTGTCAAAAACTGAGAATAAACATCTTGGATCTATATGTGCAGATGGCTGTGGTGGGAGGCAAAATAAGACATAGTGGCAGAGTACAACATGTAGGAGTCAAGCAAGCATGCATACTATGCAAATGTATTGTGCCATCTGCAAAAAAAAAAAAAGAATGTAAGAGAAAGAGGACAAAGAGGTCCTATTTATTGGAAAATACACAATGTACAATATAATTTTGATTTGTGGCATATTTAATGGCATCAGCAGGAAGTTGGCTTGTGTACTATGTTCCAATCCATACTGATCCAAAGCAATCTGTTGAGAAAATGGGAAAGGATTTAAATGACAAGGTGTGTATGTCTATCAATGTGTGTGTGTGTGTGTGTTTATGTGAGTGTTTGGGCCTTTGCTGGAGCATAAAGGGGCTCAGTGCTGAGCCCGTTCAGTAAGAGTACCATGTGCACCGAATACTAATTCTCCTGCCACAGTCTTTCACACACACACACACACACACATACACACACACACACACACATACACACACACACACACGCACACACACACACGCACACACACGTGGCCGTGCTCCATTCTTTTAGGGAAAAAATATCTCCGCAGCTACTGTATTGTATGGCATGCAATTACTCTCTGTCATAAGCCGTGGCGTGTGTTTGCAGCCTGCATTTTTCATTGTGTTTGTATGTGTTTGGGTAAAGGGTTATGCAAACACCTGTATGTAAATACAGTGTACCAGCACACTGTGAGAATAAACACATATTACCCATGTTGCTCGAGATACACAAGAAAAAGCACACACTTCTCTCTGCTCTAATTACCAAGAAGCGATAGTATTCCGTGAGGAAGGGATGAACTGACTGCTTGTGAGTGTGTCTGTGTCTAGGTGTGCGTGTGTAAGTGTGTATTTTTAAGTGACGGACCACTGGCTTCTGCTCAATGCAAGGTTGATCTGGTCCCCAGAGCTCTCGTCAAATCCCAGTTTCCTCTCTAATTTCCTCCTTTCTATGTTTCCACCTCCTCTTTCTACACCCCTACCACATGCATATGACATAATCCGCAACCTGAATCTGTGCTAACATGAATTCCCTTGGAAGTGAAATGCTGTAACTGTGTGTGTCAGTATGTGTGAGTGTGTGCAGTATGGATGTGTGAATGTGCAGGGATTAAGGCAGATGTCCAGCAAAGTGACCTCTTGACAGCTGGATAATGAAGCGTATATGGAAATTAACGACACCTTACTCACAGAAATTCAGATGTCAGTATTTAAGCATGCAGACTTGCCATGAAGTGGATTATCTGTAACAAGCATAGTAAAATACTGTAGTCATGTGTGAAAGTCTTAAGCCATCCATCACTTCTTTATTCGTTTTGTTCATGGAAGCTGGCACAGAAATGATCTCAGTGGAAGTTTGGCTGTCAAGAAACTATTCAAATGCCAAATTCCACAAGAACAACTCACATTATTGAAGCAGTGTGGGATCAGGTTGATCAGAAAAAGTACAAAAGGAAGGTCAAGCTTCTTCAAAGAAGAGCTTTGAATGCCTCCATTTACAAAGTTAAATTACCAGAAAGGTTGTACTACAAAATATTGGCTTTCAAGCTCTTTAGAATTGTACAAACTCAGTTTTTGCCTTATGCACTATATTTCCATTTACATTTGCACATTTCAATAAATCACTGCACAAATTGTGTTATTTTCCTAATAAAAATTGGGTGACTTAAGACATTTGAACAGCATTGTATATTACAAAAACTGTCATCCTGAAATAGACGTTTTTTTCCGAGAATTTATGAAACTTGAGCATATTTTATTATGTGCACAGATCTCTGTGGTACTGGGCTGTTAAAGGAATGAATCATCATCTAACACTGTAGCTGATCAAAGTCACTCACATTAAAGTAAGAGAAATGCAAGTCAAAGACAAGTCCAGCTGTCCTTGCTCTCCTGCATCTGTAAACACTGCTGGTGGACATTACAAACATGACCTGAATGTGTCATGACAGCACAAAGCCAGATTGCACTTGCACTGGAGGCAGTGGACACTTCTTCAGCTGCTTCATTCCTGTATCTATGGGTTGAACTTTACTTCCACTCCAGTGCCAAAATAAAAGGAAGAAAGGAAGAAAGGAAGGAAGGAAGGAAGGAAGGAAGGAAGAAAGAAAGAAAGAAAGAAAGAAAAAGAACACAAGACTGTAACATTTGGCACCAATTCAAATTATTTTCACAATAGTAATTAATAACAACAAAGTGCTGGTATTTACTGCAAAGGTTCGGCTTTTTTTTATAAATAAAGGAAAAATTACAGTAAAAATACTGTATTAACTTTTTCTATTTATTTTTTTAAAGAATAGCAATACATATAAACCCCGTTGCATTTAAGTAAAATGCAACCAGTGCAGTTTATATAGGATTTTTTTTCTTTAAAAGAATGGACTCCCGTCTTCTTGGCATGGAGAACAGAGGCTGGAATTTTTTAAGGTTAGCTTGAGGCTGCATCCTATAGTATTTCCTAAAGAGTACATTATTTAAACTGACACTTCTCTGTGCTTGCAACAGCAGTCTTTTCATTCCTGATACCAACTAGTGCAAATAATACGATGAATAACAAAAGAAAAACAAGCACCAAATTATAGCCTTTGCTGCAAACTTGAGAAGGAAGCTTCCACTTAGACCCCCAATTTAATATGTGCATGCCTACTAATTAAATCAAAGGGCAACTATGGTAGATATTGTAGCGTGATGAATGAGCCAACACATACAGGATGGTGTAATTCTCTCACAAATGATTGATGAACGATTGAAAACAATGATGTTAGCTTCATACTCTCCGTTCAGCTATCTCTCACATAAATGAGACATTCTTATGTCCTCAGGATCCAGAACAGCTCATGATATTATGAAATGTAGTATACCACGGTAAGATAAATCGGCTGTTTATTGCCATTTTCTGATTAGGTGAGGTAGAAGCTACGGGCAAATGTGGTGGAAGCCACAAGCTGACATGACAAGGAACTCCATGTCTTGACATCACCTTAATCCTTACACTTCATACACCAGGAGAAGCCATCTGTCATCCATCACAATGACACAGGTAACGCTGTTGTTGGCACACGTGCGGACTTTATGAATACATAAATGACAAATCACAGGCATGAAATGAAGGAATAAAATTACAGGCTATCATATAAATTACACAGGATCTTAGAATGGGGTGGACATAATGGATGAATATAGGTCTCTATTTTCATCAGCAATTTAATAGCAGCAATGTACTAATTGAACCCACATGCACAGAAGACTTACAATCAGGGTATCTTATTTGACAGTTCCTTTGAAGATTTAATGTATTCTGTCATTGCTGTGTAGATATATAAGTATAGTTCACCATTCAGAATTGGCTAGATTAAGAAATGGTTTTTCTCTCATAATCTTTAAGAAGGCCAAATAATTCACTCAAGCAAGGCTGCCCTTCATTCCAAATAGAAATCTAAAGGATCCTATGTATTTGCAAGAGCAAAGCCTTCCAGCTCACTTTATACCGCAATAGAAATAAGAACATGAGAATGTGAAATTAATATTTTTATGTAGTGCTGAGATCTTTGTCCATTTTAGTAAGTGCACTTGATTAGTGTGCAAAGGAGAGTTAGCTGCAATATTTTCAGTTTTAGAAAAGAAAGAAGGGGAAAAAGCGTAACATGTAAAGACCATAAGATAAATAGCACGTGGAAATGAGCATCGTCACAAACTTTCAACTGTAAATATTATCCGCATTCTAATGTGTGCACATGTATGATCGCACTTTGTATTTCCTTTTTCTTTTTTCTTTCTTTTTTTTTTTTTAAATCTAAATACAAAATGCTTATGGTTTGGAAAAGCCGGGGATCTGAGTTTTATCAAGCAGACCTGACATTCAGCCACAAAACATCTGAGGAACTAAAATGTGCCTTCACTTGCTCATGGTCGTGGTATAACAGGTAGCTCTAAGAATCACATCATAAGCACAAGAGTTACAAAAATATAGAGAAAAGCCTTTTAAAGCATAAACGTGTTGCATTTTGGCTTTTTTGCTGTTTTAGGAATACGTACATTGCAGGTCATGTGCAAGTCTAGCATTTTAGAGTAACTAAAACTGCAAACCATTTACAGCAGTTGAGGAAAAGCCCAAGGTTACATGTTTATTAAACTGGAAAAGCAATCTGTTTGCATTACTTTCCATACTCTCTGCCATTTGAGACATTCGCAGCAAATTTGAGAAAGTTAGATTTGAGAGTTGAGTCATTATTATTGTATAGTTTACTCCTCGAAGAGTCAGTGTCAATAGAGGAGATTCAATTTCATATTCTGCAAACAAGTTTGTTGAATTTACTATGAACTGTTTCTCTACAAAGTAACATCTCTCACTGCCAGCATCCACTGAGACGCCTATAGAAAAATACACATATGCGGTATTAAAGAACTGGTTGAGCAAAGTGTCACTCTAATAAACTACATAGATAATTCTTTCTTTGCAAACTACGTGGATGAAGAACAAACGGGCTTTTTTCACAAGTAAATATTCATCATTTGATGCCTCTGGCACTGATTAACAGCATTCCCTCACAGGTCATATTTAGTACAATTTGATTTCTGTACTGGTTGAGGTCACCTTGTAAAAAAGAAGAAAAGTAGATTTCAGATTCAAGTGGCGTAACAATGTAAACTGTGTTGACAATTACTTTTGTTAAAACAAGAAACTCAGCTGAGCCCTGCTGAGTTTAACTTGTATTCATGACAAATTAGAAACTTCTGTTGATCATGTATTTATCTCATCTATTAATCTAAAATCTAAAGACTGTGTAACTCGGTGTAACTAGATCTGTTTGCCCATTTCAAGGAAAAGATCTATAGAATTGTTACCTTCAGAAGTTTTAGTTGTGAGTTCAGCTAATTAAATGTCCAGTGGATTGCTTATGTAAAATTTATGGAGAAAGATCTGCAGTATATTTAGTTCCCATCATAGCTTCCCATCGCGAGTTGGCAACCCTGCCTTATTTCATCTTCTTCTTTGATGTGCTTGTTTTTATATGCTTTTCCTCTAATTTCCTAACTCTTGCGCCAAAACCTCTTTTTTTGTTTTTTTTAGCACCGACACTCGCCCATCACCATCAGAAAAAATACAGTTTTTATGTGTTTCAGTTCAGTCAACTGACCTTTAACTTTTAACGGTTGTTTTAATACTCACCACTGATTGTAGCCTAATTCTGGCTGGGAATGAAGTTGTATTTGTTGCTTGACTATGGAAGCAATATAGATGCATCTTGATGAGGGGTTAGGCCATTAATTATTATTTTTATTATCAATAATAAATGAGTCTGTCTTTCTGCAACTGAGACAGATGAGCTGTTACAGAGTAGCGGTTTTACTTTTTCATTTTCAGTTTCATTTTTCTTTTACACAGATGTCGTTCTAAGGCTCAGACACTGCCCTGTTTACTAAACTCGAAATTCATTTCCTTTGTTCTATTTTTTACTATTTGTTTTCGCCTTAAATTTAAAGTGAGTGTCTGAGTCTCACCACAGCTGACAGTTGAAAGTTGGCAACCATGCATTAAGGCAAAAAGTGGACTGGCACGAAGGAGAAAGCTGGCATTTAAGCTTTGTTTTTCAGTGTCTCTGACTCAGCGAGGGCAAAATTGTTTATCTTTCAGTCGACAGAAAGGGGACAGGAGCAGGAGCAGAGTAAAGGCAAGATTATGGCTGTTACTCTGACAGCACAGTCCTGGATTTACAGTAATTTTAACATTTATGGGTAATTACTGCAAAAGGGAACTGGTGAGAAAAAAATGTTTTCTACAGAAGACCAGGGGTTGAGAACATCCT
The DNA here is from genome assembly GCF_001858045.2 of Oreochromis niloticus. Lineage (NCBI taxonomy): Eukaryota > Metazoa > Chordata > Actinopteri > Cichliformes > Cichlidae > Oreochromis > Oreochromis niloticus. The sequence continues at coordinate 26,337,072 of NC_031985.2, read as the reverse complement.
GCAGGAGTGGACAGTGGCTGGTTGCTAACTAATCTTCTTTTTCTTCTTCTCTGCTCTCTTTAGGGGTCCCCACAGTGGATTGTGTGCCTCCATCTAAACCCTATTGCCAACATTTTCCTCTCTCACGCCAACCCTCTTAATGCCCTCCTTTAATACATCATAAATCTTCTCTGTGGTCTTTCTCTTGTCCTCCTGCCTGGCTCGCCATATTCAACATTCGTTGCCCAATATATCCACTATCCTGCCTCTGCACATCTCCAAACCTTGGAGATTAAAGGTAGCCTTGTCTCTCTAACTTTAACTCAAAACCTGAGCTCCCCTTCTGATATAGTCATTTCTAATGCTCTCTCTTATGGTCACTGCCACTGAAATACTTAGCATCTCCAGCTTTGCCTCCTGGTGTTTTGGTAGTGCCACCTTCTCCAAACCATACATGTGACTGCTAATCAATATGTCAGCAAAAAACAGTCTCATGGAAGTGACACAAAAATAAAGCTAAGAGGTCTTTCAGGACATTGCCATAAGTTGGATATCACTGCAACTCTTACAATTAATTAAAAGAGTTGCATTATCAGTTTGACTTTTGGCCAAAACAGTTACATGGCACTTTCTCAAGCAATAGTACATCAGGTCAAGACAAAATGGTAAATGACTCACTTCCTTAATCTCCCTTAAGTATACCCTTTTCTTGCTCTATGAGGTTATAAGATGATAAATGCTCCCCTGCTCATGAAATCCGGAAGACGATAACCTTCCCACTAGCAAGGTAAAAATCTCCCTAGAGCTCTTAGTGTGTGTGTTAGTGTGTTGTTAAAGGAAGGCCAAGCCTAGCAATAACCTGGTTCTAATTATTACTATTCAGACTGCAAACATGCTTATGAGGCACCCAAAGGAAAATTATTATGCAATTATGTGACCTGAAAAGCAAACTCCATCTCTGTATATCACATGCACCTCTATATTGTTCTAATTTAATTACATTAGACTAAATACTCTGGTGGCAGTGATGAAGTGAAATGATTAGAAAGCTTTAGCACAAGTGCTTGTCCATTTCTGTTTGGATTAAGCACTTATCTGTGTTGCTTGCAGGCAGAAAACAGATTTATGCGGATGCACACACGCAAACAAATTTCCATGTGTATTGTGCGTGAAAGGATTGTCTTCTTTGTGTCTAATTCATTGATGTAGAAAAGACGGTTTGCATATTGTCCATTGGTGTCAAATCTGATCTAGTCCTAACATTCTCAGTGGATGGATACACACACACACACAATACCGTTCAGCATGTAAACTGAAGTCATGGGAGCCCCACCTCTTGGCCACATGGGGGAATCTCTAAAATATAGATCAAAAGGCTGAATTTCTGTCAGGCATTACAAATCTTTTGATGGAAGGTTTAAAGGGCCTCCTTTGAACTGCTTCGTTTTTTAATTAAAGGCCAACATGCAAAAGACAAAATTCAAATAATAAATTCTCTGCCAAGCAGCCAATGTGACCCCCCTCTCGCCACCTCCGCCGCTTCTCGAGGCGCTACAAAAAGGCACAATAACAAACTTTTTTTTTTCCATTTGTTACTCCGAGTGGATACATAAAATAAACAACTTAGAGTGTTTGGGTCATCTTGCGCCTTGGAGATTTGCTTTATTGCACGTTGTGTTACAAGGCAAAAGTAATTTTCACACAGGGCTGTGTGCTCATGTGTGATGCACTGAAGATAGCATGACCAGCATGAAACACCACCTCATAAATTACAGTGAAAGGAATCCTACCTTGTCGGACATCTCGGGGCGCTATGGCGATTGCATCATTGGAATGCAGCTCGGTGACGCAACAGTCATCAGGAGCCAGTGACCCGTTACTGAAAGTGTGCGGTGTCTCTGGGAGCAGAGGAACAGGCGGTGCCATAATGTTGTGATTTGGACAAATACAGCCTGTCTGAGTCATCCCACAACCATCCCCATCAGAAACCTCCTGGTCTCCATTGTGATCAGTGCGCAAACACTCCTCGAACCATCGGCAGAGCACACCGCAGGTAAACTGACTGGAGTTTTCGTTGTTAATGAGTAACACCTCTACCAGTCTCAGCTCCAGCAATTCCTTAGATACCTGAGGCTCATCTGCAGCTGGGTGTCTCGTTAGACACAGTTGGACAAAGTTCTTATCGAACTGCAGAAAGGAGTAAGGTCCGTCTGAACTGGTGTGGCTGCCACAAAGATCGATGACTTCCTGATCTCTGGCAGTGGCCGTCTGTAAGTGCAGGGGACAGCTTTGATTGGCTAGGTGGTGGTCAAGGGAAAGGAGCATGGGGGAGTGTGTCCTACAAATGACAGGGTGGCGCGTGAAGCGGAGATAGAGGGAGTACTTGGTGGGATCCGGATTTTCCAGAGACCAGGAACAACCCGGTGCCCTGGAGGGAAAAAGCTCCCTTAGGGAGAAAGAGCCATATAGCACCCCAGCTACAAGGCTGGAGCATGGTGAGGACAAAGGCGAGGGGGCCCCCTCTGCCCCGGTGCTGGGGACGCTATCGGCAACCCCATAGGCAGCCTCAGCCAGGGCAGAGAGAGGAGCTAGAGCGAGGGCAGACACGGCAGCCAGGGCCCCAGCCACAGCCAGGAGAGAGGACAGCACAGACAGACACACCCCACCAGCAGTGTTCATCCTATGACATTCGTCCTGCAGGGGGAGAGAAGAGAGAATAGGATGGGTGAGGTGGGGATAGAGAGAGATCTGATTGGACATAAGACATATTAGGGAATATTTTCAAACACAAGCAAACAAACTCAACATGACACGGATAAAAGAGAAAAAGTTCAATATTGTATTTAAAAAAATCACATCAAGCTGAAAATGTTTTGGACAGCTTTCTGCCACGCCTCAGAGTAGAATATAAACAACTTCATGGCAGCACTTCTCACTAAGTTCTTCAAACGTACACACACAAGCGCCGTCAAAAACACAAACACATCCCTGCTGGGCTGGATTAAAAGGGTTGATGACTTGGCTGTTGAGACATGCACTGTGGGGCCTGCTCTACCCTTTCCTGCTGATATGTGCACACAAACACACAGACAACATCACGTACACATACACACACCATCGCCTGCTGAGAAGCTCCCCCAAGGCTCTGGCAAACTATTACCATCACCGACACAGTGAGGGTCCGCCAACAGCCTGATTTTGACTCACACAACACACACACACAGCTGACAAAAAAAACTCTATATACAGTGTTTTAGCATTTTGCTTGAAACTACTTCAATAGTCACTATATTTTTGTATTCTCAGTGTGTCGGCTCCATCACCTAAGACTTTCAAGTGGTTCTGCATAATCGTGGTTTGAAGAGGATGTGTGGGAGATGGGAAATGTTTGCACCACTCTACCAATAACCTTATAGCATAATACCTACTTTTTCTTACAAAAAAATATTGCTATGCTTTGAAATTCAACAAATGCCTCAAGGCAACACATACTTTTTGCCATAACTTCGTACTGTAAACACATTACAAAACTTTACAAAGCTACTACACAATACCACAAAAACTCATTGATGAATTAAAAAATGAAACTGCAAAGAAAAAAAAAACATTTTCTTTGAATTAATGAGCTGTATATAATTAATATGTTCAGATGCAAAGATGCAGGACTTGGAAAGCCATCTCATGAATGAGGAACTTTCTGGGCTGATGTGCTTTTTTTTCTTAGCTTAATTGATGCATGGTTCTCTTAAGTTCATCCAGCACCATTTCAAATGTGCTGAGGTCTGAATTGGACTTTTGCAGCTGTGCTTGGGATTATTGTCCTGTTTCATGACCTATTGACAGATGGCCTCACATTTGACTCTAGAACAATTTGGTATACAACAGTCATTGGTTGACTCAATGACGGCAAGGTGTCCGGGTCCTGTGGCTGCAAAACAAGCCAACTCATCACCCCTCCACCACAGTGCTTCACAGATGGTATGAGGTGTTTGACCATAATGCACAGCACCGCATTTGGCCAATACCAAAAACAGCACATCAGCACAAATGTGTCCGCTTTGGTGTCATCTGTCTAAACGACATTTTTCCATAAGTCTTGTGGTTGGTTCAGATGCAACATGATCCTTTTAGAGGGGAGAGGCTTTCTCCTGGCAACTCTTCAAAACAAGCCATACTTGTCATGTCATAAACTTTAACATCTAACATGTTAACCGAGGCCTGAACATTTCATGTTCTGACTTTGGAGTGAATATTCCTAAGATTTCCACTCTTGGGGGAATTGGCAGCTGTCATGAATGTTTTCCACTTGTGAATAATTCATCTCTTTGCAGAATGATGGACGTCAAATGGTTTGAAACAGGTCTTATAGTCTTTGCAGTCTCTGCAGATGATTAGAAACAATTTCTTTCTCTAAGATCTCTGCTGATGTCTTTCTTCCTTGGCACCGATTTAAAACACACCTGAATGCTCCAAATACCCCCGTGCCAAACCTTCTGCTTTTACAGAGGTGCTCACATTTGCTGAAGATCAGTACATTTGATTAGCAGCACCTGGCTGCTACTTACCCTCTTCATTCATATGGAAATAAGGGTGCTATAATTTTTTTCACACTTCTGCATTTGCCTTAATTTCTTATAAAATAGTAAGACACAACTTAGCTCATCTGAGGTTTTATTTACCTGATTTTAAATTTTATTTAAAATTCTCATTTGATTATTTGATGTCAAGTGTATGAGCTCACAAAATGTCATCTTCTTGTGAACCAGCTGAGTGAAAGAGAATAAAAACATCATTCAACATCTTTCTCTTCTCCTCAGCTGTAGTCTTGTTAACTTGCTTGTAGTGGGCCCAAGCTCTTGTTATATAATCCAAATTAAACATTAATGCATAAAAGTGAGAAAAACAGTGGAATTTCTGAAATTCATGGTGTGTTGCAGATGTAAATGAAACGGCAGGTAAATCACATATGTGCAACCACAAGGGCATGCCACGTGAGACTGAAATTACATCCTTTTGCACTTACACTGGTTATTTTGGGAGTATTTTTTTTCACACTGACAAGTATGGCTATCTAGAGTGCACTACATAACTATATATTGTACTTGTAATGGTCAACAAGTTCTATACAGCCCATATCTGACTCTTGGACTGGGAGGGACCACGGATTTTTAACCAGTAGCAAAAGAATATCTTGGTACAAATGCAAATGCTATCTACATAGTGAACATTGACAAAATATCATCAGGTATTGACATTACAAATTCTGTTAAACTGTTTAATTATTAGTGTGACGTGTAGCATGACAGTGCCAATCAGATTACTAAACCTTCCTACCCAAAGACCTACAGTGTTTGTGCGTTTAGAGCAACTCCACTTCCTTTAGGCTCAGATTAGTGAAATGCAGCAGTTACCTGTACTCACAGGATTTATATAAGTCTGATAAGGCCCTCCATCACTGCACATGTAGTCCACAAGATTTTGGTAAGAGGCTTACTTCACCAATGTCAAGAGGTGACTCCCCAGAGTTAGACAGCAAGAGGCACTTACGCTTATAGGTGTAAGATTTTAATGAGGGCCAAACAAAAGACAACGAGAAAGATGGAGGAGGAGGAGATGTTGAAGTAAGAAGTGCATTAAAGTTAAAGCCATTATACAACAACAGGGGAAATATGTATACAATTTGCATCACTTAACATGAAAAATAAATAATCCCCTTTGGGGTGGGGGGAAGCATTCTGTTGATGCTAACTCAGAGTGATGTACAGTGCATAAAATACTGTCATGCTCAAGGACAGCTGACCTACACACAATTTTTCTGGACGATAAATCTGCTTCACCGGGGTCACGGGAAGGTCTCCGAAACCAGTATGTCACCCTGTTGTGCAGTGAGGAGCACAGGAAAGATTCATTTTCTTTAAAAATGTCACATATGTAAGTGATGAAAAAAAAGAAAAAAGTGTTAATTCTTTTTTTAATGTTTGTTTTTGTTAAAGACAGCAACTAGAGACATGTTGCTAAAGCAAAAACACACGCATATATAACATACGAGCAATTGCACACAGAATATTCATTGTAGGCCTCCATTTGCCAACAGCACACCACTCAAAGGCACCGTACTTCTGTTCCCTTATCAGGCAGTGTTTACGCTGGGAGGAGCTGGTAGTCGTGTGGGACAAGTAACCATAGCAACATTATGATGATATCATGTTTTTTTTCCCTTTCTCCCTTTCATCTTAGTCTTGTGTTACTATTTGGACTGGGTGTTTCTTCTACCACATTCTCACCTTGATTCCCCGCCCCCCACACATATTATGAATGATCCAAAGAGCTTTCAAACAGCACTAGTGCGAGCTATAGAGACAAATGCATTGCACAGTGGGGGGAAAGGTGGAAGGAATGTAGCATCTTGTGAAATCTGCTCAAGGACATGATGCTGTCTGGCATATGACGGGGTTAGAGTCTGTCACCCGTCTGTTACAGACTCTCCTACTTAAAATAAATAAAAAATAAACACTCGGAATGAGATAATATCTGTACAATCTGCACAGGGGACACAGGCCCTGTGAAAAAACATGTCACTTAGCTGTATGAATATGATGAATTATCTATATGACAAACTTCTTATATATTTTTTCCGTTCTGTACTGAAGGGAATGATGTCCCCTATGCTATATATCAGTAAATACAGACTTTTGCATTGTTTCATTTATGTGCCAAAAATCAAAGTGTCTCCTGTAACAGACCGAACAAAAGTGAGGGTAGAGATAGTCCAAACCATGCATAGGTTAAGAAAAAAAAATACACACATTTTACGGATGAAAAGAAGTCAAAAGCGTTAAGCAAATTGTTTTTGGGACAATGAGCAATGAATATTCATAGAGCCACAGTCTGTGCTGGAGTAGGCCCTAAAGTGCTGTCTTCATGAGGCCATTCTGTCCCACTTCACTCTAAAACAGCACTTTACTATGGGCATCCATAAATATTCATTAGCTTTGATGTCTTCCTTCCCCCTTCCACCTTGACATTAATGTTATCACCAAGGATGGCAAAATATGTATATCCCTCACTCCCCGTCTCACCATCCTCTCCCGCTCCTCTTGGCTCTGTCGTTATTCTTTAATGCCGTGCAAGTGACAATATGACTCATCTGATTTTTGTCCTCACCATAAAACATCTGCAAGACAGAACAGTGCTGGGGCACTAGTTTTGAAATAATATCACAGCACTAAAAAGTATCGTTGTCCTTGACTGGGATTATTATTTCACAGAGTGCTTTAAAGCATCATTAATGACAGATCAAAAATGGGTCTTTTGTCCTCGACAGTAGAGGACTGAATGTAGTTTAGGGGAAACATATACTTTGGTTCAAGAAAAAAAAAGATTTTAATGCTTTTTTATGCGTTCTTGCCCTGGAACTTAAAAAAGGGACCTTATATATATTTAGCATTTGAATTCACTCCAGCATAAAAAAGAATTTGTATCTATTCGTTTTACACAGCAGGATCCTTTCCCCATGATGACAAAAGGAGATATTAATGATCACCAGTTGTATTATTCCCCATACACTTGTCTCTAAAAACCTCGCCTCTGTCTCCAGAAAAGCTTGCCTGACTTATAAACTTGCATTGAACTGTTGCTGAGCCATGCTGTGAAACCACAAGGCAAAACACCCTGAATGACTGAATTATAAAATAATCTCTGTTTAAGAATCATACTTTGAAAACCAAAATGCGCTGGTACTGTCGACATTTTTGTGTGCAGCGTAAACTTTAGCTGAACCAACACTTACAACGGAATAATATAACATGTTTCACACGTCTTACCTCTATCAATACAGATGGAATAGTAACAGTCTCTTAAAGTAAGTGATGGAGAAAATTATTTTAAAGCATAAAGAAATGTAGCTAATTAAAAATCTAAACTTTACTTAAAGTAAAAAGTCAACTTTTTAACTTCTCACACCTTCTAATCAATTCAATTGAATTCAATTTTATTTACACAGCACCAAATCACAACAACAGTCGCGTCAAGGCGCTTTATATTGTAAGGTAGACCCTACATTGATACATACAGAGAAAAACCCAACAATCATATGACCCCCTATGAGCAAGTACTTTGGGGACAGTGGGAGGGAAAAACTCCCTTTTAACTCCCTGTTGGCACAACGATCATAATAAAAAGATGACTTTTTCTTTTCTTTAAGAACCAAGCAAAACATTGATACAGGTTATGAAGCAATCAACGCTGCTTTGTTTAAAAAAAAGAAAAAAATCCCACCTCACCCATACACAAAAACTAACCAATCATGTCACTATTGTATGACAAAAAAAAAAAAATCTATTGCCTGTTTAAAGATTCGATGTGTTCCACTTAGTATCAGTTTCTCCCATTGAGGCAACATGTAAAACTAATGGATATGTTTGGCCTGAGGTCCTCATTGGAGTAGCCTCAAGCTTCAATTCTTTCAACTTGGATAGTGAGTCTACAGAAAACCTGCTTATCGCATATTCAGCAGGCATTTCTTCAGGCAGTAATGCACAATAAACCTAGTCATCAGTGCTAATTGAAAGCCATACACTAGTGCAAAAAAGAAAAAAAGAATGGTCATTACTCAGAAAAGCTAAATGTACTGTGTGCCTAAGCCTTTAAGGTTCCAATCATAAATCACTGCGAGCTGAAGTCCAGCCAAGAACCTTTGTTGCATATGATTTCCCATGTCTCCCTTTCTGTCCTCAAATCCTGTCAAGTCTCTAGTTTTTCAAGCGTTTTAAAGTGCAAGCACAAAATGCACAAAATTACGTAAGAAAAAGAGCTTAAACCGAGACATAAAAACAAGCTGTGAGGTGTCACTCTTTAAGTTGACATAATAGTTTTTTACAGTTATTTTTTGCCTTCATTTAGATTTCTGCTAAATGTGTGATTAACTAAGGTCCACCTGTTGATCATGCATAGCCAACAGGTGGACCTTACCTATAGTTAGTTGTATTTGTTGGACAAAGACATACATTTTGTAATTTTACATCTGTACACCACCAAACTGGATTTTATATCAAACATGCAAAGTTTCTGCTTTAATTTAAAGGCTTTAGCTAAAGTTAAAGTAACAGTTAGATCCAATATTAATAATCTGTTTAGTTCATTAGTTGCTAATTTTGCTAAGGAAGTGGCATGCTAAGTGCTTGCTAAGTGCTGCTGGCTTTTAGATCCTTTCACTGAGAATAGCTTCTTGTTGTGCTAAAATTGATGCCACAATAGCAATGAAGCCCCGCAGTTAAGTTGTGTGCTAGGAAACTGACACACTGAGCTCAAAGTTCTAAATCTCCACAGAGCTGAGGGGCAGCAGAGCTCCGTAATAATCCCCCCTCTTCATTGTGACTCTGTGCATCTGTCCCTAAAAGTGACTCATCTTATTTCATACATAGCTACTTGATCCAACAGTAGTGAGAATATGTTCCCAACTTTTGAATTGAGACATTATCAGGCAACAGAGAGACCTGGATAACAAAACTAGACTATACTATGTAGCATGAGTAGCATATTTGTTACGTTGTAAGGATTCTTGCAACACATGAGCTGTTATCTGCATATTTGACACATATCATCATAAGAGACATGAAGATTTCTAACAGAGTATTTTTTAACCCAAATGAGATCCTTTTCCTGACAGTGAACAAATGGATTGGTTACCTTAGCTGCTAATGAAATAACTTTGTTGAGTCTAAAAAACAGGTTATTGGATAGAAAGCAAACACCAGTCTCCAGAGTATAAGTCTTCCATTCTACCTCATCTTCCCCAATAAACACTTTCCCATGTAGACTCTACTCTTAATAATATCCCCCCTAATATAATACTTTTGCTTTCACTTCAGAGAGCCTGAAGGCTAACAACTATAGCTACTATTCTATGACAGCAGCTGTCTAAAATGGACATTAGTATACATGCTAACTTTAATGAGGCTTTTGCCATAAAAAAGATAATCTTGCACTAAACCACAAAAACCTTTCAGTAAACTTTTTTGTTCTTGCAGAATGATAGAGTGAAATAGCTTTTGGGCAACTGAATATCCCTGGATATGGTGCCTGTGTTTATGGAGTTCTGATAAAGCATCACGACACCCCCTTCTTTTTGTCATGTCCCTCACACTCCATTTCTCTGCCTCCACCCATTCTTTAGTGCATACATCTAAGTGCACTCTGGTAGAGAATGGTATTGTCAGATTTATTGATGTAGCGTATCTCTCTCATTTGCAACCCTCAGCAGAGATCAGCACGTGCCCTTTATATGAGCCCACACAAACACACAGACAAACGCCGATGCTCGATAAATAATCCATATGACGTTCACACACACATACACGGGCGCCACACCCGTTTGAACGCTAACTCGATACTATCAAAAATTGAAGTCTGTATCCTTGTGCGAAGTGTTTGGAGTCTCTCTCTGTACTTCTGATTAACAAGTCATGAAAAATTCCTCTTTCTCTCTCTGGCCTCCAGCATCAAATTCTCAACTCTGTCCCTTCTCATCTTTACTTTCAGCCCCTTAGAAATCTCAGCCTTCCTCAAAGTCAAACTTAATTTATTTACCCGCATAGCCACACATCCGTGCTTGCTCCGTTTAAAGTCCTTTATCTGGATAAGATCTTCTGTCTGTAAAGGAATATGAAGAACTAATGTTGTTAATCTGATTTATTCGGGCTGACATTTTAGAAGTCAGTATTCTGTTTGTCCTTTTATCAAACTTGCTCCAGCACACCATCAAGTCAGTGCTTTTCACTTTGCCTTATCAGTTATTCACAAATGGCAGGCAAGCTGAGTGGATCTCATGCTGTGAAAAGAGACAGCAGTACTACACCCCTTGATCACACAAAAGGGCACTTTGTCTTTCAGCTATGGATATGCTACATACACAAGCACAAGCACACCAATGCGCCTATATATATTCATGGATCCAGCTTAACATGTGACATGTGTGCTGATTGAAGAACAAGGCGTAAATCATAAGTGTGCGATGAAACTGAGTAACGAACTGATTTATCAATCGTGAAGGGAGTGGATCTACAGAGAACCTACGCGGGCATCGAAGGGAAGTAGTTCACATGTTTCAAAGCATGTTTACGGAATTATTTATGAGTGTAGCTTCGATTTGAAGGCAAAAAATTACCAACGAACATTATAGTACAGATTAAGTCACTTAAACAGCTTAACTTAAGAATTCTAGTTCATGAAAGAACTAGAATTCTTTCTTCAATGATTCTAGATGGATTCACATATTCTTAATATCAAGTTTGGGATATCGCATCTTTAAAGTTGTGACTCCAACAACAAGAGCACCGCACGGCAGCACCCAGACAGTGTTCAGGTCTCACACAGCAGACTCACTTTGTAGTTTATCTTTGAAGATCGAAAGCGTTTGGCACATTTTTTAATAACTTTACAGATAGCTCTGCAAGATGAAAGTGAAATATTTTGCCAGCAAGTCTTACGCAATCACCCAGTGATTAATGTTGTGGAGCAAAAAAAAAAAACCCCTCTACAACTGCAAAAACAAGCTGGCCAACTAACACCCACTGCACCACATAGCAAAGTCTACTCGGATCAGGCAAAGAAAAGAAATCCATCCATAGTTACATCACAAAGGCCCTGTGAAACCATCCGCGGAGTTATGGATAATGATGAGCAGCCTCTGTTCTGCTAGTGACATTTTACATTGTTTTGTTCATCATCTCGCATATTCGTTTTATTATAGTCATGCAGACTCAGGACTGTGACAGTCTTTCAAATTTGTATCGTTAAATTCCACAAACCTGCATACTCCTTTTCAGACCGTGACCTTCATCAAAACCATTTAGCTTAACTGCCAGTTGTTGTGCATGTTGTGCATATGATGAATGGTTTGGAACAAACAGCTTAGTTGTGATTAAAAACCTGAAACTAAAGTACTCTATGTGATTTACCGAATCTAAAATAACTTTTAAATCAACTCTGAATCGAACTGTTGTACCAATCATCAGTGATATCGGTGATTTTCCCTTTTAATACCGATATCAATTCTTCAATATACCACCAACAAATGACTGTTCAGCAGAGAACAGATGGCTTAAGTCTCTGAAGATGCTCTAACATCACACTTTCCTGTAAATGAAGGTGAAGGGCTAACAGAGAGGTAAAGAGGCAGGTTAATTGCAGCCCAACCTGAGAGGAGTAAATGACCACACATTAGGAAATTACTCCTAGAATGGATTTACACTGAATTATTGTCAATATCGCCATATATGGTCCCGAATCTACAGACGGCAAATAATTATAACATGGGATTTACTCTGTCAGTGAAAAGTAACTTCCCACTGTAGCAATTTCATACTCTGTGTATGAGCTATGAGTATGGGCACTGATTAAATGACCACCACTACTTTAATTATCTGTAGTAAATAAGCAAACACAATAAATGACAATGACACTGGTAATGTAATATTGCGGTAAGTAGATTGTGCACTGATGTGATGTTCTAAGAAAAACTGAAAGTCATTTGTCAAACTCTAATTTAGTAACACTTAAAGCAAAAGCATTTCTCAATACACTCAGTGGGGAAGATGTAAGCCAATTATTACATGGTCTCATACCCTTTAAAAAGCACTTTAATGGCATGTAGCATTTATTCAATGTGTTCCAAACCTGAATTTCAATATTGATTGATGTTACTTTTGCGGGCAGATATTGATAATGAGATCCATTAATTTCACATGAGTGAGTAAACAGTTGTTGGAGCTAAGGATAAGAAAATTGATGAAATGGAAAGTATGGTGCGGGAAGGTAATTTTTCCTTTTTTTTTCTTTCTTTTGCAGCCCTGGAAGTCTGAGAGAAAGACTAATAGATCACAAGCAAAGTGTTGCAGTTTATCCATTTCATAACATTAACATGCAGGTTTGGTGAAAGCATATTACACACAGCCATTCTCGTAGCCATTCGTGAAACAGTTACGACTTTTAATCTACTGATACATTTTTGACTTTTTCCATTTTTATTTCATGTTCCTGCACACAAATTTCCGAGCTTCATTTATTTTCATCTGCCTCGACACAATTTTTTATCTGCAGTTTTGTCTCCATGAAATGAATATTTTTCACGTTTAAAGGATGAAAAACTCGACATTTTGGGGGGCTGGAGGGAATTGCGGGGGAAGGAAACATTCATTGTCGCTGACGCTCACAGATCGCAGTTTGACTCCTACATAAGAGATTTATTTTATTAATAATCATTAAAAACTACTTAGTTAGGCTAAAACAATAAAAAGCAACTCAGACAGGTTTAGAAAGAAATGGTTTGGGTATAAATATAAGAGTTGTCACCTTTTTCAAAGATCATGTGTTTTGGTTATGAGTATCATGCGGCTCCTCTGAAATGTCGGGACAACATACACTGATCAGGTATAACATTATGACCGCCTGCTTAATATTGCGTTGGTCCCCCTGTTGCTACTAACACACCCTGACCCAAACCAAGGTATTAGCAACAGGTCCTTTAAGTTCTTGAATTTGTGAGGTGAGGCCTCCATTGATCGGACTTGTTTGTCCAACCCAAAGATGTTCCATCGGATTTGGAGGCTAAATCAACATCTCAACCTTTGTGTTGTGCTTTTGGCAGTGGGCAGGTGGACTGGTCTGCGGCTATGTAGACCAATGTGAAAGAAATTGTATACCGATGCCTTTCTATCAGAACCAGCACTGTATATTTTGGTTATCCAAGCTGTTGGATGTAGCCTTCACTCCCCACGTACATAAATGACCCAGTGGTCTCGCCATCACAATTTGGCTCTTGTCAAACCCACTTAAATCCTTGCATTTGCCCATTTTCCAACTTCTAACACTTTCCCGCTTCTGTATTAATTTTTTGTGACTAGTTCACATTTTGCCATGAGACAGTTGTGTAATGTCACCAAATAAAGCTTTTGTTTACTGATAAAACTTGCTTTAGGCATGAGTTAACAAAACTACCTAAGGTTAAATGTCTCAGAGTTCAAACAGCCAACAGGCTGATGCAACCAGTCAATCTGAGCTGCTGCTGAAAAGCTGAGCTAAAGATTGTCTCCGAGAAATCTTCTTCAATCAGCACAAAAAAATGAAAAAATCAAGCTTTTATCTACAGTATATTGTTGCACAGCTTACATCTGCTAGACATACAGTCAAATGAAAAAAGTGACATGCAATTAATGAGTAAAGAAAACCAAAGCTACAATGTCACGTGTAGACAAGGTTGCATGACAGTGACCGACGTGACATACCCGACTCTTCCCACTCTAAATTTCAAGAGTTTCCTGCAGCACATCAGTTCCCGTCTGCTTCACATTTAACATGACCCTGCGACTAATTACCAGGGAAGCTCAAGGCAGCAATATTCCTGCTATGATGCATTGATGCTTTACTGTACAAAACCTTGCCTGCCTTTAATTGTAGCAGTTCTCTGATAGCATGATTTAGCAGATTATAAATTTTCACATACTGAAGCGTGTGTCAGGTTTGCCTCAAAACACCCACTCAAACATCTCTACCCCCTTAACCTTGTTGCCATGGTGGGGAAAACAGCCTAAATGTCACCATCTGCTGAGTGTTTGGACAGGATCGGATGGAACAGACACGTGAACGCAGTGTGATTATATTTAAAATGAGAGTGAAGCAGACCATGTATTTAGGCAGACAACTCACTGCTATGTGCATATATAGATCTGAATAAATCAGCGAGTCTGTGTATGTGTGATGTGGGATGTACAATAAGGAGTTTGGAAAAATGCCTTGTAGTATTGTGGTGGGCCTAGAGGGAATCTAGGTTTTATTGTGCAATAGAGGTTCACAGACTGAGGAAGACGGGGATCGGCTTCCCTCTACAGCATATTCCTGCCAACAGATCAGCTTACACCAGCTTTTTCTTTTCTTTTTTTTTTTCAAGGAAACAAGAATATATGGTACAGAGAAAGCCAGAGAATGAGGGAAAAAAGCAAATGAAGGAGACAGAAACAGAGACAGAATACTTGGACTGAAACATTTGTTATATAAAGTCTGAAGAAAGCTGAAGGAAAATGGAAAAACACAAATTCCTCAATGATGCACTATAGTTAAGAAAGGAAAGTCATTTTTGGAAACAGGAAATCCTTTGTGAAATCAATTATGATATGATATTGTTTACTGAGCTTAAAATAAACTGCTTGCTTTGTCTTGCTTTCTCTTTTCATGGGCAACACTACAGCTGCCTCTTCAGTCTAGCAATCCACACATCTTTGGAAGTTTTTGACCTCCATACATGATCCCCTGTTTACTCTGCCAGCAGCTCATTCCTCTTAACTCATTTTTTTGCCTTCAGAAGGGTTAATTGTGCATAAGATTTGCAGATATTAAAGGTTACACAAGGTTAAAGTGAAATCTTGCAAGCAAATGATTAGTTTTAAGGCGAAAATATTTATATTGAAAATATTGATTGCCGCATGCAAATGGAGACATCTGCGCGTCGGCCCAGTTTCCCCACAGCAAAGCTAATAGCAAATTTGATCTGGGACTAAAAGATTGAAAATACCAAACACCACTTCCCATGAAAACCAGAGGCATCGTAATGGGATCTAAAAGGCATTAAAGAAGCTTTAAAGTTCCAAGACTCATTGATTGGAAAAAGGGGGAAAAAAGCTGCTCATTGAAAAATAAAATTAAAAAGTCACACACGGAGCAATAGTGTACTTAATGTAATTGTGGCATCGGGGTGAAAGATAATAGGCAGCTAGAGCTAAATTTATTGTCGATGTCAACAGAAATGTTACAGCAGAAGGAGAGAAATGAAGTGAAAAGGGCAAGGCGGTGTGTGTGTGTGTGTGTGTGTGTGTGCGTGCCCCTGTGTGATTGCACGTGTCTCAGTGCATGTTTGACAGGTTTTGTAAGCCGTTCAAGGTTACATTTATTTGTCGGTGTGTATTCTTGTGCACGTGCAGGTGTGAACTGATGGAAAAAGCATCCTTCAGGCAGGCATATTTGTCTTCTTCAGACTATCTACAAAGAAGGAACACGCGTTTTGTGCGCTGAGTACTTTGAATGTAAATCATAACATCAGAAGGGGAACAGTATGCTACATTCATATGCATTAGGATGCACACACATTGATGGTCTGGTGCATGTTTGATTATAGTTTCTACTGAACATATCCTCAGGCCTCCCCTGCTTGCACGAGAATACAAAAGCGGTCACGTGAAAGTGTTTACTTGTACAGATATGCAGATTAGTTATGGTTTGCACCTCTCAAAAGTGGCTACTTTTCCATTCACAGTACATCTCTAAAGTGTCTAAAGTGGTGGAATATAAAATAAAAAAAAATATATATATATATATATATATATATATATGCTGTGCTAATAAAAATATGCTGACCAGCAATTTGGGATAATTCAAAACACCAAATGCTATTAGGTAACAAGCTCAGAGCAGTCAAAGCTTATTAATGTGTTTTTGTCTGGGTGTGTGTTTGTGTGTGTGTGTTACTGCGGAGGTGGTGGTTACAGTTATCCCCCAATCTTTTCTCTTTATGTAACATCTCTTCCCTCTCTAGCTGCAGTAGAGCAGATCAGGCTCTCCCTCTCTCTTTGAAGTGTTGCCAAGCATGGTATTTATTTCATTATCTCCTCGCTCTCTCTCTCTATTTCCTCTCCTTGCTTTTAGGGCTCGGTATCAAGGAGAAGACAGGAATCCAGACCGAAACAGCTGACGCTGCAGGTACAAGCCTACAACTCTGGTCCGTGTGTTTGTGTTTGTGTGTTGTTCATGTCTTTATGTGGACAATGTGTCCTTCACAAGGAATGTAATTCTGCAATGAGAGGCTATAAAGACTAGTCTTTTTCTCTACACAGGGAGTCTGCATGGTGAAGACTCAAGGTTTAATTACTCATTTTGTTCTTGCATGCAAAGGATAAATGTCACAGGTCCAGATATCTACATGTCTGTAGTTTGTATTTACACATACTTATACATACTTACTTTGAATGAGTAAACAAGTGGGTGAGCTTTAAATGGTCATTGTCATTCACCAGTGCTGATGTAAGTGAGAAGAACTGTACAGTGTCTTTGCAATAGATGAATGGTAAAGAATTATTTAAACAAAATAAATATAAGTAGACGATAACCCCCCCCCCCAAAAAAAAAAAAACAACAGGAACTTAAATGTCTATTAAACCTTGTTGCCGTGAGTTTTTGTTGTGGGTTTACTTTACTAGAGCTCTCTGCATCTTGAATTTTCTTCTTCATGCAATTACAATATTCCTGTGAGGTTATCAACCAAATTCTTGCTTCAAAAAGCACATAACTTCTTGTTGAGTAAACAAATATTTTTAGCATCAGTAACATAAAACTTTGCCTTTACAATTTTTTGGCTGCTCCCTTATTCCCCACAGCAGATGGATCTGCATATTTGGTTTGGCACAGATTTTTTATACCAGATGCAGTCCTCCTATTTATCCAGGATTGGGACCAACAGGAGTTGTACGCTGGCTTGTTACCCAACCACACAAAATTGGGCTTATGTTTCCTCCTAGTTGCAAACCAGGGACAATTGGGTTGTAAGGTGAATGTGCTGACTTTTATGCTATGGAAAAACATTATATTCTGGTTAACTTTCTGTGTGCTCTTCATTTTATTTCATCACCATTTCATCACCAGGCCACCCAGTTCACAGTTAGGAGGAAACTCCAACCTAATCTCATGTGGAGATGATGGGTAGAGTGGGTTGACAAGCTATTATCATAGTGTTCTGTCTAACTTTTTATACTTTTATTCTTTTTCTTCTTGAACAGTGTTCTTTTTATTGCATGTTTTTTGAAATAATGTTATTATTTATGATTATGCTTATCTTTTTTATTTGTTATTTATATTTCTTGCCCAGTAGTCCGGTGGAAAACCCACATTTTCATTGTATATGTACAAATACAATAATAGGACACGTAAATAAGTATGTAACAAGAGAAGTCAAGCTGCCAGAGCTCTTTCAAAGTCAACAACAGTTACATGCTGAAAATCTCAAAAAAATATTGAGTTATGCATTGGCATTTTGATTTTGATTTTGTATGTCTGCATGTATTTTCTTATTTTACAGTACACAAATTGCTTTTTGCAGTTTCCTGCTTTAAATGTAAGGGACAAAGCAGAAAGGTAGAAAAGAAGCTGTGCAAACATTACTTAAAAATGCAGAATTAGCTAACTAAATGTTGTGGTGATGTGAAATTGCAAATATGAAACCAATGTTTAATTAGTCAGAAGTTAGTAAGAAGAATGCCAAGTAAGAATGCCAAAAATGGACACAGCGAATGGGAAAACTCCAGAGCTTTTCAGAGCCTCATTAAAAGCCATTTTACACAAAAAACACTTTGATACAAAACAGTAGCAACAGTCTCCCACGCTGTAATTTAGCAACAAAATAACATTAAAGCCCAGTAGTGCAGAAAAGAAATATGAGTCAACCCCAACAACAGGAACAGTTAGATATGACAAAAGTCCAAGAATTTATTAATTACACTGGTCTGAAAGTAACAGGTAAGTTCAGGTTAGACTAAAGGAACTAAGAACAAGTATCTTGTCCTACTTCTCAAGAGAAGAAGCATGGTGACATAAGTCCTGTCATGAAAGCTGCAAAAGTTACTACATGCAAATAATTGTCATCCATATTTGCAACCCAAACACGTGACATGACGTGACCACTTGCATGCATAAGTTACACCAGCAGGGGGAGATAATATATTTAAACCAAAGAAGTCACTAGTGACTGATGAAGGTATGACCTACAGTCCAGGGTACTATGCAACAAATGATTTACCTGGGTAGCTAATATGTATTTACACGTAAATGTGTTAATAATGGACATTTAAACGCTTTTGTTTTAAATATCTCCCTCTGCTGGTACTGCAGGCTTACTGCAACTTCTGCATGCATGTCCATTACATACTTTGGAGAGGCAAAACATGAAATGGATACGGTGGACTAGTGTGTCTATTACACGCTTTGCCGTGATACTGGGTTGGTATGTGGTCTTGCTAGCAACATTAGCACATTAACTACTGTTTTGCTGCCATTTCTTAAGGTGAATAAAATACTATGAAAAAGAAGAGTTGTAACACAGATGTGTGTTTGCTAACTACACTCTCATACAGTATGATAGCTGATAGCCTTTATAAAAACACGAACGGTCAAGTTGCAGAAGATACTTGAGAAAGGACTAATAAAAGCCAATAAAAATAAAGCTGTCATGTCTTTAGGAGCTTTTTTAAATTTTAGTCATCTGACGTCTTTCAAGTACTGTAAATAAAGCTGCAGTGTTTGATTTTGCCAAAACATAACAGATATGAGCGTAGCAGCTGTCATGCTCGTCTAAAGGAATGACTCAAATTAAGTCAGATCAAGACAAGCACTTATAGGTTCACCACTACACCCAAATTTAATTCCCACCTTCAAGGTTTCAATTTTTTGGGGGCAGAGCTGCGATTGAAAAAAAAAAAGAATCCATGCAACAGTCTTGACAGTCTGATGTAAATGAGAGCCTATTAAAATATTGTAATTGTTTGACACGTCATTACTGCCAGGCGAAAGCCTTGATATTAAAAATCTCGGTTTTCATATTTTTTATTTTTATTCAAGGATTACGCGCTTCTCTGCTTGTTTGAGGAAATAGCCGCTGGGTTTAAGACACCTTTTCAAATCTAATTAATAAAGTGGAACTTTATACCTTAGCTGTTTATACCTTAGCTGTTGAAAAGCTGGCATTTTGGGGTCATGTTTTTTCACTCTTTTGTTTTTCCAAAGAAGACTGATATAAATTCTCTCTAAATAAGGGAAAGTCTGGGGCTGATGTGTATGTCTGCAGCTGTTTATCGAATTTAGGTTACACTCTAGTTGGTTCTGGCAAAGGAAAATCTCCTCTTTAAAATTTAAAATTATAATTTCACTACCCTACCGAACAAATAGCTCAAAAAAAGCTTCACTGCAGCAGTCTTGCACCTAGACAGCACTCTTTCTCTACCTATGGCTGTACATGCCACATTGCATCTGTCCTCCTCTCCTTTATCAATACTGACTTTGTGCCCTATCTCTTATTATCACCCATCCATTCAGCATGTTCCCTCACCTCTACTTTTCCTCCTTTTTACCTTCTTTCTCCCTTGTTCATTGTCCTCTCAAAATCTGACAGCTGCCTTGAGGAAAAAAAATCCTTCCCTTGTCTCCCTTCAGCTTTCCCTCTTGGGTAGGGCTGAATATACCTCTTCTTTATTTATCCAGACCTGTCTTTCACTGGGATATATTTCTTGTCTGCTTCACTTCTTCTCCTCGCCTCATGCACTGACAGATATATAGAGGGAACGATGGATAAGGGATGGGGAGCCTAAAATATAAAGAAAGGAAAAAGAAAGTGAAAGAAAAGAGAAATGATGTTCCTGTCTTCGATGAAAGGTGTACTCTTCATCAAGAACAATGACATTGGGCTTTTGATAATGAAGATCACGCACATTGGGAACCAAATAATGCACAGTAGCAGTGATGTACAACCCAGAGCACAATAAGCAAAGGAAAACTTCTATCAGATATAGGCTGTTATAAGCCAGATTGATGTCACCTACGCCTACCTCTTTGCACACATTGTGGAAACCCTAGAGCATAAATTCATCACTTGGAGTGGTTGAAGTCTGGGATGATTTCCTTACTGTCTGTGTTTTCAAACAATTGTAAGGCAAGGTCAGAAAACATGTCTTTTGGGAGAGTAAAAGCTGTCAAATATCATCCTGACAAAAACATGAGTCAACTTCTGTCAGAGTTCCCATCCCTTTCTCTGAAGTTTGTGCATCTGAGCATTTGTGAATACACTGCATGTCCAATGTCATAACCTCGCCACACATCAATAGAACATAAAAAGAAACAGATGTAAAAAAAGATAGGAAACAAATGAACAACTGATGCCCTGGGAAGCAGAACTGCACGTCTGTTCAACCACACCACTGCTTAGGGCTGAATGTTAATATGCACATAATGCAGATTTCTTTAGGTGGTCTTAAAAGTATGATCACTCATATTAATTTCACTGAAAAAAGTAGTTATTTCTTTCCAACATGGTGAAAAGAAATAATGTTATGTTATCTGATATACGCAACATTATAATGGTGGATTTCCTCATTAAAGGAAATCCAGGGTGTACCCCGCCTCTCGCCCTATGACAGCTGGGATAGGCTCCAGCGCCCCCCGCGACCCTGAAAAGGATAAGCGGAAGCGAATGGATGGATGGATGGATGGATGGATTTCCTCATTAAAGATGGCCAAAGGTTTCATGACTAAAGTGCGGTGAAAAAGTGTTTGCCCTCCTTTCTGATTTCTTGGCTTTTTTGCATAATGTCATTAATTAATAAATCAATTAAAAACAACCTGTCTGACAAAGTGAAGCAGGCCAACAGATCTCAAAGAGCAAAAGCAACACATGATGCCACAATATAAGCAAACCACTGTGAGAAACACTGTCCACAAATGGAGAAAACAATGGTGCATCTTCCCAAGAGTGGCCAGCCAGCTAAATTTCTCCAAGAGCACACCAGTGACTCAAAGGCTTGAGAACACAAAAGGTTGTCTCACATTCCCCAAAAAACATCTAGACGATGACTTTTGGGGAAAATATTATGTGGAGTGACGAGACAAAGGTTCAGGAGTCCCACCACCTCAGACATAAAACTAAGACATCATTTTATAAAAAGAAAATCACATCAACAGTGAAACATGGTGGTGGTAGTGTGATGGTCTGGAGCTGCTCTGATGCTTCGGGACCTGGATGACCATGAATCCTACTCTCTATTAGAAAATCCTGAAGGAAAATGCAAGGCTGTCAGTTTGTGCCATGAAGCTCAAGCACTCCCAGATTTTGAAGCAATTAATGATCCAAAACACACCAGCATGTCCAAAAGACACAGATTGAAGGTTTTGGAGTGGTCTAGTCCAATCCTAGAGTAAAACGGCATTGAGGTGCTTTGACCTTAAATATGACATTCATGGTTAATAACCCCCCAGTGTGGCCAAATTCAAACAATTCTGCAAAACAGAGTGGGGCAAAATCCCTCCACAACAATGTGAAAGACTCATTGGTCTTTATTACACTATCCCAACCAGGTAGGTTGGGACAGTTTTTTTTTTTTTTTACATGAAATCATTATTTAAAAAAATTGTATTTACACAGTTTATCTTTGTCTATTTCATTCATCTGAACTTTGGCTGTGAGAAAAGAAGCCCCACCCACATGCTGTTCAAGCCTTCCAATGTGAGGGGCATCCAATCAGAAAAAAAGGAAGGTATTCTTAAAGGGAGAGGAGCCAAAACAGATGAAAGAGTCCAACAACTGAAAAACATGGAGCTGGAAATGAGCACAATTGGTATCTTAATACTTAAGACTTAATAAGTGCTTAGAGATTCCCCCGAAACCAATGATACTCATGCACTAGCACCAAAGTCTATGGTGTCACCAAGCTCAGGAATTCATCCTTTGTGAACTAAAAATGTCAAAATATGTTGTTGCTAATCCAACTGTAAGTGGAAAAAAGTAGAAATGCTATAGCTGCTGCCAGAGGAAGAATCAGGAGGTCATTACTGTCTGTGTGTTTCAACTTTAGTGATCACTGTTGCTTGCACAAAATCCAAAAACCAGCCAATAGTATTGAGTTATTCAAGGATAAACCAAAGAGATGTGTGACGCACTAAAAGTCACAAAAAACATCCATGAAGCTAAAAAAAAATATGCCATAATGCAAAAAGGAAGTAAATGATAATAACAATCATGATAATAGTAATAAAAGATCTGCCATTATATGAAACAGCAACCATAAAGAAAAAAATAAGACATGAACACAAAAATACAGAATACTTTTTTCTCCCAAGAGACAAATGGAAAGCAACGGAGGATGTTTCAGTCTTGATTCTGATGAAGAGAAGCATCAATAAGTATGGATATTTGTTTTGAAGCAAAAAGGAAATTGCCTTCCAAACCACTTATACTGCTGTTGGTGTTCAATCAAGCAAGGACTATTGAAATGCAAATGTTAATGACAGTGACAGAGGACAATCATTCTCATGCAGACAGGATCTGTGTCTCGATATTTGGATACAAAGATGCGCAATGAATTTGTTTTACAAATCAAGCTAAACAGTCCGGCTAAAATTGACATCATCATCCAGTCTGGATCCATCTATCTCTAATACGTTTCGGATGAAACTAAAAACGAGGGAATAATATTCTTTGGTTGAAGTAACTATGCAAGTTTGGGGAAACATAACTTTATTAAAGCCTGCATATTTTAACAAAGCCGGAGGTGTACTGACATCATACGAGGGACTGCCAATAGCCAGAGAAAGTTCACTGAGAGGTCAGACAGAGCATCAAAGTCAGTTAGGTTAATGCTCTAAAACATCGTGGCTGTGTAGTTAGTTCATAAAGAAAGACCGCGCTGCAAAGAAATCAAAGATTCATTATGCCCATTATAGCTTCTTTAAAAACTTTTGTGCAAACTAACTACTTAACATCACTGACAAATATAAAGCATAATGTGTGTTGTTCCTATAGTCACCATTTATACTTAATATTCCTTAATATTACTGGTGATTCATAGTGAACATTAGCTGCTTTATTTTAGTGTCACATCTTACGTTTCTTCACATAAATGCCTTCTTCCACAGTACATTCAGATGTGGCATTTAAATGGTTGTTGTCTCGTATAAAGGGACATGATATAAAGGTCTTTCATAGCTTCCTGGGTTAAAAACATCAATGTCTTCAACCCAGGTTTGAGCACATCATCAAACACTAAAAAAGCAAACTCGGAGTAGGAGATTAGCTCGAGTTTTTGCAAATCGATTTTCAGAGTAATGTTTAAATATAAACTAATAGTAAAGTCAAAGGTACAAAATAAATCAATCTAAACACTAGTTATTTCCCAACAGGGCAAAGGCAGTGCACATTTCTATAATTATAAAAGCAATAAATGCCTCTCTAAATGCCTGGGATAAGTAAAATGTCCCTCAATGGTCTGTAAATCCATTGATTTTACCTTGAATAAGTCTCCTCTCTCTGCAGGTCTAAAACAGATATTCAGAATGTATAACAACAAACAGTCACTGCTTGCTTACCTCCCCCTGGCCAATGCTATGTTATATATGTCTATTATATTGTATCATCTGTCCACCCCAATTCCCTTTAAGCTTCCAAAGGTTGTGCAATCCAGTGTGTGCAACTGTAAATATTTTCTCAGTAGCTGTTTCTTATTTCTGAGCACAGCAATGGAAACTGAAATGTTCCATTATGAACAAATATACAATACAAGTACAGCAAATATCCCATAAAAGCTTTGTTCCAGTATCTGCAGTATCTGTTCTGTGCTACTTAGTGCTAACTCAAAAGACCAGGTAAGCACAGAAGTTTGTAGTCCATGAAAAATAAAAGCCTCCTTGAAATTTTTTCATATCCACTTTTCCTTTTATTGTTTCACTTGCTGTTTTTTTCTTCTGTTAACTTGCAAGAGTGTAGGCAAATTTCTAGATAAAATAACAATGAATGGATAAGAAGTGGAGAAAAAAACTGTGTGGTTTCACTATCTTTTAAATCCACAATAATTCAAGGACTGTGGCTGTTGAAAGGAAGGTTGATTCATGGTCTGTGGTGTTCAAAATAATTCTAGACCACAAACAGAGAGAATGCAGACAGGAGGGAGTTAAAGACATAGGGGGGGGGAAATTGATAAAAAAAAAAGGAGCATGGCGTATTGAAGGACATAGGTCTGAGAGGTGGTATGCATGGGAAGAGATAGTGAGATGGAGAGAGGGTACAAGGGAGGGGATAAGAGGGAGAGAGGGCGGATTAGGTATAAAGAAGGTGGATGTGGTCTGCCTTCTTTCCTTTAGGCCAGAACTTTATCTCGTGCTCCAGACTGGCAGCAGTGTGCCAGAGAGGCCAGACGACCCGGCGTGATTCGGGAGGCAAGCCGAGCCCATAAACACATACGCTGATCGTAAGGAGTAGATAGCATGAGCACGAGTGCGCACACACAGATTCATACACACAAACACGAGTAAGCACATGCACATGCTGTATCAAAGTCACAAAATTACTAACAGAAAACACACAAACACATGCATGCACGTACAGACAAATAGGTTAAGGACAGAGAAAACGGGAATGAAGGCAAATGAACTGAGTTATCAGAGTGCCAAAACACATACATGCACAAGCGCATGTATCTATTTTGCATGGAAAGGTTGCATAGTTATAGGAGTTACGCAGTAGTTGACATTTGACCCCCCTATGAGCTACAGTCCACTCAATGTACATGAATCTACGCTAATATTGACCAGCTTTGTTCCCTGATTATGTTCAACACGGTGAAACAATTACATCAATTAAAATTTCTGAAATGACATCAATTCAATTACATGATTAAATGAATTAAATACATGCGACATGTCAGTAACAGTCCAACCAATGCAACCAAGACACACTCAGAACATGTGTCACGACACCTTTTGAGAACAGCAACCTGCAGTCACAGCAAAAAGACCCATCTGATTTCCAGGTCGCCATCAATACCCCCCTGCCCCAGGTCCATTGAGTTCTGTTCAATGGCTTGGAGGGCTCTTTTGACTCTGACAGGCAGCCCATCGATACCACACACTGGTCAAAGCAGGTGGCTAATCCAACAGCCAATCAATGATGAGATAAGGAAGCGTTGAATGGTGGTGTCACTTTCATAAAACAAATGGCTGTTTCATGCATTTTTTTTTTTTTCGTCTGGCGAGCATGAAAAAATCAACAGCTAAAGCTAAAGAAAGACTGGACAGATGTACATAACTCATGTTGTAAAGACTGAAGAGTAGTGTCTTTTGCATTTTTTAAAGGACGGCAAAAGAGAAAATGTTAAACTGAAAACACTTCACTCCACAAAGTGCTCACAAGTGCTACGGCCGCGGAAATGCACATTTTGTCAGCCCGTGCAGCCTTTTCGCTGTGAGCCAAACGACCTGGTGTTGTCAGCGCTTTGTCTATTCTTTTTGGTCTTCATATATCCTGAGTCAGCATTGGCCACAGCAACAGAATAGAGAGAATAGGTGTGTTTGTGCAGAAGTGTGTCTGTGTGTTAGGATCAGAATGGAATGAAGGGATATTACTGTACTGCTGAGCGGGGCAGTCTGTAACAGGTTGGCTAGAGATGAGTGGGGTGACCGAGTCTAGACTAATGCGCATACGCAGAACACGTAAAGCTCGCCTCTTTCCATTTTTAGCTGCTCACCTCTATTCCAGGTGTTGAAAATTTACAGAAATAAGAAAATTCTGATCAGGTAACACTTTCTGCACGGATCTGTCTGCATGTGTGCAGTGTGTCTGTCAGCGTCGCTGAAGAGAAACTCATTCCTTTTCAAAGAAGAAAAAACCCCCAATAGATACAGGATTCTCTCTGTATCTACAAAAGAAAAAGCTCAGGGAAAAAATTACTTTCATTACTCTTTTATGTCACTGTGTCCTGTTGATCTGAAAGATAATCAGAGTCAGTCAGGACAGAAAAGCCTGCCTGAATAGAAAATCAGCACTGAAAAGCTGCTGCAGTACTCTAGCAATACTAAAATTCCAGATCTTAATAGTAAGATGTCACATGTCTCGAAACATTTGATGCCACATCGGGAAAAGTGGATTTTTTTTAGAATGATCTGGGAAAACTATTTACAGTTTTTGAAACCTTTTTATTTTTATTTTCTTAATATCATGGAATATAATTTAATACCGGCTTTCTTTTCTGAAGAAATTGTCTTCACTCAGATAGCACCTAAATGCACTGTTTTCCTCTGTCAACTAAATTGTACAATCATCACTCCATTTCTTTAACAGCACTTTACTTGACTCAGTGGCAATTTAGTCAGAGACAGGCCCTTAGATTTATTCATTATTCCACTCCTTTTCAGGCAACATAACCTTTCAGAATTGCAATGAAAATGACTATGTTTATACTTGAATCTCAAATTGCACCCTGGGGACAAAAATCAATCTCACTTCTGTCGCTGACAGTTGTTCAGAGAGTCAAGGACTTGGGATGGATTCATTTCTTTGGCCTTGCGCCTGCGGGGACAGAATGCTATCAACAGAGATGAGTTAGCCAAATTCATAACCATTTTTGAACGGTCTTAAACCTGATTACACTTGTTGCTTTCTCCTGTCTGTTGCTAGTTTCTTTTGGAAGAACAATCAATATGAACACTGTAAAAGTTCTGTAAAAAATCTTTTTCTTTGTTTCACCATCTGAAAACTACAATAAATAAATAAAATAAAAAAAACATGAGTCACTTTTCTGCATTATTTAATTACACTTAAAAAAACTATTTATGCCCAAAAAGCTCAAAGTACTTTTTTGATTGCATGTAAATTTTATTACTAAACTACTATACAAAGAGTGAAATTTATTACAATATGGTCAAATGAAATTTACTTGACTGGTGATTGTTCAAATAAATAAACCTCTGATTTGATATATTTCAGCTGAAAATTACTGCTTTATATTTATGAGGGCAAAGAATCTTTTATTTGGTATATGTTATGTTTTTTTTGTGTGTGTTTTTTTACAATGAAAGTAATCCTAACAATGACAAAGATTAGTGTTGAATTTAGGCCCTTCCCCTGACTTACCTCAGATTTGATTCTGTTATATTAACAGTGTTGGTAAACACATGTCATCATAAGAATTCACAATTTTTTAAACAGTTGCTGAAAAAAAATGTAGAAAATAACAAAAGAGAATCTTTTTAGAGTGTACTTACATGAAGAAAGCACAGTTTGACACACTCATGAGTCTAATCAATATCCAACTCTCTGCTGTTTCAACTACAAGACTCTGAGGCTTGTACAGCTACAACACAGTAAGGATTTAAAATAAAAATTTCCATTCAGGCAAAACATAGAGTGAAAGGCTCATAGCGCTCTACTCACCAAAAAGTGTACTACTGAGCACTCAGATGTATGACACATTGATGGCTGCCTAGCTGACATAATTATCTTGTTCTAACGGTCATTCAGTGGCAGACTTAGATTATGGTGTAATTCAGTGGGCGAACCACTGCCACTCAGGCTGTGTGGGTAGCATAGAGTAGGCAGTGGGATGTCAGAATGAAAACAGGGAAAAATAGCAGGGTAATTTTGAAGGGTGCATTAGAAAATGCTTAGTGCGTTCTTAAATTTAATATATGATATTGGAGGCATTGAGGAAATGTTGCTTTAGCTTGTGGCTTTAGTTGTGCCGTCAAGACAAGAAGCCGGTGAAGGTTTTTTGGAAAATAAAGTGTGTTGACTGATGGTGGTTTCTCAAAATGCTGCAAGCCTTGATTTGTGTAATTGTCTTAGTTCATGTAATGCAATTGAGTCGGGAAATGAAATGAAGCTTGAAGATATGGGGAAAAAGCTAAGCAAGACATTTTGGGGTTATTTATTTAAAGCTCGAGCTTTACAACTGTTTTAACTCATGGAATTATTCAAATACTTATTTTTATTATTGCAAATGGTGATTTTTCTGACTTTCAATGTCTGTAAGCTGGTTTACACCACAGTGTCACAAATAAACCAGCCTACACAACAAACTGATTTGACATTAATTTAAAGCAGTGGTTCTCACACTTTTTACATCATTCCCCACATGGCAGGGAGAAATATTTTCATGCCCCATCTAAACAAAACAATGATAGAAAAGCATAGCTGCAACTTTATTTAGATAATAAACTCATTCACAATGAATCCTTCAGTAATTTTTGTTTTAAACAAACAACTTTCATTTCAAACAACTATTTGTAACTTTTGTCACAAGACTGCTTCATTAGTGACTAACTTCTTCAAAAAAGCAACAAGTTAAACCGAATGTGAACATTGCCAGACATGAAAAAATAAACTTCAGTCTTAGTCTTATAAAAAAAAAGAAATCCAGAAACTTGTGAACAGAGATAAAAAATACATAATATAGTGAGAGTTTAATACTATTCACTCTTACTGGCTGCAGTGAGCCTGTTTTTGACTGCAGAGCTGTGGTGGGGCTTGGTCTGCAGGGGAGGCAGACGTACCTGAGCGGCATCTGCAATCACAGAATGAAATAGGGCCTGTTGTTGTTGTTGATGTGTGTAGGCTGTAGCCGAAAATGTGTGTAAGTCGACTTATACACACGGTTGCAGCTGTTCAGTGGATGCAGCAGATGTGCATATTATTAACGTAACTGACGCGAATTTCTTTGTTCCGCAGTAAAAGTGATGAAACATTAGTTCCAAATGACTTTTCTGCCAGGTAACGTGCGCCCCACCTGTCAGAACCAGGAACCAGGAAAAAATCCATTTGTATGAACAAAACACAAGTTCATAAAGCACAAGGAAAAACGGATTGGACTAACAAGACAGGAAACCTATAGGAAATGTATTGAGCTAACTGACACAGGTAAAAACAAGCAGTGAATAATGGATAAAAAGACAAAGATGAGAAGTAAAGATGAGAAGGACACACACACATGGGAAGAGAAGGAAACTAACAGAGAAAACAGAAGCCGGAAACAAGGATGCATCAAAGACAGAAAAGCTAAATAATAAAAAAAGTGCATATTAAAATTTAAATACCGAAACGATAACCCCCCCCCCCAATAGCATCAGGTTATTTTAAATGAGACTTCATGGAGATCACATGCATTGTGGTTATGCTCATATTTTAGACAGCAAACCACAGGAAACCCATCTTCAAAGCTCCGAATTCTTACAAAAGTCAGAGATAAATAGTTCCTTTTAGGTGGTGACTGTTACTTTGTTAAAAAAAGAAATAGATTACACCAAAAGTCCTCACCTCACTATTTTTCTTGTCAGTAAAACAGGAAGGAGAAAGCCTTTATTATGACCTCTCTCTTTCCCGCTCACACACACATTCATACACACTATCGATGTTCTCCCCACTCCTCAAGATAAAACATGGCACTGTAAGATCTTGACCTTCAAAGTACCGATGGGGTTTGGGAGCATGGTAAGCTCCATCTCCCACTATCTTTCTCTCGCTTTCTCTTTGCTTCAGTCACCAGCAGGGGGAGGGGGTGGCGGGGAGGGCTGAGGCGTCTGGTCCCTGCGGGTTTGTCCTAACCCCTGCAGCTGCCTGTCATCAGTCCACAAAGGCAGCGTGATAATAGACTTCCTCCTCTCTTTTCCTATCACAAATGGCCTGACTGTGGGTTCCCCCTTGAGAGGAAGGCCATGTCATAATTTATGCAGCTACTCATGATTATCACCAGCCTCCCTTACGCTTCTTAGTCTTGCTGTTGAACCGATACGCTCATGTGCACACAAGGTGAAAACGCATTTCTAAAATACATTCACTTAAAGCCTGTATAGCTTCCATTCCCTTAAGCTGGGACTTAAATTGTAAACTGACAAATATCCATGTATTCTAATTAACTCTTTGAAAACTTTTCCCACATCACTAATCACCGTGCAACTTCACTTTGGGCTCCCCTGTCAGTCCTACCCTCTTTGTTTTATGATGTTTGGTGCTAGCCTAAAGTCATTGGTGGCACAGTCCCCTGATTAAACATGGGGAAAAAAGTGGAGAACGCAAAATCAAATCCAATTACAGGCGTGATGAACCACATGTGTCCCCCTGGCGATGAGCCTGGCCAGGTTCCCCAAAAGACAACAACAGCTGAACAACAACCCTGATTGAAATGGCAGGCCTTCAAACAACATCCAGTCCCATTGGAGCAGAGCTAAACAAACCTTGCTCCCATTGGGCTCGCAGTAATGGGCAGAGCAGAGTGTAATTTAGAAAGTTGAGGAGAGGGATGTTTCACATACTAATGCAGACTTGGTAATTCACTGTTGTGCCTCTGAAAAAAAAAAAAAAGAGGGAGTCATCCGTGTGAAGTGGAAGCACAGCTACCTGTGCACGTGAACTCACAAGAAACTCTTAAATTAGAAACATTCATCACTGGGACATTAACTTTTATGTTCTTATTTTAAGTAACTGCATGCGATGCACATTTAACCCAAGGCATTAAAAAGGGAAACATTTATGTTTGTATTAACCATTTTAACTGGGCTGGGTGGCACAGTGGTGCATGTCTCACATCTATCTTTCTATCTATCTGTCTGTCTATCTATCTATCCCATGTCATGAAGCTCCTGGGACAAAGTTTTTGTGGTGATGTTAATGCCAGAGGACATTTGGAACTCTAGAATACTTTGGTATACAGAGGAATTCAAGCTGCATAGGTCCCGTTGCTGCAAACCAAGCCAAATAATCACCCCTCCAGAGTTGTGATTGACAGTTGGTATTAAGGGTTTGTGCTGATATGCTGTGGTTGTTTTTTGCCAAATGTAGTGCAATGCATTATAGCCAAACATCTCCACTTTGGTCTTGATTGTAAAAAGCACATTGTTCCAGAAATCCTGTGGTTTTTCTGAGATGTAGCTTTACAAATCTAAGCTACGTTGCCATGTCCTTTTTAGTAAGAAGATGCTCTTTTTTCTAATAGTACTCTCATGAATGCTAACAAAAGCATGTAGAGCCCAATATGTAGGTGCTTTTGCATCTTCTCTGAGCATTTCTTAGTGGGGAGAATTTATTGGGGTGCACACCTCTGGCACTATTGTGGATTTGTGTTAACACACACCTGAGTGCTCAGAACAGCAAACTACCAAAGCTTCTGTTTTTAAAGAAGTGGTCAAACTTGCTTAAGATTAATTAATCAGGTGCATTTTTTTAGAAATGTATACTCCTAATTCTTATGGAAGCAGGTGTGTACATAGTTTTTCTTCAGGACTGCATCGAGTCCTGTGAAAACTTTCTTTTCACCAAATTTTCACCACTTGCTTTCACTGTTTGTTCAGGTTGAGGCAATGGAACTGCTTGGTTAGGCTTACAAAAAGACTGTAGGCTAGTTTGGAGAAAAGGATGCCAGGACCAGTCTCACTCATTGCATCATAACACACACCATGTGACACCTGTGCTTTGACAAACACGGAGTATTCGACATCCTGAGACTGAGAACAGGCGAAGATATCTACTTGAATTAACAACACAAAATGGAAAGAATAAAACTTCAAATATCAAACACAACAATTGTTTCCTTCAGTTTGTGAAATAAAAAATCTGCTCACTCAATATTTAGTTTTTATGTTATAGCTGGAACCTTATTGCTAAGAAGACTTTGTTCACTATTGAGTGTATGTGTGCAGAATTCTGCAGGAGACACTGTGCAAACTCGCTGGGGGGTGTGTGGAAAGCCTGCTTCCTTAATTTAATTGCCAATTATATTAGTGCCTCTGCTCTTCTGAGTACAACACAGCTACCAAGTCAAAATAATCACAGACTCAAACTTAATGTGTCAATACTCCCAGAGGGACAAGATTTGCAGAGACAATGCAAACACACCGGTGCAAACACCAGAAGGGGTGAAGGCGTGGAGGAGGGGATCAAAAAGGTAGATTTCATCACATACTGCAAAAGGGGCAAGAAAAAGCAATATAAGTGACGCTGACTCATAAAAACTTAATGGAAAAGTTGGTGCTGTCACTCTGAAACTTTTTGGCTATATGTCACTGTTTGGTGTGGTGCCATAAAAGTGGTAAAAACAGAGAGATTATGACAAGAGAGAGGCCCATAGGAGGGCAACAGAAGAGGGAGAGAACAAAGGAAATGCAAATAAGATATGGATGAAGTGTACAATATATGAATAACCCAAAAGGATGCAGTGCAAGTGTGCATGAGTGTTTGTGTGTGTGTGTGTGTGTGGGTGGGTGCCTATGTATTGAACGCTCAACTCCCTCCATGCCCAGGGAAGAATAAAAGGGAGTGAAACGCTGTATTTATAATTCATAGCCAAGTTGTGAAAAGAGAGGACAAGCGGATGACAGGTGCGCTCAACTCTTGCCTGTCCTCTGGGAATTCAAAAATGCCCCCCCTCCAAGTTAAGGGCCTGAAGAAGTTTCTTTCTTTTCACAAAGAAAGCATCAGGGAGTTGGTGTGAAAAGGAAAAGAAATGTACCCCCAAGGTCAAGGAAGACACAGAGATGAAAAAAATGAGCAAGATTGTTAAATCTAAACTCTGCAAGAGCCTCGCCGACGTCGGGTCGTTCTGCACCAACTCTTTCAAAAGGGGACAGTCAAAGTAACAGGCAGGTATGGCAGGTAGACAGACTTATTAAATAAGCACCAAGCGAATCAGACATTAAAAAATATGCTTCATCAACCCACCTCCTCCCCTTTTTTTCCCAAGGGAACGCTAGAAAAGAGATTAAAAAAAAGGAAGAAAGAAAATACCAAGGTCTTTTGTGAGAGATGGCGGGATGGCACCCAAAGCAAACAGATTAGACGTAAAGCTGCATGAAAGGGAGTTTAAAAAGAGGTGAAAATAAAAGGAACTTGATGTGAGATATATTTTCGGATGGAGAATGACATCAGCCTTTTTGTCATTGTCGTTTCTTCTCCCGACATGGTTCTTTAAGCAGAGAAAAGAGCGGGCGAGGGGAGAGGTCACTAGCTTTCATGCCAATTTGGCTTTATTAGCAGGGTAAAAGAGAGAGAGGAACGGGGACAGAGAGAGAGAGAGAGAGAGAAAAGAGGAAGGGGGAAAGAGGGAGTTCTCAGAATTAAAAGGAAGCTATTGATGTCTCTCGCTCCAAGGCTCTCTTTTTTTTTAACCCGACTTCTAATTTAGCATTTCACACACAGCACACAGAGGAAATAAATTAGAGGAGCAGGGAGAGGAGAGAAAGCTGGAAAGCAAAGGAGTATATATGCACTGTAGAGAGAGCAAAGAAGCTAAAGGTGAATGAATGAATAAAAAAAGAAAGCAAGAGCTGTTGCTGGTAAAATACGGAGCAACATGCTGGGGAAAGAATAAAGAGGAGAATTATCTTTTATCAACGCGTCCTTATCGGAGAAAGGATTGGGGAGCAACCCAATTAAATCAGCTTTTTCACTAAAGAGAATTCATCAACCGGAGGGCTCTTTTAACTTATGTCTCAGTGCAGGCTAATCTACACACACAAATGGGCTCACACACAAATGCTTCACAAAGATGTTGGGTTGCAGAGGCAACCATACTTAACTGTTATAAATGTGGTTTTACTATTAGTAAGCTGGGGAAACACAGGGTATCTGAGGCCTTGTTTTGGTTTAGCTGGCTGCAAGTCACACACACACACACACACACACACACACACACACACACACACACACACACACACACACACACACACACGTATGATTTATGAGAGCTCATTCCTCATGCTGCAGATTCATTTCCGTACATTTTATTCTGTCCACAAAGTCCTTTCATCTTAACAACAGGGCATCTAAACACAAACACCCACCTGCGCCCGTACAAACCTGCTTTCACGTGTCCCAATCACACACACACACACATGCACACACGCCGACATGTGCATGCACAGATTTATGACCACCGCAAATCCCCAAGCCTGGGCCGATAGCAGTGACCGCAGACATAGCGAGACAGAGAAGGGTAATTTCATCCACTGTAGGATGAGTGAATGCTGATAAGGCAAGCCTCTCCTCTCCCTCTCCTTTTGTCTTCTGTGCTCGCTTCCTGCCGCTCTCCCCTCTTCCTTCCCACTCTTTGCCTTAACCCCTTTAATCTCCTTCTCTCCTCGCCCTTGTTTCCCTCGTGTAAATGCCAGAGAAGCCCATATCCATCCACTCATCTCCCTTTTCCCATTCACCGGGACTCTGTGTCACTCAGTCTTTAATGTGCATGCACTATATAAAACTTTTCCAGGTAAGATAACCAGTAACTGGTGACTCACTCCTCAAACAAAGAAAAAAAGGGGGTGCGAGCTGATGATGTGAGATCCCGGGAAGGACGACGTTCGCGAGAATGCGACAGAGAAAGAACGAAAGAGCTTATAAGAGCAAAAATGTCAACTGATCCACTAACTGTGGATTGAATAAATGTATTATTGCGTGAGAGGATTACATTTCAGTGGTGCGCCAAACCCGCCGAATGGAAAATGTATTGTGACGGGGCCATGTGATATCAGTTTGTACAAAATGAAAAACCAATGGCTTTGAGTGATACGATCAAGCAGAGTTCTTATTATTTCAACTTTTTTTAAGCTTCCTCCCAAGCAAAATGCAGACTTTATTTCACAATGAAGGATAGAGGCGTAATACATAACCTTCAGTTGCAGCTTTTATGTCATCTCCTGCATTCATTCATCTTCATCATTCCTGCAACCCCCAATATCCTCTCCCTTTTCCCCCTTCTTTTCATCTCAGTTCCTGCTTTTGACCGAGGCTAGGTGGGACCTGTCGGCAGAAAACGCTCTCTGAACACCAACTGTCAAGTTCACTCTTCCCTCGCCTCTCTTCTCTGCTTTGTCTTGCAGTCTCACCTGTGCTTGGTTCACCTCTGAGGACAGCAGATGCTTTCTGTACTTCACCTTCGCGTCAGCTTGGCTTTTGATAGGCAGAATGAGACTTTGACTCATTCTGCCTCTGTAATGTAAATTGGCTGTAATACATCCGCTTTTTCAAATTCTAGTGCAGCGTGCTTATGTTGTTAAAACACAGCCCACCCACTTCATTGATTAATTAAATAATACAGCAGATTTACCTGTAATACTAAAATAAAATAGTTTGTCTATGCTTGTGATGGTGTCTGGCTTTTTAAAATTTGACATCACATAGGTATCGAGGCAGCAGTGCATGAATGAAAACAGCTTAAGTCATCTACTGAACTCTATGTAAAAGTGGGAAATTAAGCCTTTATGTAATATTTTAATAACATCTGTTTACTCACTTTACATTATTAAGCTACAAAAACATAACATTATAGCTAGACAAGCAAAAACATGCAAGAAGAAGTGCATCTGTTTCTTAGCTGAATTATTCTTATTTCTAGAGTTGGTCTGTATTTAGTATCTATCTGATACATCACCGGTATAGAGTTTTCTTTCTGTCATGCGCACATGATTTGAAAGGTGTCTGGACATCAAAAACGAGTATTCCCAAACTGGTTGGTGAGCGGTTGCTGGAGGCTGCCAGCATTTGCTTGGTGAGAAAGGTTGCGCACCAAAATCTCCTTATGATTGTTTTGGTCCCTAGCATGTTGGTCACCTGTAGTTTGCATTGAAGACTGCAAACACTTGCTAACTACTAACCAATAAAGAACATGAATGATTGAAATACATTTGCCTTCAGAGTAATAGTTGGGAGTCAGTGCTACAGCAAGCACACTTCATAAGATCAAACCTTTACTTTCAAGGCTATCGGTGTCTGCTTCCAGTTTGTGTCCTTACCAAAGTTCCAACACCATTTAGAGAGTAGTTGGCATGTGTTTGTAGACCAGTTGGCATCTTCCATTCAAAATATGGTCAATTTGCTAGTGAGAAAAGCAATTATAAGGAGGTTTCAGCCAACCAGTTGGGGAATGCACATTTTTCACTACCAATCTCTAGGCTTGTATGACTGAGGACTCAATGGTCGGTGGTAAACAGTGGCCCCAGTTCCTAAGTGTGGTCTGTTATTCCAATACGCCTCTAACAACTGAGAATCTAAACTACAGCCAAAAGCAGCGTTACTTAGAAAACAAAGACAAAAGTAGAAACGCATTCGCTTCTTATGATATGTTGCATTTAAATGTGTGCATACTGTGCTGCAGAGAGATTACAGCACCTTCTAGGTGTACTCTTCTCTCTTCTACAGAAACTCCCTGATCTGAGTAACTGATGCAAACAGACCTGGAGTTGATCTGATTAATACCAAACATTAAACTGACTTCAACTCATTGCTGTCTATGCTGGTTCAAACTGTTGATTTTCAAGTTACCTTCAGCAGAATTCTTTTTTCTCACTTCTGTTTCAGAGTAAGTTTTTTGGTCATTTTCACTCACAGTCCCACTGGACAGACTCACTGCTCACCTTCACTTTTTCACATACTGCTTTTCGTCACATGAGGCTTTTTAGGTAAATACACTAACTGTAAGAGGAAACTGTATGACTGCATATTTGATGTAGTGGAGGCACTACATCACACATCTGGCTTTTGAAGGCAGATTGAGCAGAATCAGCAGGAAGGGTACGTTTGCCTTCAGCCATATGTGTTTCTGCCTAATCATAGTCATAACACATCTCTGATTCTCAACCCTTTATTTATACCCTATATTTTCATTTTTAAATCTATACAGTTATACTCTCCCTCTAGTTGTTATACAGTGATAAACTATATATGTATAAGTACAAATGCTTTCAGTGCTGAGTGCCATTCAGCTCCACTGTCAAAATATGTTGTGTTTAAGGTATTGATTGATGAATGTTTTGAGCCACTTCAGCGTAAAATAATCTGATTTAATAGTCTTCGATGACATTTATACAGTGCTGTGCAAAAGCCTACAGAGTAGCCACCCCTCAGGCATTTTTTAATTTTAAAGGGTCCTCATGTTTTCCCAGTTTTCTGAACGTCTTTTAAAGATTTTTACACATCACAAAGGAATGTGTACTGTGCCTACATATAGCCGACAACTTAGTAAAGATCCCATTTTAAATAGTGTGTTTAGGCATTTTTATGTATTTGACTTATATAGTTTTACAAAAATACAAATATGTGTGTTTGCCAGTTGCAAAAATGCATATTTGTTTGCATCTATGTAGCTGACTCTACAAAAATTGGCAGACCACAGTGTAACAGTCATAAAATAATATTTTTGTGCCAACAGGGTGATTTACAGAGTCTGATTAGCTGGAAACTTGGCATATCTGTGGCCCTTCACTTGACCCATCATAACTGCTCTCAGTGGAAGGCTGGCTGTCAAGAAGCCATCCTTAAGGAAGGGAAACGAGGAGAAAATGCTGAGGTACACCAAATTAGACATAAATTGGACTGAAAATCAGAGGCATTTATCACTCTTATGGAGGGATGAATCCATGTTTGTAATTTTTGATTCAAATCACTGATGTATGGAAAAGGACAGGAAAACGGTACAACAGAAGTTCAACATCTGTAATACATGATAAAGGCTCTGCCATGGTTTGAGAATATATTTCAAACATTACTGGACCTAAACATTACTGAACTAGTGTACAGGATCACCATGATAGAGAATGGAAATACATCTAACATCCAAAGAAGAGCTTTGAATGTCCTTCAGGAAGACAGGAGAATTATTCCTGAAGACTACTTAAAGAAATTACACGACCGATTGCCTATGAGAGTTTAGAATGTGTCGAAGAACAAAGGTGGTCATACCAAATATTGACTTTCCAGCTTGTTAGATTTGTATAAATTTTGTTTTTCAATTATACACTGTATTTCCATTCCACAAATAGCTGCACCTATTTTCAATTTTCCGGACAAAATATAAAGAAATTAGGTTTAAAGCTTAGACACAAAACTCTACACTGGGTTCTACGAATGCTTTAATTCCAGCGCTGAATGATTTATGACAGTTTGTATAGCTTACAGCTGTGTGCAAAAGCAAAAATATGTATACACAAACTCACTTTACACGCTCAAAAACACAGCGAGCGGACACATTATAGAGATGATGGGCACATTAGGGTCATTTTTTTTTTCAGGTCAGATGAGAGGTAGAAGGGAGTGCATCTACAGAGGAAACATCACAGCTGGACTGTGGGTCTGCGTGAACACGATTGCATGTCTGAGTGTTTCTGTGTGAAATTGGCATTTCTCTCATGCCTGTTCCTGCAGTGAAAGCCTTCATGGACTGACCTATTTTCTATTTATTTCACTTTCCTCTGACTTGTTGTTGAATAAACTGTGACAGCCAACATACTTGCTTGTTATCAGTCATGATATGGAGACAGCAGGTTTGATTCTGTTTGATTTCTTTTTTACATTTCAGGTGCATAATGTGGAAACTGTGTTGGAAGGTTAGTGAACATTAACTAGCAGTAAAATCTCAGGTTTTCCAGGTGGAGAGTAGTAACCATCTCAGGTTCCCACCATAAAGACCAGCCTCAGGTTCCACTCTCTCCCATCTTACGGCTGATTGGATGGCCAGGAGATGTTTATAGGCTTAAAATGGGAAAGTGTACACGTGCCACATCCAAACTTCCTGCTTCCCATGAGGTGTGACATTTCACATTGCCCCAAACACTTATCCGTTCAACATTAGTCTACTTGCCCTCATGCACACACACACACACACACACACACACACACAAATGCAAATGCATGGGTGCACATAAAAGTATACAAATTCTATTTACCACACGAATGCGTCCCCCCCAGCTGTGCCATTAATAGCAATGTTAACGCCCCATAAATGTGCTGCTTCAGAGATACACAAATACACACGTGCACACAAGCATACACATATACTTTGCTAATCTACCATCCGAGCCCCCCGAAGTCAATTAAAAATCTCTCACAGCTGCGGTCTACCCCCAGGATTAATTGCGACATGCACACACTATAGCACATACACATACATACAAACACGTGCATTCATATGGCAATTATAACCACTTTAACTGGTGGCAGGGAGATTGCTGGTTAAGTGACAGAGAGTGAAATGAGAGTATACCTGCAAAAGTCAATGAGACTATCATTAATGACCACAAAGCACCTGAGAAAGGTGACGCTCAGGAAAGAGTAACAGGAAAAAAAGCACATGCACTTGTTGCTTACATTAGACTGCCCAGTTGTGTATATAAGGAAAGTAAATGGATGGATGGATGAATAAATGGATGAATCCAAGTATTTAACCTATTTAGTGAGATTAGTCACAGTGGAAGACTTCTTGGCTTCCTGGCATTAGACATTATGAATCCAACAAACACACCAATAACTAACAACTAAATAAAGCTAATTTAATCTATGCACACAACATCTTTACAGTTTTCAAAATATTTTAAAGTGGTATTCAATGAGATCCTGTGCAGAGTTCCCTTCCTTATCTGTAGCCTTTGATTCCAAAGCAGACAAAGAAAATGATATATATAACTATAAGAGAAAAAAAATCTGATTTAACTAATTTAATTCATTCAAAGAAGGAGCTAGAAACAAAAAAGCTGATAGCTTACACCAAATATTCCAACCAGATATAATTTTTTCCCCTTCTGCAGTCAAACATGAGTAAACAAACAAACAGAATATGAGTCAATTCAAATGAAGCCTGGGGCAGTGAAAGCTGAGCCATATACGCTGTACTGTGGCAGGTTTTTCTAAGGCAGAAAGCTGCCTTTCCAGTGACACGCTCCATTCATGGACTGAAACGTGTTTTCACCACACAGAAGAAATTGGTCTACACGAAAACAGAGTGTGTGTCTCTGTACGCATCTTCTCATGTGCACATATACACACAAACACACACTTTCTGTGCTTAGCTGCACAAACCAGTTGAAAGGCACTTTTGGGCTATAGCTAAAAGAATGGTGAACAAAATGTTCTGGCAGTCACTTACCCATTTGTCAAACTACCAAACTCTGTCCTAACTGAATGCCTAATGGAGGAGATGGGACAGAAAAGACAGAAGTATTATAAAACTAAAAAAAGTAGGGCATTACCTGTTTGGGAATCATAGTCATTTTTTTTTCTCTGCCTTAGAATTTTTTCTATTTTACCTAATCTCCTATTTTAAGGGGTTCAAAAGTAAATGGACAAATGACATGAGCAGTTTCATAGTCTGCTGAAGGCTATGTATTTGTACTTCACTCGAACTCATAATATGAGGTACAAAGACAGATTGATGGGTGGCCATAATTAGGCTGAATAGCAAAATAAAGCTACCAATTTTATTCAATTTTATTTTTATAGCACCAAATTGCAACAGTAGTTGCTTCAAGGTGCTTTATATTGTATGGTGAAGAGCCTACAGAGAAAACCCCAATAATCAAATGACCAGTGTCACCTCCAACTTTTCACTTACTGGCTCTTGGTCAAGACCCCTCCGAGTCACATCGTATCGCAACGCTGGTGCAGTTTTGCAATGAGCGGAGTTTGACAGACTTCACTTTGCATGTGTGCCTGTGCATGTTAAAGGAGTACATCCATGACTATTAATGAGATTTATAAAAATATAGTTTAAAAGCTGCTCCTCTGTGAATATTACTTGCAAGTAAGCAACTCATCAATGCTAGATCAGTACAGGGTTTTTCTTGAATACTTTTTCACACTTTTAAAAAGTCTTGTGGTGGAACATTTTGTTGTTGACCATGGGACAAAAAACCGGTGAAGTACCAGAATGATACGGAGGACAGCAACCTGGTCAACGAGCAAACTGGTAAGCTAACAGAAAATAAAAAAAGGCTGAGGCTAGCTGATTTGGACTAACAGAACATACAAAAATTTATAGAGCCAAATCACAACAGTAGTTGCTTCAAGGTGCTTATATATTGCATGGTGAAGAGCCTACAGAGAAAACCGCAATAATCAAACGCCCCCCCTTTGAGCAAGATCACTGGCGTCAGTGGGAAGGAAAAACTCCCTTTTAACAGAAAGAAACCTCTTGGAGAACGAGGCTCGGGGAGGGGCAGCCATGTTCCACGACCAGAGAACAGATCAGAGAGATAGCAAAAACTTTAAAAGTGGGCTTTTAATACACTTGTCAGCTCATCAACACTAAAACAGCAACACCTTTATGAAACTCCTTTAATCAAAGGTGAAGATCAGCATATTTTGAATACTTTATTTAAACTCTACTATGTGTAATCGCACTGTATCAGTGCCTGTGCAGTGTTTTAGGTTTAATCATCTTATTTTAAATATTTTTAACTGCGGGCCTTGAAGTCAAAGTGGGCTGCGATTGGCTATTTTCCCAAGTCCACTGTCAGAATCTGTTATGCTGCTGTGGATGATTCATTAAACAGATGGGGGGAATTATAAATATTCATCTGTGATTTTTACATACCAAGGACCTGTTGTGCATTGTTATGCAGTCGTGAGCTACAAATGTTGCCAAGCTTTGTCATTCCTGTAAACTCATATGTAAGCAAACAGACAAGACATAATTATGTAAATGGAAAAAATAAACTACTTGATTTTTACGCATGAGCGAAGCAAGGTTATAGTAGAACACAAAGAAAGCTAAAAAAAGTGAGACTAAAAACAAAGATGCAAAAATACTGGTACCCAATGAGGACAATAAAGGATATTTCTATTCTGTTCTGCATTTAAAATACACTTGAGGAGGCTCAAGAAGAAAAAACAGGGAGCACTGTATGAAAGAAAGGGAGTGTTAAATAAATGAAAGCCCAGGAAGTGATGAATAATATGTGACAGGGCAGATTTGTAACCGCAGAGTCAGGGATAAAGGGAGAAATTAGCCAAGCTATTCACAGGAACTGACTCAGAACAAAATACTGCAGTCATAGCATGCTCACAAAAGTGTGTCCATAGGTACGCAGCACTCCCTCTTAACAACTTTTACAAGTGCTCCCCCAAACCAGGAAGACAGTCGAACTGTGATGCTACAGTGAAAAAAAAAAATAGATAATTTTACATAAAACACATTGTCCGAAACACACAAGACACCCAAACCCCTGTTGGGCGACTAAGTCAGTCAGCTGCATGTCTGCAAAACCCTGGCAAGTTAGCAAGCGTGTGCCTTTGCCTCATCTCCAAAGCCTAGTTCTGTAAAGGAATTAGGCTCTGTTCACATAAAAGCCAAAGCAAATCCTGATCAATACTAATATTTCTCCATTCCTCTTTGAAAAACCCACACTGCCAGTGTCTCTTACAATTCCTTGGCAGGCAAATGTGCAGTGATAAGGGAAAGCGATCGATATCTGATTTTGCTATTAGAAGTAGTGCATGGGATTATTTTAAAATTCAGTTAGTGGAAAGGTGCAAGTGTGGGCAGGTATAGGTTTCTGTGTGTAAAAGTGAATGTGAATGCATGCTGGTATTTGTTTTTTAAAAACCAACTAAATTCCTAAAAAGCAACACATCCAGTCCTAATGTGGAGCAACCACACGCAAAGTGGTACGAAACCTACGTTTGCCAGGAGCTGCATTTTATCATGAGGGCAGTGTCACCTCCAACTTTTCACTTACTGGCTCTTGGTCAAGACCCCTCCGAGTCACATCATATCGCAATGCTGGCGCAATTTTGCAATGAGGGGAGTAGTCAGACAGAGTTCACTTCGCATGTGTGCCTGTGCATGTTAAAGGAGTACATCCTTGACTGCTAATGAGATTTATAAAAATATAGTTTAGAAGCTGCTCCTCTGTGAATATTACTTGCAAGTAAGCAACTCATCAATGACAGATCAATATAGGGTTTTTCTTGAATACTTTTTTCCACTTTTAAAAAGTCTTGTGCTGGAACATTTTGTTGTTGACCATGGGACAACAAACCGGTGAAGTACCAGAATAATATGGAGGATACGGAGTAACAGAACATACAAAAGTAGTGAGGTGGGTACCGTGCCGAAAGATTACATTTTTCATCAGTATCTATAATAACCTAATTTAACCATCCAAGTTCCTTAAACGTCAACAAACAGCAACTAAAAAAGTAAAGTTAAAGTAGAAAGTAGAAAAACCCTGAGGTTTACTCTACTGATATCCCACTTACCTGCTAATCATGATTTTTTTGTCTTTTATAGTTTCTATGCTGGATATAGCAAATTGATGTACTTTAAAAGAACTACTATCTTTAAACCTGGTAAAAATACATAAATAAATAAAAAGACACCATTTGCAATAAACATTCAGATGATTGATCCAGCAGAAGCTGAAATCACTGAGACTGGAAGGCACAGATATGGAGCTCTGATGGTTTGAAAAGATGTGAGCAGAATAAAAAATAGTATGTGTGTGTGTGTGTGTGTGTGTGTGTGTGTGTGTGTGTATGTGTTTTATGTTAATTCCCTTTCAGGTGAATAAAGCCACACAGACTACCAAATCTCATTATGCCAGGCTGTCATAGACTCTTTCTGTCTCCTCTCTTCCAGATGGGTTGGTTTCATCCTTCCCTTTCCTCTCTCCATCTCTGTTTTTAAATATCTCCTTCCTCACTCTCCCTTTCCCTCCCTCCATATCCAATTTCTGGCTTTAAATAACTTGTTTCTGCATGGATGGACTGAAATCATATCCAGGGTGACACAGCGTTGATTTGTCTTCCGGAATTAATTTCCATGACAGAACATAGACTGCCTTAATGAGTTTTTATTGCATATTGATCACACATTGATACCACTGGCAAAGCATTTGGTATACATTATGCAATGGCTGGTCCTTTATGACAGCTGCTGTCTGCATGAAGGTTTGCTATAGCTACTACAGCATGCTATCTGAAGCCCGGATATTAATTTAACTAAAATGAATTGCATAGCACAAGATATGCTCTGGCATGTTAGCCTATAATGGGTACAGGCAGCTGAAACTCAGTATTCAGGATAGAGCTACAGGCTGAGGTTTCAGGTTCCACTGGTGCTTGGGGAATTGCAATTAGCCTTAGCTGCCAGTTTTTTCCCCCCCTCCGTTTCCCCCCCATTCACTACTTTATATAAGCTCAAGTGTGGGTAAATCATTTCCTGCTTTTGGATCCTTGAACAATAACTGGAGGTTTTGAAAGAAAATATTTTAAGAAATAATTTTTAATGAATGATAAATGTACTGGTGGTCTATCCTCTTTTAGTACTTGAAACATATAATGGCTATTAGTGAATACATCCAAAAATGCACTGTCAGAAGATTTTAGTTAGGTTTAGTTAGATTTAACCCTTTAAAGAAAATGTTGAGATATGAGAAAAAACTCAAAACAACTATCAGTAGACTATTTATTTAAAAAGGTATTGTTATATTTTACTGAGAAGACATAGACGAAAACATTAGGATGGTTATCAAGTTATCGTCAGATATATTAGTTACTTTGAATGAGCTTAAGCATTTGTAT
This sequence comes from Oreochromis niloticus, assembly GCF_001858045.2. Classification (NCBI taxonomy): domain Eukaryota; kingdom Metazoa; phylum Chordata; class Actinopteri; order Cichliformes; family Cichlidae; genus Oreochromis; species Oreochromis niloticus. Next base: position 26,292,188 of record NC_031985.2, on the reverse strand, counting down.
AATGTTAGCCATTGTAAGCATTTTAGCACTTTTACAGCCTCTTTTATTAGGTGGATTGTGGCCGCCTCACTGGTCACCCTCTTCCATGTGTAGTTTTTGCTGTCCTGTATGTAGTTCTAGTTATGTAGTGCTTGCAGACATTCTTCTTCCTCAGTGTATAAGAATAGACAGGAACACTTGTTGCTTTATAGTGGATATAAAACATACTGGTTGAAAATACTAAAAAAGAGATGGACAGAGGTAAAAGAGCTCTCCCGTATGACCGCAAGCTCCACACTCTTGATTTACAACACTTTCGCCCCTGGCAGTGAGGACCCTCCAAAAGGAGAAGGATTAGGTAGAGGAGGGATTAAAGGCACATCCCTCTCTTCAGAGGCTAATCAAACATGTACCCTCTCATCCCTCCACCCTCTTTCTTACTCGGTTTATTCAATCAGGACAAGCTGTTAACTGACATCCACTGACATTGGTTGAAAGCACTTAAATCACTTGTGTCCACTTGCATACTAACTAGCACTAAACTAGCTCCTAATTAGCATAATACTAACTGTTCTAGCAAAGCAATTTTGAAAACAACATTTGCATCATGGTGGTGCAGAAAAGTGTATTAGCAAGGACTAATTAGAGTAAAACACTTTTGTCATCACTTTTACTGATAATGTGGCTAACAAAACATGAGCCTGCTTATCTGTAAGCCTGCTAATCTGTGCGCTGTATGCTAAGACTATAGCATGCAAAGGCTATTTTCTCAGGAAACATGATGTAAACGATGGTGTTGACAGAAAGCAAACACAAAGGTTCAAAAGTGATACAAAGCATGGCAACATAGTATATTACAGACAGCTCAAAGCTTGTATCAGTTCACAGTTTGTGAAATGGCTTTCCCCTGCTAAGCAGGCGGTATACAGTACATTAGTTATGTATGTTTAAAGAGGAACACGGAACAATTCATTTGTTAATGATTAGCAATAGACAGCGATGGAAATGAGATGGAACGCACCCCAGCTGAGGATAATATTAGAGGGAATTGTCTTTGGTTAAAAAAAATTAATGTGTTGATTAAGGAAAAAAAAGAATATTCCAAAGCTTGTGTCCTCAAAAACCGTCACAAAACATTAAAACTTCAGGAAACATATTTTCAGCATATTAGGATTTGATGGCTAAGCACGGTTGCCTAACAGCACTGCTGACTATATATATTTGATTCCCTTTTTGCTTCAATTTTATCCCCACTAACTTAACTACATCTAGTTGAGTAGGCTAACTAAACCTATTTGCTAATTTCTGCTCACTGCCCACAGTGAATAATCATCATGGACTGAGAGCGTGCCGACCAAGAAACCCCTGCTTAAGCTTAGCTGAAGTTCGCAAGTGTGCAAATGGACAAGCCAAATCAACCTAAGCTAAGTTCTTTAAGTTCAACTAAAATCAACAGCTAAACAGTTGAATCTTGGACAGAACTGGGTGTTCCAATAGGACAATGAGCCCAAACAAACACACATCAAACTTTTTTTCTGAATGGACAAAGCAACCTAATATTAAACTTTTGGAATGGACTTCCAAAACCCCTGAAGACAACCCTTGTTGAGTATGCTTAAAAGCTGAGAAAGTTCCAGGAAACCAACCAACAGAAATGAATGTTACCAATTCTGCAAAGACAAGTAGTTAAATTATAAGGCAGATTTATGGCAAGATCTTGCGAATCGCTACCAAAAGCATCAAATTAAGATGTGACTTGCTAACCAGAGGTGGGTAGTAACAAGTTACTTTTTTTTTTTTTTTTAAAGAGCAAATAATTTTATTCAGGTGTATTGCAGCATGGACGTGTTTAAAGGTTTCAGGACTGGATCTTGAGGACTGGAGGTTGACACTCCTGGGTTATAGGATGACAGTCTTAGGCCTTGTCCACATTTACATATATTTCTGATATTTCTACTGCATTTAGAACTTTATTATGAGAAAAGGGGTTTTCTAAAAAAAAAACACTGTGTATGTGAGGATTTAAAAAAAATATTGTGGCATATTGTGTATGTCCAGAATCAATCCCCCTTCTCTGTTAGAAACTACATCAGTAACAACATCAGTAAAACTAAACGGTGTCAAAGAAATTTCAAGCTTTTTTTGAAAGAGAAACTTTTGGCTAACACTGCTTAGCCGTGTATATGTTCCTCTTTTAAACCAAATCTTGAAATCATCGCAAATTATTTGCACGGGATATGAATGACACCGTTTTTGTTTTAGTGGAAACGTACGGAAAGTACTGCAACTGTAATACTTCTACCAAGATTTAGAACACCTGGACTACCAACTTTTACCATCTTAAAAACTGGTAAATATCCATTATGCATTAAATTGTGATCCACTAGACACTGACTTATATTGACTTTTATTGTTACTGTGATTTAAGATTATAGTGTTAATTAGAAAGCCAGAGGGTGACCAGAGTTAGAAAAAAACATCGCCAGTGTTATAAGTTTTTCATGCCAAACATGAGCAGATTGGTAGTCTATACATCACAAAAACAATTATTTAAAAACTATTTATCTTTTCACAGGTCTCAACTTCCTCAGACATCAACTAGACCAGGGGTAGGCAACTCCAGGCCTTGAGTGTTGGAGTCCTGCAGGTTTTTGATATCACCCTGAGTCAGCACAGCTGACTCAAATGATTAGTTCATTACCAGGCCTCTGGAGAACTTCAAGACATGTTGAGGAGGTCTTTTAGCAATTTGAATCAGCTGTATTGGATCAAGGACACATCTAAAACCTGCAGGACACCTGCACTCGAGGCCTGGAGTTGCCTACCCCTGACCTAGACACAGAGTTGGATGGGGCTAGCACAAAGAGCAGCCTATCCGACGAAGACTTCTTTGGATCCATGGGATCAGGAAAGCTAGAAGCAGGTGAGCTGGTGAGATATCTTTCATGTCTATTCACTGGTGGTATGGATCTATTGCATAGCTTTCCTCACATCAACAAGCTGTCAGTCAAAGTCAATACATGTCTTCCTGCACCTGCAGCCTGCGAGAGGCTTTTTTGTCAGGCGGGACTCCTGTTCACTGCTAAACGGTCACAGCTATAACCTTGAGAGCCAACTGCTGCTGAAGCTTAACCATCAATTCCCTGAGTGAAGAAACAGTGCATTTTTACCGAATACGCAGAGATAGATGCACACCCATGGTAAAGTGTGTCTGCTTGTATGTACATATGTTGAACTTCCCTTGTTCTAATGTTTTCTCTGCTAAGGCTACTGTGCCATTTGGAGTAAAAGTGATGATAAAGTAGATATATATATATATATATATATATATATATATATATGAATAATTACTTTTTACTTTTCCTTGAGTAATGTTATTTTAAAATAATGCTACTCTAACAATTGTTGGCTACTCGACTCACCTGTATTTAACCAAATGTTAGTGGAAGTGTATGTGCATATTTGAGCCTGTGTATACTGCACAATGACCCTATGTGGATTAGAGAAAATCCATAATACATTCAAACTTGTGGAACCAATTATTTTCTTTTAAAGCCATTAAACATGAATGCTGTACACCCTGCAAACAGTGTAGTTTAAATAAACCACTAAAACGGCAACGAGTGTGTGTATACTTTATACAAGAACTGCACATAAATCAGCATGAAAAATAAAGATGGGAGCTCCAGATATCTGTTTAAATTCCTAAGCCATTAAGAAGATCATGAGATCTATACATGAAGTAAAGTAAAACCTGTATCCATATGTTCTGCTAATTTCATGATATAAAACTGTATGTTTATTTAAAAAAAGGTATGTTGAAATGTTTGCTTGGTAGATGATACTTCATGTAGAACATGGTCTGGACTGTATTTCCCATAAGAGTGAGCAGCCACCCATGGCTTCTGTGTGACTGGAATGCAGAACAGGCTTATTTTCACAGCTACATAAAAACAGAGACACAAAAATAGCAATATTTCAGAGCCATGCACCATCAGTCAACACCAATATCCTGTTTGCTTTAACCTCCAACACAATGGCAGACTTGTCTGAAACTCTAAATGCTTCAATGTATGCGTGAAAGATTAAAGTTCTTTGAAGCCAGAACAGAAGAATAAAAAATACCCCGTAGAGCTCTGTGATTTACAGTATCAGCCCCTTACCCCAATACCATTTGGATCTAAATACAACAGAATTTCTCACAGTATTGTAGTCTACAGGTTATAATTGCTGCTTTGCTCATTGAACCTTCACTATATTCATTTATGTAATGGGGCATAAATGGTCCATACAGTTTAGTTATAAGCCCGTCCTCATCACTGAGCTATTAGACACTCATCCTACACGCCGCACAGGAGACTGTATACCAGTATCTGGGTTCAAGCATGTGTGTCATGAGGCTGACGGTACGTGTATTACATTCAGAATCACTCCCGTTTCACTCTGTCTGACAAACAAAGGTAATTGGATCATATTTTTAAAAAAATAATAAAATCCCATGATAATCTGGCCTTAAAGAGGGGCTGAAATATTGTCTAGTACAGAGCATAATGGCTCTAAATGGGGAAGCGGGTGGGGGGAGTGGGGTGGGGTGGGGGGTGATTTGTTCTGCAAGGTAAATATCCTTCTTTCCATAACCATATTCGCATTCCATTCACATGTGGCTGGTCAATGCAATTCCATAGGGCAATGAAGATGGAGAGTGCAGCTGCAGCACCACACTAAAGGTAGAGCAATCCATCACTGGAAGCCGCTGGTGAGCGATGTGTAAATGTTAAGGAATATTCTGCATTATAGCCAATCCACTGGCTTCTTATAAACAGAGGAATGCTTTAAATGAGCTTGTGGCTGTTAAAAGAGTCAGCATGTCAGCTGAATTATTGGGTTAGCCAATGATGCTTAATATTTTTAATATTGAAATGGGAGCGGCTAAAAAAAGCCCAAACAAAAACCCCCCCAAATCTTAGCTTTTGTTTCAACCAACACAGTAATTGGAGAACAATAGTGACAAAGTGTGAAGCAGACATTATTAAGAAGTGCCTCTATAGCCTTCTATGAATACCCTCAGGGTGACAGAATCCTGTCTTTTCAATGTATTTCTGTGCCACCACCACTAAAACCCGTGCCTGTGATCTGCTATTTTGGCACCGTGATTAGGTGGTATTATTAGTGCCATGATATTAAGTCGTCTCATTTTGGGAAGGCGGGAGCGACTGACAGCTCTGAAACAAGCGCTTGACACTAAAACCGTCACTAATGCTAATTCCTCCAGTGCTCGTGAAAACATTAATCTTTAATAATGACACAAAGACCTTCTGTCGAGGGGAGGGGTTACTTCCTGTCCTCTCAAAACCTCCGACAGCCTCACTCACTCAGCTGCTCAGCATTTTTTAATTTGGTGCACATAAAGGATGGGGAAATCTGTTAAATATAGACTGAGCCAAAAGAGAGCGGGCAATGCAACATAATGCAATGTGTAATGGCTGTGTGTGTGTTTGTGTGTGTGTGTTTTTAACCCTGTGTCTTTATGAGCCTCACTGAGGGTGTCCTTCTTCCTCTTACCATAAAAGGCATTATGTTCAGAAACAAGAAAACATTTAACACAAGCTAAAAGAAAACAAAAAACTATCAGTAATGGAGGTCACGGGTGGGTAGCATCCACACACTTATAATTAAACAAAAAAATCACAAAATGGATTTGCAGTGTGTACTCGTCTCTCTGCTTGTGTCTGTGTGAACATTTGGCTAAAGATATTTCTCACAGCGCAATTTACCAGTCCAGCGAGACATTTCCATTTCATCTGAAGGGTTTTGTTATTCAGAGGCTCTTGCATGCGTGTGTGTGTGTGTGCGTGCGTGCGAGTGTGTGTATGTGTGCAAATACACAGCACCAAGCGAACAAGAGATTTAAAGAGAGCTTCAAACTGCAGTGAAATGAGTCAGAAGGGGGGATTAGCGAGGGGTTATAAGCCTGTTGTAGGAGTTAGGGCCTTTTTAGCTGAAGATCAGACAGAAGGCAGCACTACAGCCAAATCAGGCGCCGTGTTCTTCCCACACTTTGCTTTTCCCTTATCCTTATCATTGTTGCTTTGTAATAACTGCTGCACGTGCTCTCATTTCTGAGGAAAAAAAAAAATCTCAGTTTTAATTGTCGAGCAGCAGCCTGAACGTGGACGCAACGCAAGATAAAAGGAAAAAAAAAACAAAACAAGTCGGACAATGATTGCAGTGCACACATGGACAGAACTTGTGTGGTGACAATAGACAAGTGAAAGGTATAATTTCCACTAAGAAAAACAGAAATCACAGGAACAAAACACTGTTGTACACACAACTGACACTTTGTCGTGATCATTAACCCTGTAGAAACAAGTGTTTGGAAATTCATTGACTGGATAAATTACACTGTTGTCAGTGTTTATTCATGTTTAAAGCCCCGAGCAGAATATCTATGAGGGACACATACTTTAATGAATCTGTCTTGTTGCCCTATTAGTTGACACAAGTAAGATCCAGTTGGCTGCTTTTCTTAGACAGACGTACGCACGTACAAATTTATGCACGCTTTCATGTGTGCATTTCTGCACAAAGCGTACAAAAATGCATCTCACAGTGGTGCAAATGTGACAAGATGGGAGCAGAGTGAACGTGGATTGACCTGGTGATTGACCCGAGCGTTGACCGTTTGGCATTTTCCATCCGATTATTAACATTTGCCAAAAAGAGTAGCAGCCCAGTACGGTGTTTAGACTGTATCTGTGCTTATTTGTTTTTGGATGGATGATTAGCTAAAAAAGTGTCTAGGCTAGCACTGTTGCCTCACAGCAAGGAAGGTCCAGGGTTCAAATCCAGTCTGTCTAGAGAGTTATCCATGTCTAGGTGGGTTCTCTAGAGGTACTATGGCTTCCTCCCCAAGTCCAAAGACATGCAATCAGTGGGGTTAGGTTAACTGGTGATTTTAAACTGACCATAAGTGTGAATGTGAGCATGAATGGTTGTGTGTCTCTATGTTTTAACCCCACAACAGATTAGCGACCTATCCATGGGCCCCCTGTGACTATGAATTGGGTAAGTGGAAGAAAATGGATAATAATAATAATAATAATAATAATAATAATAATAATAATAATAAAACTCAAAATGAATACAAAGTTAGATCTCTTTAAATGGGTTTTTGAATCCGGTTCTAGGTTTTAAGCTAAGGTACATTCATCCCCTGTGATCATACAATGAATCTAGGCAGATGTAAAAGCCATAATTACGACACTGTTATCTACTACCTGAAGCTAAATGTGGTTGCGGCTTAAAGATATTCTCCTTTCCTCTCAGAACTGGAATGGGTTATAGTTTACGAATGTGTATAATCATGTCTGTGCAAATGACAGGAAAGCAATTGTGCAATTCTATTGAAATTCATATGATGGAACAATCTGCCAGGAAGGAGACAGGGATGGTGATGACAGATCATTCCACTCAAACAGCAAACACACACAATCATGCTGATGCAGACAAGCCCAGATAAACATAAACACACACACACACACACACACACACGCACACACAAACAGACACACACACACCTTTAAAACTGTATAGCAATCAGATTTGGCTGTCAGCCAGTGAAAGATATTACAGCTATAATTCATTACTCGCTGGCCTGGGCTGAACCTGGGTTTTACTGTCAGGAATGAATAGTAAAAAATAAGTAAATTGCAGTTTTTATGCAGCTAAGGAATCAAAGTTTTTAAAAAAAAGAATAAAATGGAAGACAGAAGAAATATATTGGAAAAGGGGAAACTGGTATGTTGGTAAGATGGAAGAAATATAGTCGAAATCAATTAGAATATCAATGGAAACTGATTGGAAACAAGAAAACACAAGAGGATTGTACCCAGACAGACTATAATGATCTAGATGAATGGAGTAGAAGTATGAATCTTGATAGGCATTCTCACAGAGGAGGTAGAGTTTGGAAACTTAAGAGTCACCAAGTGAATAAACCAAAGACCTCTTTTGACTCACTTTACCTCACCTCTGTCCTTTATTTACAATGCCAAGTTAGTGCTTTAGAATAGAAGTTCAAAAAGAGATTTTAAGACTTCCCTTTTTTGCCCTCCAGTTTTCAGCTTTAATTAGGCAGATAAATATCAATGTTAGTCAGCAATGCAGAGTCTCACTATCCTTAAAAGGCACTCACATACATCTGCATAATCCAAAATATAATATACTATGCCTTGGGTGCATTTTGAGAGAAACACAGACTATGCCTGTTGCAACATTTCACAAATATTTTAATGATTATAACTAGATCCATGGTTTGTGCAAAGTTATATACAACTATTTACTTAAAAATGCAGCCAAATTAGGTACAGAAAAATTAGGTGTCACAATAAGATGCCATATAAATTATTTGTGCCACTCCAAAAAATAATTTCTATCCACCACAACACAGAGGAGCACATCAGGCCTAAAACCTGCGGGCCTGAGAGCTCCTGTTTTCCACCTGGAGACGGCGTTTGCATTGCAGTCTGTCTTTGGAGGCTTTTTGCCTAGCAACTGCGACATCTAGTAGTGTCATTGTCATTGTCATTGCCATTTGTCATTGTTTTGACACACAAAACAAAACAAATGACTACACTACACACTAACCACTGAAGACTAATAATAATAATAATAATAATAATAATAATAATAATAATGGATTGGATTTCATATAGCGCTTTTCAAGGCACCCAAAGCGCTTTACAATGCCACTATTCATTCACTCTCACATTCATACACTAAACAGTAACTATAGTCTCCAAACATGGTAAGTATCACAAATCTCTCACATCTCAAAACTTGCTATCAATATCACTCTCTCTTATTGCCGTCATTCCTATAACTTTGCCCTCTTCCTAAATTACAAAATGTCACGTTCTGCCATATTATTTGACATGGTACATCTTTCCACCAATAGAAAAGGGGTGCAGTGCTGTCCTTAGAAAATGCAATTTTTACCGTTTCTTCCCACACTGAACGTGAAGATAGATGGGTGTACTTTTTTATCATAACTCTGGTTTTACGTGGCCTTTCAAAACAATGTGCACTTTTAATACAAGTTGAAATAGACACTCATCTTAAATTTGGCGTGTGATCCCGTCAACCCCAGAGAGTTGAAAGCAAACCTTTTCCCAAACATAACCAAGTAGTCTTGGTTCATAAACTGTAAGTGCCATCCATCCATCCATCCATCCATCCATCCATCAATCCATCCATCCATCCATCCATCAATCCATCCATCCATCCATCCATCCATCCATCCATCCATCCATCCTCTTCCACTTGTCCAATTCATGGTTGCAGTGGGGCTGGAGCCTAACCTTTTCTAGGACCTATAACTCATAGAGACAGAAAATGATTCATTCTAATCATTTTCTGTCTCTATTTCTGTCATATATGACCAGCTTAGAATCACCAGTTGACTTAACATGCATGTCTTTGGACTGCGGGAGGAACTAAAGTACCGGAAGAGAATCCATGCAGGCACAGTGAGAACAGAAGGCCCCCTTTCTATGTGGGCTCGGGCCTTGGGCTTTTGCATGCCCCAAACCAGTCTGTCTTTGCATGCCCCAATGCAAGCAAAGACAAACTGTTGAATTCCTAGTCTTAGTACAGTCTGTTTTTTATATTTCAGGGTTTTTTTACATTATTATGAACATTATACTCTCATTGGACATTGTTTAAATGAAAAATAAAAGTTTCTGTTAAATTATTCTAACATCTGAACTTATTTCTGCTGATAAGAGCTACCATGGAAAAAAGCTCTTCTGACTTTAACTTGCACCTAAAATGCTAACAACCCATCCAGCAATTACCAGTTATACATATTTAACTTATGGTTGTCCATAGTTGCCAAAGTAGTATTACTGCATGTTTTTTAACAGACACAGTTCTTTAAGAGTGAGTGGTCATATGTGTATAAGCTGCATATCTCATTAAACTGACAGTATTTAAGGGGGCTTGTTACCCTGTTGAATTGGATCACCAACCCCGAGTATGCCAGGAGGAACCACGCTGTAAATCAGTGCCATTTATTGACAAAAGACAAAAAAGAACCCGTTACAACAATTTTGATCATAACCATAACTGACATTTATGATTCATTATGTTCTGGGAAAGAGAGCAACAATCTGTTCCTGCGAATGAAGGGCTACAAATCCGTTTAATGTGGGCTCATTTTAAAAGCAGGTTATGAGAGATGGTGTCAATCAAAATTCTGATCAAGCAAAGGAGATCTGTGAGGATGCCTATCAGAGCTTGTCCTTGATTGGGTGCATGCTTCAGTCATGTCATTAGTTCCTTTGCAGGACCCTTAGTTGAATGTAAGTTGGCAGGAAATGAGATAGGGGGAATAAGTGCCAGCAAAGATAAAATCCTTAGAAAGGATGAGTGGGATGTAAAAAAAAAAAAAGAAAAAAAAATCCCTTTCACTACCACGCCTCCAGACCTGAAGTGCGTTTAAGGGCTGCTCATAAATACGTGATGACTGAATCCACAAAGCCAGCACTGAGATAGGAAATTTGTGGGGATGACGATGTGTCATGACACAGCTGGAAGAGGAGAGGGGTAGACAAAGCATCAGAAATTTGCACTTTACCTGAATAATGGCTATTATCAGCAGCCATTGAATGGATATGGTATTTTTACTTGATATATTATTTTCTGTCCCAAAACATACTCAAAAAGCACAAAAAAAACCAAAACCCAAACTATCCATTGATTCATTCTTTTCCGCTTATCCTTGTCAGCATCATGGGTGGGCTGGAGCCTATCCCAGCTGTCTTAAGGCAAAAGGCAGGGTACATCCTGGCCAGGTCGCCAGTCTGCCGCAGGGCTAACACATAGAGACAGGCAACCATCCGCACTCACGTTCACACCTATGGGCAATTTAGAGTTGCCAGTTAACCTATCCCCACTAACTGCATGTCTCTGGAATGTGGGAGGAAGCTGGAGTACCTTGAGAGAACCCACGCAAACACGGGGAGAACATACATTCTAAATACAAATATATTAGATATGGATGTTCTTTACTATTTACTATAGTCCTTATAGAATGAAATCACAACTCTTACTTTGCTTAAGTTTGTCTTCTTACTGTGGTGAAAGAAGCCAGATTGACATTAATTTTTCACTGCTTTTAACAAACTTTTATCTATAATCATTATCATATTATTGCAGCTGTGTGCTCACATGCATGTGTGCTCTTTAGGCTAACTGCCCTTTAAAACTAATGGCTCTAATAGACACTTTTAGACAACTACGTATTCATTAACAGTTATTTTTAGCCAATTTAAACCTATTCATCCACACTCTAATTACTACTACTGCCTATTAAGCTAAATTTTCAGCTCTTTCAAATTTAACCGGTTATTTATTAAAAGTGTTAATTAAGGTTTATGGCCAACTTTCTAAAAAAAGTCTAATTTCACTCTTTTTTTCTGTCCTTAATTTGACCAGATGCACTGTAAACCCATTCATCCACCTACGCATCAATCCATTCATCCATCCATTCATCCATCCATTTTCTTCCATTTATCCAGTTCAGGGTTGCAGATGGCTATGGGGTGCCTGAATAGAGAATGAATAAAACAACAAGGAAAAAGCAAAGATACTTTATTGTTCCCCAGTTGAAAATTACTTGTTTTTTATTCTTCTTTTTTTTAAGTCTTCAAATGGGAGTAAAGAAGTTTGAAGGCAGTGAGAGATAAAGGAAAACAGAGCTGAAGAATGTGTGTGTTTGCAGGCACACAGGGGACTTTCAAAACCACACTCAAAAAATAGGATCTTCAAAGGTAGCCAGCTCATAACCAGAACAGCAGGTCTGCGAAAGGAAAATACTAAAAGACACACAAAAATAACATACCAGGTAAGAGAAAGAATGAAAACAAACCTCTAACACTGACTGTTTTCAAAAAGGGAACAAAACTTTTAAGTGAGTATAGAGTGCAGGCAGAGAACTCGGAGGCGACTGGCACGGGAAAGAATGATAGGAGTGGACAGCTATACACAGAGGTACACGTGTACAGGCAGACTAAGAGTCTTTAGATGTTGATAAAAGGGCAAAAATAGAGGCAGCACACATTCCCACATAAATACTGTGTTGACCTGTTTGCTAAGTCATGAATAGATGACTGATTTTGAGCACAAATATTCCGTCTGTTGTGACAGGATGTCTAAATATTAATGCAATATTGTTGTTTACTCATATTTTCTTAAAGCTGACAGGACCTGAGCCAAAGCAAAAGGACACAATAACACAATCCGTTGCCAAAAAACAGGACAACTATTATTTTTAGGTTTGCCCCATACCTTGTGCCGGCATGATAACAAACATCACATAATAAAATGAAATTATAACCATGTAGGTGTGTGATATAAAGGAAAGGTGGGAGTACAAAACAAGATGCTGCTCTTACAGAAGATGTAAATGACTTGCGAGTGTGAGCAGCGAATGGGAATGTGACAGCAACAGGAAAGCACAGAGGTGGGAATAGATTCTTGTGAGAAATATGGGAATCTGACAGACAAAACTGGTAGGAGCAAACATTGGAAAATGGCTGACACGCTGCTGATTGTTTAGGGGCGTTACAAGATATCTCAATCTGTTCCTTTATTGGCCTCATGAGGTGTTAATGGGGGGAACACGGAAGGGAAGGCGAGACGGAGGAGTTACATTGCATCCCGGGTGAGTCCAGTAAAGCTTGGGTTGGCTTCCAACCCTAACTCTAACACTGATGGATCTGCTAACACCTTACCGCGGTGCAGCATGGCCGAGCCGTCTCACTGATCTTACTCTCTCCACCGCTAATCTATCCATCTCACACAGACAAGACAGACCCAGTGGATGTATCGCCTTCCAATCATCCCATCACGGTTAACCGCAGTCAGAAACGAGAGGAAAGAATAGAAAAAGTGTTAGAGAGAGAAATAGGTATTGATTTGATCAGATATACTGCTGTGAGCAGGTTTGGCCATGCTCAGCAGCTTAGCACCCCGAAATAGAAGGCATGAAGGAGAGACTTGGTGTGGGTGGCCTGTTTAATAAGACAGCAACGAAGAGGGAAAGCAGCAGTCATGACTGCAGCAAACAGAGGGAAAATGTTGCACAACAGGCAGAATTTCTGAAAAGGGGGAACCTTTTCAGAAATGTGTGTGGCAGAATGCACACTGAAACAGACCATAAAGAAGCCAACAGTCTGGCTCTATAATGCTTCATTTGAAAGTGAATGTGAAAGCAGGTGCGCGTGAGATTACTTAATGCCTCTGCTTGTCTCCAGATAGTCGTTCATACAAGTGTGACTAACATGCGAGTTTGTTTAAAACATGGTTGTGTGACTGCTTGGGTTTCTACGTGTTACCTTGGTGAATATAGTGTGATTAGAAATGATGCAACAAAAAAAATACTGTGCGTGCATCCGTGTGTGCATGTGTGCAGAACGGTCTCCCTCTGGCAACGTGACAGGGATATGACTGGTTGTAATTGCCTGCTCCACTCGACTCAGTGAGGGGTTAATAATGCCAGTAGCCCCTTATTCCTACTGTCACCTTCCACTGTACTGCTCTGACAGTGGCTTTCACTCTGGCCAAAATAATCACGTATAGTAAATAAATAAATGTAGTTACATCTATCTTTACTCATGTATCATGTACAGCATTGGAACGCCCTATGGGTCTGCTGCTTTGCACGATTCACCTCCAGAATCAGATCATTAGATACTTGGTACATTCTGCTTATTATAAATAGCCCAGAAGGCTTAATGGCAGTGCTAGGCATTGGAATGACTTAAGATTTGATAGACGCAACAGTCCCATAAGCCACATTCCCATCATACCTTAAGCTCAATTGGATTTAAACCACATTTTACATCAGGGTTTAAGACATCATCAGCTGCTATAAATTACTAATCATACTGCTGTTGAGAAGTATAATATGTGTCAGTTGGAACTACTAGACACTTATTACAGTGCAGATACTGAATGGTGTGATATTCATTTAGGAATGTAAAACAAGCATTCAGTATTCATTACAAAAGATTAACACTTTCAGGAAATACTTTGAGGCTCAACTCACTGATTTGAAAGCAAGAGTTCTGCTCTGCTTCCCAGGGAGGGGCACGAAAACCATCTCCATTAAAAGACCCTGTAGCCCCAGGTTCCCCAGCGAATGTAAGAGATTGGCAGCATCTAATTACATTCTGATGGGGTCTGTTCCTTTAAGGTACTAAGGTGCTATTCCATGAAGAGAGGCATTCTGAGTCTCCCAGGTCTCCAACTTGCTACTTTTAGGATCACCGTTTAAATTGGGTCCTGGAAAAAGGTGCTGATGGTGTGTTGAGAGGAGATTGGGCTGCTATGATACTGGAACCGCAAGGGGAATTAAAACGCTGTCAGGCCGCAAGCAATAAAACCTATCTAAGCATCACCTGGGATTTTCTCCTTCACTAGAGCATATATACACAAAGTTGCAAAGTACTGTAACGTTCCTGTGGAGTGACCACCTGCAGATGTAATAAAAAGCTCAATATGTAACTTGGAAGAGATTATATTTGAGACATCATGCCGGCGAGTCGGCTGTATCCACGTACACAAATGAGGTTAAAGCGTCTTACCTTCATGCTCAGGGTGCATAATAGGTTTATTACCACTCCATCATGCCTGCTGTGTTTATGTTAAGCTTTTACAGTTGTATTTTTTGTTTTAAGAGACATTGCACTTTCACCATCTTAAGGAATCGCTCACTTTTCCACAATGTGCGCCAGAGCTTTCTTGTCAATAAAACTACACATCTCTGCAAAACCCAGACAGCAAGAAGAACAGCGTAACAACTCGGGGGCCCGTCTGGAGAAAGGTATAGCTTGAGAAATAATCTCGGATAATGGCATCTGCTGAGGTGGAACTGTAATTTTATGATTTCATGTGCCACAGTGTGTATGATTGCAGCTGTCACTGCTGAATACAGAGCATGGGTGACTATGCACACAGTGCAAGGCTTGACAGGAAAGTGTTAATTCAACAAAGAAGAATAAGATCCATTCTGAGAACAGGCATTCAGTTCTATTCCAGCAGAGTCAAGGTCCCACTGTAATGTTTTCTTCTTTTTATTCATTTCATATATAAAGATACGGTTAAGTGAGAAAAATGTTACTTTAAAGGACAATGGCAGCAGAACATATCTGACCATGACGTGGTGTGTACTATTGACAGTGGATAAATTACAAAGACTAGCAATAATACGTATAATACAAATTCTGTCGCGAATACAAATTTTGATGACGTTAAGTGTTAAGTAAGTCTTTTTAAAAATAGCTGTTAATCATTGCTGTATGTGTGACGATGTTCATGCAAAGCTTTGTTCAGATTGGCCCACTCGCTATGGAGGAGATACAGCTACAACCGTACTACTAAGATGTCTAAAGAGATCGTGATAAGATTACGTGTAGTAAAATCAATCTAAGTACAAGTGAAATATTTGGATTGTGCATATGAAAACAGGGCTCATACACAAGCAGCACAGAAAAACATCAAACTACCACCTTATGAAAGAATTAGAAGTATATTTGATTAGAGAACCACTAGCATATTTTAGGATTTGTTTCCCAATGGCTGATACAACATCCCAATCCTTCACACACAGAAACCTTTTACCTCTAATTGTACCATCTGCTGTGTAAGATGTTTTATAATCCTGCGCTGGAGATAATGCATTACAAACAATCAGAGATAGAACAATCACTCTGTGCATTTCTGAAATCCAGAAGAAGAAAAAACAGACAAAAAACTAAAGCTCCAGATATATGAAGCATCTGCAAGTACCTGAGGCAACTCATTATGACTTCGGCAGTGAACCAGAGAATTGCGCAGTATAGTCACATCAGTTTCCTGTCATAACAATCATCATCTAGCCAACTGATATGTCACAAATCTTTAGCTCTACGCTTGGCCAACAAACTGTGGTCTTTTGCAGCTTCTGTTTAATGCAAACCAAACCAACTCTATGTCAGCAAATCACACTCGTGGGAGTGGTTTTCAGCTTGGTACAGATATGAGGCAACACATCAAAGCTCCCAACTATTCTTTTTGGGGCTCCTACTGTCTGTGAACCACATGATCTACCAATAGCAACATCATAACATTATATGGTTTAGTTTATAAGCTTAGCAAACTTGTTCACAATCATTTGATATATAGGTATATTTATATAGCTGCATGCTCAGCTTTACCTGTATATTCTATGTTAATTCATAATGTCAATAATGATTAGCTAGAAACATCAAAGCTGCTATGAATAATCAATATTTTTAACATAAACATTAGGCAAAGAGTCACAGAGTCAGCAGGTTTCCTTTGAGCAAGGTCAAAGGTATGTGGGAACCAGGGTGAACTTAATAAGAAGGTTCAAAAGAAGCGTATGTCATACCTGTGTGTGTATGTGTGTGCGCTTTTTCCTGACACTGTGCTATGTACTCAGCATTTAGACAGTACAGATGCATTGCTGATGAAGACCACACTACTGGGACATCATGGCAATGCCTGTACACACTGTGTGGGCGAGTGGGGTACTGCTTCATAGGAGCACAGTGGCCTCTCACACCAACCTTAATTGCACTGCTAGCCTCTGCAACACTCTCATTTCATCTACCTGTCTAATTGCTGTGAAGGTAGTGGGAGGGCCACGTGATGATGAGAGTCTGGTCACAATGTTTAGTGGGGAGACAATAAATTACACAATGCTTCTGTGAAGGGAACACAGTCTGGCTCCATGAGGGTTTGAATTTCTCTGCTGTGCTCAAATCAAAGCACATTTATTCATTTTTAAAGCATTTCAAGCTGCATGTTGGCTCTTAAAAGTAAAAGTGTCACTGAAAACAAGGAAACACTCTAGTTTTAAGACTGAAGTACGGTGGCCCTGAGAGGTCAAATGCACTACAACTTGAAAAGGTTAAACACCAGCAAACAGAAAAATGCTGCAGAAGCACACAAAACGCAGCAGAGGTTGAATGATACACAATGAAGGTAGAAACAAAAAAAACATGGAACTGTTTTTGGGTGGACAATAATGTTACAGTTGTGGAAGTGACAGAAATCAAAATATGCGAAAGGTAACATAAAGGCACACTTAAGAGACACACTTAAAACAAGAAGAGGATTCATCAGTCTTGGGAAGAAGAAAAAGATGCAGATAATGTGTCTTTTAAATGCATGATTCATATAATACTATAGACACATTTGCTGTTAGCTGTTTACTGTTAGCTTATCACTTCCACAGCTGTTGTGTTATGTGTGCATGTGTGGTTTTTTTTCTATATCTGTTGTGTTTTGTTGTGTTTTGTGTGCTATTGTAGAGATTTTCTATTTGCTGGTGTTTTCTTAAGTTGCAGTGCGTTTGACCTCTCCGAGCCACCGTAGTGAAGTCTGTAATGAAAATTTCTCATATACAGTTACCGATTGTATATTAAACAAAAATGTTACCCCCAATAGGGAAGGTAGTACAGAATAAACCTTCATTTTTGTTAATGGCCAGCAGGAGGCGATTTGTTGCAGAAAATATTTTTGGTGTATAAAGAGTAGAAAAAGAGCTTGCATCTTATTTGATGTAATACTTCAATCAAAATGTTCCCTGTTTGTTTATGATTTCAATGATCATTTTCAAGTATTTTTTAATAAACAGAACAGTTTATTATAGATCGTGGTTCCATTTTGAGACGATAAAACAGGAAATGATGGTTTGAATACCTTGTGATTCAAACTCCGAGTGTGTGAAAACACATGATTTTATGGTAAGATCATCTCGACTCACGTGGTTTTAGGGTAAAACGAAGACAAGATGATCAAAATGCTCAACTCAAAGTTTTTAAAGTGCAAGTGCATAAACTTGTAGCTATGGCCATCTTCCACATACAGTCTATGGTTTTTCTGAGTACAAAGAGCAAAGAAGTACGCAGTGTGCTCAAAATATTTTGTATTCACTCCCTGCACAGCTGCTGCTCCCACTTATTCTCCACTCATCCTGGGAGAAAAAGTTGCTTCAGTTCTCACCAAGGCAAACAATGCCGCACTTCAGCTGCGTTATGCAACACAAAGTGAAATTTAAAGGCAACACAAAAGCGCACAAAGTCAACAAACCTGAAACAAAGACCTGTCAACTCAGGGTGAACATGTTTTAACTTGAGCACTATTTTGTAGTTACCCCAAGCTGTAAAGTAGTATCTGACTCCAGAAGATGAATGTGCAGAGACAGCGACAAAAGATGAGGGTCTGAAGGGAAATGAGAGAAACAACAGGAGCTCCTTGTAAAGCCTGGATTTAGTCAGTCTGAACTGTCACAAACAAGCGTCACAAACACAGTCACTTTCTGCTGTTTAAGCATCTGTACTGCCATTTTGGGACATGCACACTTGATGTAAGTGGCCAAAAGACAAAGCAAATCACAAGAACAACCAAATGCGCTTAGAAAGCCAAAGCATCCCCAAAAGGTACTCCACTGCACAAAATCACATCACCCCACTCACTGCCACTCTGCACCACTTATATAACCTGTAAGACCTCTATATGAGTCCGAGATTGAAATTCTGGTGAAGTAGATGAAAACTGGCAGGAGCTATTACATATATTCTGTGTAATGTCACCTCAAGCAGGTCTCTTATCTTGGAATATACCAATGGAATGCATTGGGGGCATGACTGGAGTCCAGCATATCTAGAATTGGGGATAGGTGCATACAGACTCAAAAGCAGTCAAAAATAGAAAAGTGATCTGGTCGTAAAGAATATTTTTGTGTGAAATATTAAAATGTGCTTATTAGTCCAATTGATGTTAATGCCTTCCAAATAAAAACTGGCAAACCTCACATCCCATTATATAAGCTGATAAGATTTTGGAAACTTTGAGTGCTTTGAGTTCTGAGCTTTGAGGCTACGAGTGCAAGCAATTTACTTTTAAGTTAAAGGCAGTTAAAAAAAACAAAAACAACTCAAAGTAATCAAATATCTAAAATTAAATTAGACAGAGCAAATTTATGATGGAGACTATAAATCTATGTGCAACAAGTAGAAGATTATTTTAGACTTTGCAGGGTATAATAACAGCATGGACTAAAAATAAGGCTGGTGTTTCTGTGTATGTTACATCGGTGATGACAGTTTAGATTTAGGTGTTATATTAAATTGCAGAATTGCTTTTTCTCAAGATTCCACCACTTGCAACTCAGTTTTTTTCTTTAATGACCAGTAAATTTCTTCTTATCTCAGGACATCAAATACTTATGCTCTGTCATATGTCTTAGAGATGTGCACTGGCTGTCCTCCAGCATCAGAGAGATAGGAACAACAAAGTCTGGGTTTGGAGGTTGGAAAGCGTTGAATCGGTTGGAAGACTGTGGTTCAAGTTCTGTTCAGCTTTGTGTTTCCGACCTTGCCTTGTTTTTTATTCACTTGCTTGTACTTTAGCAGTTGCTTGCTGGGTAAGGTACCAAAAACTGTTTGGTTAGGTTTAGATTAAGTTGCTCATTCACAGTAACCGTATGCATAAAAACCCCCAAAATAAAACAAAAGCAAAACAAAGTTGAGTGCATTTATATGTGGCACCAGGGGGAGATCTTTTCAGTCATCCATTTGTGATGAGATGGAAATAAAAGACCGTTCTCACCATTATCATACACCTGATGCATCACATCACCAACACCACAGGACACCTTGTGCATATCTTTTAGATCATAGCAGCATTAGTTCTCTCCCTCTCTCTCTCTCACTTAATCATGCCTCTATCTTTGCATTGCAAACTCACAAAGAGACGCACTATCACCCTCAATTAGGCTCCGTTTTAACATTTTAACATGTACGGAAAACACGATGACGGGTCCATACCACTGGGATTTGGCTAATCATCTCCATGGCAACTCTGCCCTGTCAATGCACACACCTGTCACAGCGTGAGTCTATCCAGCTTGCCGCTGGGCTGGAATTCCACCTGTCCACTTTGCTTCCTCCAAAAATGCACAAGCTGCAGCTTTGACAAGCCACTGGACCTGAGGAGGTGCTCTGTGCACTCACACAGATGCACACATGCGCACTGACACGTCTCATGCATAATCACACATGTAGCAAACGGCCCTCGCACAGGACTAATGAAACATGAAAAGTGGCAACATATAAAATCACAGCGTGTTAGCGCTGAATGTCTGTCAGATTTTTTTCTCTCAATCTTTATTTAAACAGGCAAGCTATGCACATTCCTAAAACTCTGTTTATTCATAACTATAGCCTGAAGAGATGAGGTGCCCTTATTTGAGATAATTTCCAGCTCTTTGTCATAAAAGCTTTTCTTCTTTTTAACAGAAGATAACTGTGAAGGTGTCAAAAGTTGTTGATTGTCAGTAGTCTGAGATTTTTGTGTTTTCCTCAGCAGGAGCAAATAAAAAATGTATTTTACAAGATATGACTATTCAGATAAGAGATTTAAATCACCATTTTTTTGGAACAGCAGTTCTCAAATCTGTGGCTGGAGAACCTTAAAGAGGAAAAAAAGGATTCGAGGACCTGCTCAAAGATATGAGCACTAAAGCTTTTTAGTCTGGTTATTTCAGAACTTTCATAAAAACAGAAACATTTAAATTTTAATTTTGTTTTTAGTGACATACACTTAAATTGACTTTTACTTTACAGATAATATATGTGGACTTAGTTTAACAGCATTAATACATTGGCTGGCTGTGTTTGCTAGCACCTGAGGACAAATTTTGCAAATAGTTGCAAGTTAATGAGACCCTATGAGGATCCCCAGATCTCACTTCAACAACTGTTTCTTTGAGCCACTAAGAGGTAGGAAATATAGGAAGCATTCTTTGCATCAAGAAATTCTGAAAGAAATCAACACCTTGACACAAATATATTGATTGTATGACTGTGGCTCCAGAGGTAGAGCAGGTTGGTGGTTAAGTCCTGCTCTAGTTTGCATGCCAAAGTGTCGTTGGGCAAGATACTGAACCCCACGTTGCTCTCTGATGCATTCATTGAAGTTTGAATGCTAGATAGAAAGCACTTAGTTTGAAACATTATAGAAAAAGGGCTCAAACGAATGGATGAGTTAGGCATTTTGTATAAGGCGCTTTGAGTACTTGGTAGAAAAGCGCTATATAAGAAGCAATCCATTTACCAAGTACATAACGTTCATCTAACAAATTAACTGTATAACCAGGGTGTGAGAGTTACTGTATAACTTCCAAGTCTACACAGGTGACACTGACATTAACACATCAGATCCCATAATACCATGGTGCAAAGGCTCTTTTCCTCTGCTCCCACAGAGCAGAGCATTTCACTTGTTGGCTTGCAAACACAAAGTATCCTCCCCTGTATAGAGCAGGAACGGAGGGGGCGATGGGTGCAACAGAGGAGCCACTCTGCTGATGATGAGGCCGATGTGCTGAGGCAGAGGAGTCTGCGCCCTCTGAACGCTGAGTTACGCAGTGGAACTAGACCCCCTCTGTGTGTGAGCTGCAAAGGGCAGCCACTTTGTGTGTGTGTGTGTGTACATTTCTTTGAAAAATGGTGACTTAGATATTTCACATTACATAATACAGGTAAGTAAAAGGTTAAAAGAAGGTGTTTTGAAGTGTGTGCACGGTAATGTTGGAAAGACAAGGAGAGGGAGACAAATGGAGGGCTGTAACAGGGTTGCAGAGGTGGGTCGGGGATGGAAAAAAATTATGAGATTTGTGATGTATGATGCTGAGTAAAAGCAATCATGAACTTAAGGAAATCCTTGCGGGCCCTCCTGTAAAGCGCTATAAAACTGCAGCTTTAGATGCTCTGAATCAATACGATCTGCCAGCTCTTGCTCTTTCTCCATCCCAAGGGCCACACATTATGAAAAAAACATTACATAAAAAAGGCAAATATTACTGTTGGGAAGCAGTTAGTCACAAACACACAGCTTAATGAGCACCAAGTAAGAACCTCAAATTGCACAGTCATTGCCCTGCAAAGATTCCTTTTTCATCTTTGCACAAAGAGTTATTAACACGGAATCTCGGCAAATTAACTGTTCTCTGCGGTCGTATTGTGGCAGTTTCTTATCCCTTGTGCGATCAATATTAATCAGAGATGTGAATTATGTCAGCGATTCAAGGCAATTAATTTGTTTTGTTTTTTACCCCCCCCCCGAACCCAAACCTACCTATCTGTTCCCAAGGAGGCCCATCCTTTAGCTTTTCCCTGCCAAAAGGCTTAATTAATTGTACGTAGTGAGTCTATAGGGCCTGTTTTTTTATCTTTCCTTTTTTTTTCTTTTTTTGGCTTCCTGTTGATTTTCCTTTAGCTTTAGCCTCGCCCAAGCCCAGTCATGCTTATAGAGGCGCCCCAAACCAAAATGGCACTCACTACAAATATTGACACAGTCACCCAGGGGCCGCGCCAAACGAATGCTGCCCCAGTGACAGAGGCATCTGTGACTCCAAATGGAGCATGGCAGAGCACTCGAAGTAGGAGTGTACGATGTGTGACGTGGAGGAGAAGGACGAGGAGGGAAAGAAAGCAGATGCAGACTGCTTCATTTCCTTTTTCCCCCCCAGTTCTTCCTGAGCAACTTACTCTGGTTATCTCTCCGACCGACTCTTGAGCCCATTCTATACATTTTATGATTATTTCTTGGGCTTTTTCTCCTCATTAGCCCTTACTTCCTTGCTGAGCAGTGGCCTGAGCTGATGATGACTGATTTGCAGGGAGCTGACAGCGGTTTCTACATGGCATGATTAAAAAAAGTCTTCAGCCTGAATGTTGGTGCGTTACTTAACAAGTGAATATGACCGTACTGCTATAGAATTTTGAAGCTGGGCGCAGCTGTCCTCTTCTATCAATCCCAGCCTAACTGTACAGATCTACAGAGGTAATAAGGACCCCGGTAGTATTTCAATTAGAGAAACGGTATAATGGATGGATGGGGCTAGAACATAAGGAGGAAAGGTGGAAGGAGGAGAACAGAACAGGAAGCTTGTTAGGGTAAGGCCGGCGAAGGAGAGGGAACGTGTGTTTGTGTATGTAAGGGGGGTGTCAGAGGAACAATGGCTCAGCCAGGGTGCAGTGATCCAGGAAAGATCAAGCTGTCGTGTGGCCCCCTAGTCCATATGTACTATTTAAACAGCATGCACGTATGCACACACACAGCTTGACGTGCCACCATCAGTTTTCATACTGTGTGTGTGTTTGTTGGTTTTGATGCATGCTCTTGAATGCTTGCCTATCCGAGTCGCTTGAGCAAAAGTGAGACGTGAAACGCGGAGACAGATAGTTGAGAGAGAGGTTAGAGTGTGCAGTGACTGGGTGTGCGTGTGAGAAAATGAGAGGGGTGACAGGTGGGTTGGGGTGAGGTAGGGGGGTGGATTTAGTGCTGCCAGCGTTAGTGCATGACATGTGGGTGGATATTGAAGATGTTATTAGTATCACATTTGCAGGTCTTATAAAACTGCCACAGAGCTGGGTGGTTTTCATACGTCTTCAGCTGATATGTGTCACGCTGTCATTTGTGTTGCCTTTCCAGCAGCTGCTGGGTTGATCATTCAGTGATGGCGCGGTAATTACTTGCCGTCTCGTTTCTCTGTTCTGCTTAACGTCCCTGTCGCACTTTGGTCAAAATTGTCCGTTTCATAACTTTATTTTCCAATAAAGAGCGGTTCTTCTTCTCTGCTGCTTGACCATAGGGCTATAAAGGCACCCTCCACAGGTAATTACCAAGGATGTAAAGCTAACGATTTCTCACTAATAATAACTATAAGGCTTTACATTATTTACATTCCTTTTTCGAGCGAGAAGTCTTCTGCAGCCACACTCTTAATCTCGCAACAAGTGATTATTTCTCAGATTTCCCACTTCTGTCCTCCCGGGAACCAATTTACACCTTGCTTGAGCTAAAATTTGCAAGCATGCTGCACTGCTGTTGTGAATGAAACACTTGATCTCATTTCGGATCCGGGCACGAATGGGAAAATCCAGCCTGGATGATGCTCTGCATAAGGAGGCTCTTCCTGAAAGAGCTAGAGGATACTCTGGAGATTGTTATGGGCAGCAGCCTTGACCAGTCTGGCAAGGGACGGAGAAACTCTGAGTGTAGATGCTGCTTGTGGAGCAACACAACTCAAAAACATTAGAAAACACAGTGAGATGCCAGCTCTGTGCTCAAACAGATGCTGAACAAGTCATGACAAGGTTCTGCACATTGCATACACTGCACATCATGGCTATTGCATAACTTCCATAACTAAGCTCAATATTTTAGATGGAAAAAACTCATGCACTTGTATGATAAATTACACACTGAATTCTGAATGATCACAAAGGTTGTGCTCATGTAAAAAATATGTTTTGATTCCAAGGAAACTAAGATACTAGTATGACTGAATATAAAACTTTTTCATGTACGAATACTTAGAGTAAATGTCTGAGGTATATATTGAACTTCATAGTAACCATTTCTCAGTCTTATTTCTGCTGCTCTCTAAATGTATTTTATCAGTCACCACTGTGGTAAGTAGGTTGGCTTTACTTTTATTTGAGCAGGATTAAAGTTATGCCTCCTCCCAGCCCAGAGAGTTGCCAGCTCATTTTAATGCTTTTCTTTGGGGGGGGGGTCATTATTGTTGTTGTTGTGGTGCTCACACTAATGCGAAGATTACAATGAAAACAGCAACATCTGCTTCCAGAAGTTTAATCCCTCTGGATAATCCAAAGAATATCTTGTTTTATAGTTTCCATCAAAAGTACTGAAAAATAGAGCTCCCAATGAAAAATGTTAAATTGGAAATTGGGGCAAGTTATGATTTTTTTTTTTTTTAATTCAGCTTCAGAGGCTGGGACTGTTATGAGCATCTTCTATCAGCCATTTATTCACTTAATCCAGATTACCATACAGTAGGACTCCTGGAAACTACTCATTTGGGAATTTTATGGTGCTCAGTGTGAAAAAAAGAACAAATTTAATAAATATAAGCAGGTTTAGAAGGTTTGGTTTTGCTATCCTCCTTCTGTCCTCTAACCAGCTGGGGTTTAAAAAAAGGATGGGCATCAACCATGATTTGTGAGTTGCTCATCTTGGTTAAAAGCAGCCCTACTACTGCCATTGGTGACAACATCAGCCATAACCAACTGTAGCAGTAAAACAAGCATTGACTTTAAATTAAACAAGAAGCTAGTTTGTGCTTATTTACTGCTTTCTACTTACAGGGTGGAAGCAGAGCAGCAGGATACACGGTTCTTCAAATGAAGAGCCAGTATCCCCTTTAATGGGGTTCTCTGGCCATACTGTAAAGTTTTAGAGTGATTCCCCGCACTAACAAATCCATTACATGATTACCAAGCTCCCATAGCAGAAAGACAGAGATACTGCTGGCTATGTCTGACCTGTTAATCCAGATTCTAAATGATGCCAAGAACCAAAGAGACATGAATCAGTGTCGCTGTTAAGTAGCCTGTACCAGTTCACCCACCGGCTGCCGTAGCAAGAGTTTGTCTCGGCTCAGTGGGGGGAAAAGTAAAAAACAAAACAACACAAAACAAAAAACAATGGAGGGAATTGTTTAACACGGCGCACAGATGGCGACTTGGGGAAGCAAAATAATCGAGATCGCCGCTGACACGTGTGCTACACTCCATAAATTAAAGAGGATCCAGTGGTAGGGAATGCGGGGTTTGATTTTGAGGTGGAGAGCGAAGAGAGCGCTCACGATGCATGCTCAACAGATGGGTAGAAAATAAGAGAGACGGGGGCAGAGCTCGCGGAGGCTCCTCTGCACTCCCGTTGTCGCGTCCCGTTTGTCATCCCCGCTCAGCGTCACCGGAGCCACCTGCTCACTACCGAAGCGGGAGGGGGGGCATCTGTGGGGCCGTTTTCTCCGACTAAACCCTGGCACACTTATCATTTCACTGAAAACAGCACCGACTTAGACCGAGAGAGGCACTGCGGCAGACGCACAGCACAGTCAAAGAGGTGCCCACGAATGCGTTTTTCACCCACCTCATCAAATAATCAGACCCAAGAGTTTCATCAAGCAAGCGTTCAAAGGGCTTTCTGTTGCGTGCTGTGATGCCAGTACGGATGTTAGTCAAGAAGCCCCCCCTCCTCGGTTATTCAATCCCCAGTGCACGATCAGTGGCGTCTTTAGTACATCCTGGCTCTTTAACATTCAATCGGAGAAGGCACCCACTCACCCAGGCGCAGAGCGCTCGCTGGGGGATGGTGGTGGTAGGGGCTCGGCATCAGTACCTCGATCATACAGATATAGATGCTGAGACCGGCCGACGATCGTTGCAAGCATCCCTAAACCTTTCGTGGAAACGTCGAGGAGAAATCCGCACGCGGGAAGAGGTCTGGTGTGTGGACCTTTATCTAAATTGAGAATGGCATCGTGCCCCCCCCCAAAAAAAGAAAGACCTTATTTTTTTTTGTTGGGGTGTTGAATGCAGGGTTGTGCTGATGAGAATGCATCAATAAAGCGAGAGGCGAACCAGTGTGTTGGAAGCTGGAAATAAAATTGTCTGTGCGGGGTACGTGCCCACGATGCTCTCTGTGCAAGTGTGTGTGCGTGTGTGTTTCTTTCGGCCACTGCGGAAAGTTACAGGTCTGACAGCGGGTTTTAAAGACAGACTTACAGTTCTCAGTGTCTCCCACTGAGGGATTCGGCATTCAGGGAGGATTGTGCTTTCAAGCAGAGTTCTACTAATGGGCTCTAACTCAACGGCTCAGACGTGTTTGGGGATTTTTTTCCTACTGTGACCGCTACTTTCGCTCAGGTCCACAGATCACATACCCTCCCCCTTCCCACCCCCCACCCAACACGGATAACTATCCATACAGCTCAGTCTTGTGAAACTGCCCTGGACGGACGAAAAATAACTGTACTGCATCCTGAACGTATATGCGTCATTAAAATCGGACTTCCACACAGCATGGATGACATGAATGAAATAAATAAACAAACCGGCAGTGTGGATGGCGCAAAGAAACAGTCTTACCCCCCCTATTTTTTTTTTTTCAAAAAAGCTTTGAGTTGTGTGGGTAAAGCACGTTACCTGATCGCTGTCAGCAGCAGTTATTTGATGCGACGGCTATTCCCCGATCGGTTCCGCTGATACAAATTAAGTTTCCCATCCATGGCACGTCTCAGACTGAGAGGGGATACTATCATTCATTCACCCTCGCAGCCGCGCGGAATCTTCTTCCAACAAATGTTCTCCGCGAGGCATCCCACTTTGGCGTGTCCGAATGAAACCCAGAAACAATAAGTGTGGAAAACAAATCAATGATTCGATCAATTAAAAAGAAAGACGAATAGCTACGGACATGAAATAATAATGATCAATTTAAAAGAAAAAGCATCCACAGATCAAATGAAAGAACAGAACAACGCAAAAAATAATAATGCGATGGTGAAATGAAAGAAGAAGGACTTCGTTATTGTAGGTGTCCAGTTTTGTTAGAAAATTTAAAAATAATAATAATAGTAGTATTAAAAAAATAAATAAATCCACGTCATATAATCTCCATGGTTTTACGCGTATATTCCAAAGCAGTGTGGGGACGCGCTCACAGTTAACAGCGCCGCAATAGCAGGGGCAGAGTGGGATAGCGGCTTTATTTTCAACTGATGCTCGGTACTCCAAGTCCAAGGAAGCTCTTCTTTTGGTTGAAGCTGGGAGAGCGAGTAGGGGGAAAAACAAGAGAGGGGGGGGGAGAAATGGAAAATTAAAAAAAAAAAAAACAAAACACAATTTTTACTCCTTTAACTGCCTCTAGTCTCTCCTCTTCTCCCTCACGGAGTAAAGCGTGTCTGCGTCTCTTGCCTGCTCTGGCATTTAGGATAGGTATCCACAGGCAGCGGCTCACAGTCGGGCATCTGGCTCCCCTGCAGTCGCTTCACAAGCGGAGGACAGAGATGCGCGCCCTCGCTGCCCTCCGCCGGGAATCCGAAGCGCGTTCACGGCGGAACACCCCCCACCCCCCTCCTCTCTCCCCTCCTTCCTGCTCGTCCTAGCCTCAGTAGCATCACCCGTAATGACGTCAGCACGCGCAGTTTCCAAATACAGCAAGTGCACGAGCCCAGATTTATTCAAATTCACAGGTTTTTTAAAAGGATAATTCTGCATATTTATAAAGCGGAGACAATTCTCTGGCTTGTAACAGTTCACACTTATTTTTCACTGATATTTCTGCAACATCTCCCACGTGATCAGGAACAAAGAAAACAAACAAAAAACAGTCAGAGATTATCAGTTAACAGTTATTTCTGCTAAATTTGCTCGGCACTTGCAGCTATTACTGTAAAACCACACACTGCACAGGTCAGTCCACATGCAACACCCTTGTTACCTCTTCATGCCTTCTGTTTCACATGCTGTAAAACACTGAAGAGATTTAGCACTATCACTTTTTTGTTTTTAACTAGTCTTGCAAGACTGGAACTAAAAGGCTATTGCATAAACAACAGAAAAACACACACTTTTAATATTTCCATTTTGTTGTTTGCTGTTTTGTGGTTTTGTGTATAGAAGTGTCCTCTGCAGTTTACATGATGTGACTAGAGACTGGAGAGCCTTCCTGTATTTGCATCAGGATAAGTAAAAGGGATGAAAATTGCTGTTTGGTCAACTTGGTTTTGGAGGAAAGGCCGTTGGGGTGCAGCTTCACTTGCAGACAGATATAGTTATGCAGATTGGCCATATTTGAATGATTGAATCGGTTATAATGCAACCAAGCCAAAAAGAGTGCAACCTTTCATGAATCCTTTTTTTTTTCAGTTTTATTTTATGTAACAGTCAATATCAAGGTGTGACATCAGTGGACAAACAGAGAGAAGGTCAGGGGTAAAAATGAACCACATGGCTCTGAAGACAAATGTGAACCGCTTTACTTTCACAGCTCGGATCTGAAAATTGCTCACCACTGGGCCCGTTTGAACGGAGCTGCAAATGACAGGGAGAAAAATAAAAGCTATCACAGAAGTATGTCTAGCAGATTACAGCATGTCAGAGCCCGAATATTAACCACAAATTGTTCAGCTGCTGCAAGTTCATAGATTTGCCTTTAGAGTAACGCTCCGTTTTCTCTGTTCATCCACCTTTTTGTGACACGGTGGGCGGTCGGGTTTCTAGAGCAAATTTTCCTTTGGAAATTTGGCACTCACTTGCCGCAAGACTTGGGGGCATTACGTCAGATTCCTGAATTGCATTACGCAGATTCATTTCTAATTGGGAAATAATGATTTTTTTTGTGGTGACACTAATATCGCGCTATTAAAAATGAAATGAGTCTGTATTCATTAAATGTCAGGACAGAATGCATGTGTCTGTATTTAGCAGCTTTATCAAAGGAAAACTAGGGGGGGTTATGTCTGGATGTACAAGTGTGAACTGATCTGTTAGTGCTAAATTCCTCCACTCTCAGAGCTCTTATGCTTTCTATGAACATTTTTTGCTTCCCCCCCTTTTTTGCCTGAGAGGATTCCGCCGAGAATTAAATTTGTGGGCTCTTGAATTGGACCAAATGAAAGCACAAAGGAGATCAAACGGCGGCACTGCCTGTGACTGATATAATCATTCTCATTTATTAGAATTACAGAATGCCATCATAACTAATTCTGCTGCTGTGTATGCATATATATATATATATATATATATATATATATATATATATATATATATATATATATATATTTATATATACACACACACACACACACACACACACAGATACATATATATGTAGAGGTAGTTAAAATGGATTCAGATAAGGTTAACTCTTCTAGTAAAAGGCAAATGACAGGCTTTAGTTCTTCCTACAGAGCAAAGGCTCAGAAGGGCACATGCACATTATTCACACAACTCACACATTAGTCAACCTTGCCATCCTCACATCTCGATGCATCATTTTCTGTTAAGGCAGCAGCTTAGAATAAAAGCATCACAAGGATGGAAACATTTTTTTATTGACTGCAACAACCTATTTTGCATCAATATTCTTGACAGAGATAAAATAATCATTCTTGCCTTCATTGTAAAATTGTGGTGTCTGGCAGGTGTTTTTGTACTTTAGTACAAAATGCAAACCAAATGGGGACAGGTACAGTATAATACTAAACATGGCCTTTTGTTTGATACGTTCATCCACAGCTCATAGACTTTTGTGTTTTTACACATTATTGTTCATTTGAATATTCAAAACAAACAAACAAACAAACAAACAAAAACAAACTCTTGCATGTGATATCTGTTTCTGTAAAGCTTTAACTGAGAAATTGTGTTTTCTATTAAATCCCTATGAATAGGTCGTGCTCTGAGCCACAAAGCTTCACTTTAGTAGAACTTACATCTATAAAAATTGCAGTATAATTCTTATCTGTGTTCTGAAGGTTCTTCCAGAGGGGATTATTCATTAAATATTCACAGCCTCATTTATCATTTTACGTGTATAAATATGGAGGAAATGAAGTTTCTAAAGGATGGAGAAACAACATTCAACAACATTTCAACACATAATAATACAAAATCTGTTTTTGTTTTTAACTTACATAATGAACTTTCTTTGTATGTTATTTATCTATTCCCCTCCACTTTATCATATTTGATTAGTTGGAAATTAGATTCACTATTATTATTGAATTCTGATTCCACTGTCCTCTTGCAGAACTTGGGCTGGCTTTTAAAACCATTGCCATTTTGGGAGTCTAAAGCCCACAGAAATGTCTGCCCAATAGTAATATCAGATCACAGAAATAAATGAATGTCAACACTTAATATTGCAGCCTGGTTTTACTGCCAGATAATGATCTTGTTACTTAAAGTAAACAGTGAACTGAAGGCTGAAATAATGACATAATGGTCGCTGGATGATGGAAAGGACTTCTGAGTTTGCGAAGTCGGCTGCAATTTCAGCACCATGGAGAGCTCATGGACGTTTTGAGATGCTTTTAGTGAAAACACTCACACACTCACACACACACACACACACACACACACACACACACACACACACACACACGCCCACCTGCCCACACACACACAGACACAGAGACACACACACAGACACATACACACAACAATGGTATAGCAAGGAAACAGAATAGTGCTCTCACAGAAAACAGGATGAGAAGATTTCAGCACCATGGAGAGCTCATGGACGTTTTGAGATGCTTTTAGTGAAAACACTCACACACTCACACACACACACACACACACACACACACACACACACACACACACACACGCCCACCTGCCCACACACACACAGACACAGAGACACACACACAGACACATACACACAACAATGGTATAGCAAGGAAACAGAATAGTGCTCTCACAGAAAACAGGATGAGAAGATTTCAGCACCATGGAGAGCTCCACCTATATTTCAGAGAGACTTGCAACAAGTTTGGAAGCTACACTACACACACAAGTCAGGGAATGAACAAACGCACAATGATATAGTGAATTTTGGGACAGCACTGATATGGATGTGGAACCTACAGCGTAATATACACCGGAGGTAACTACTGATGTTTTGTAGACACGTGACCGTTAGCCATATGAAATTAACTTGCCCCTTACTTTAGGTGTATGGCATTCAATGTTGGATCAAGTGAATAAGTTCCATGTCAAGTTCCACAGAAAACTACTAACTGGTTGCTCGCACATTGCTGTGCTCCTAGTTTGAACGAATGTGATGGACTTGTTTTCAAAACACTGGCCAGCTGTTCTCCGAGCTGCAGTGAAACTGTGAAAAGTACAACGCAAAGCAGGAAGGGAGAGCTTTTGCCTTCAAAGTAAAAGTTGAGCCTTTTGAAACATGTTGGCTGCAGAACAGAGGCACAGTTTCTACTTTGAAAATGAACCTTCAAAGTAAAAATTAAAAATATTTTGACCTACGAATAAGAACTAGATCAGGGGTGTCAAACAAAAGGTCCGGGGGTTTAAAATGGGCCCAGCACAGACTTTAATGCGGCCCACTGGACATCTTGAACAGAAATGTCTGTGTTTAACAATGTGTCCACAGTAAAATAAATAAACAAGTAAAGGACATTTTTTGTTATTTAACAAAAACTTTGTGCTTTATAATTAAAAGGACAGCTTGGAGCCACTGTACCAGATTCTTTTCTGTAATTTTACATGCTTATTTAAATCCAAAGAGTTGTGCTGGCAGATTTCTTTCAATAAGAAGTGCAGCATTTCTTTATCATGTAGTATTAGTGAGACGTGCTGTTAAAACTTCACTTCTATTTTCTTATATCGAGATATCGCAAGAATTACATCTGCAGCTAAACTTATTTACACTGAGAAAAAGGGGATTTTTACTGGTCTGCCCCACTTATGATCAATGTACGCTGTCTGTGACTCAGATGTAAAATTAATTTGACATTGCTGAGCCTGATAGGAATGAGTAATAGTATTTGCAGACAAACACAAAGAACTAAAGGCAACCTGCTAGCAACCAAAATAAAGCAGTAAAACCTTGCAACTAATTTCGCCAGCGAGATACACCAACTTCCAGTCAGGGAATACATGTTTCCCTAGCAAACCAGTGTTTGTATCACGTCCATATGGCTGACAACTCTTGAGCAATGTGTGCATATTGTCATTCGAGAGATCTGAGTAAATATAATTTTTACTCTGGGCTCTTCTTCTGCAAGCAAAGTGAAAAGGTACCAAAACCTTCTAAAATTTTTGTTGGATATCAAAAATCTTTTTTAATATTTTCACAACTTTTCTGAGCTTTAAGTCAGAGATGTAAAGCTGTGATCACAATTTAACAGCCCTGAAGCTGAGCTGTGGTGATGCTTCAGAAAACAGCCAGACCAGGCTTTTTATTTTTCATGCAACTGTATAGTTTACATGTTCTATATGTTCTTTGACCTGATTATCTGACATCTGGTGTGACAGGGGGAGCATTTCACTATAGACACTATGGAAAAATCTACTGGCAGAAACATTCTAGAGAGGACTGCAACATCAAGAAGCTAATTTGAGAAGACTACATGCTTTAGTGTTTAAATGCTGAGTATTGACTTTTGCAAATAAACGCCAACCTCACCTCACTTGCATTTTTCTAGTATTTAAGGAATAAAACACATCAATGAAACAAGCATTTTCCTTTGTGGCAGCTGCAAGACTTAGTGTGTGCATATATGGAATGTACATATTTCTTTCTCAGAGCACAACCTTAACACATTAAGAGAAAAAAAAAAATCCAAAAGGCGTACCCACATCTCCACCGTTGGCCCCCTAATCAGGACAACTGTAATTTTCTACTCATCCTCTCTGTAATTTTAAAATGCGTGCCGTGCCAGAAAATTGTTTGGCATGTGTTGATTAATTTTGTTGAGGCTAAATAGGCCCCGAACAATACAGTTTGATTTGTATCCCAAGAATCAGAGAAAGTTAAGGGCAGGCCAGAGCTTCAGAGTTTAGTATACTTTGTTCCTACAGTTTCTCCGCTTTCCTTTTGTTATTTTTTTTAAATGTTGCTACATTCAGGGAAATTTGTGAACCCAATTCAGTCCCAGTTCCTCTGACAACAAGCTAAACCTCCTTTTTCAAACTTGAATTTCACTTGAGGTGGATAGTATCCCTCTAGGACCTGCTTCGTGTCTGTGAAGCACCAGCTGTTTAAATGTCCATACTTATTACTTGCCTTTAGGGTTTATGCCCCCCCCCCGACCTCCTCCTCTATCCTTCTCTCTGAAGATTGCTTCTACACCAACTTGAATCAAAACATAACACAGACCAAATCATGTTTTTACCAAACGTCTCATCCATTCAGACTTTTAATTGCTACAGTTCAGCAACCCTCCTGTCACCGTACCGCATTTCGAATCAAGAGAGAGCAGAGTGTCGTTCTGCCAACATGAATCCAAGCACAAAACAACTGCCCCAAAATATTAAAAAGAAACTTTTTTATTTTAGCTTCTTCTGTTTCCTCAAATCTGTAACTGTGCCTATGTGCATTTAAGGCCTTTAGTGAAGTGTATGCTTGCACATGTTTATGTTCATCCGCAGCCGTAAACACGAATGGCAAATAAAAACTTGGGGGTACTTATGCTTGTTTGTGTGTGTTTGTCTAATGCTCGGCCTAGTGAATCCTCAGAGGGGTGGGAGCTTGGAAAAAAGCAGTGGTCCATGAAGTGAACTAGAGTTCCTCCCTGATCAAATGTGACAATTATGATAGTGTTCCTCGGTACAAAACTCCCCTCTGGCTCCCCCATCCATTCCATTCTCCTCTCCACTAATGCCATCTCCTCTTTCCATCCTTTACTTGCTGCCCTTTTCTCTTACATGCAACCGGTACTCTGTCTTTTCTAAATTTTTCTCCTTTCCCACGCCACAAACATTTTGCTCCTCTTGCTCCCCTCCCTTCGGTCCCTTTCGTGTTTTCTCTAGCCTCAAAAATATTCTGTTCCATTTCGAAGTACTTCACGTATGTCTCAACAAACAATTGATGCATATGAATTCACTCTAAATGTATGAAAGCTATATGATTGTTGTTGTTGTCTTTCAGTGCTATTCACACAAAGTAATCACAAATAAAGTGTTTGTTTGATATAAGCGGTGCAGTGGTTTGCCAGCACTTCCATAACTGTGATTAAAGACACTTTACACCTTTACGCTTTTGATAAATGACTGTACACCTGAAGCTATGAGTCAGTATCCTTCCTAATGACTGTGTAGAGCTCTGCTTAGAGACAGCAGTGCTGTGAGTTAGACTGTAATGCTTCCATGTTAATGCACACAATGACAGTGCAAACAGGCTGATTCGCAGCAGTAATACTGTTTACCATGTTGGCTCTTTTAGTTCAGCATGTTAACGTGACAGCTTTTCTCAAACGCTTTGGCACATTTGTCAGACTCACAGCTCGGAAGATAAATTTTCCCGAAACAGCTCATACATGTGTCAAAACACTATGGTTAACCTCCAAAAAAAGCCGCAAGGCTCACCCAAAACCATGAATTCATGTGTGAAAAAACACGCTTTTGAGTCGGCGAAGAAGTCCTTCACGCCAAAATGAAAAGTTCTGTTTAGCCTTTCTGATTCTTAATGTTTACATACTTTGTCAGAATGACTCAAGAAATTCATTCCTCATCTTGTAATTTCAGTTCTGAGTGTATTCATTGAAACTGACTGCCTACTGTACAAGACTTTTACTTTTCTGAGAATAACAGACCGCTAATGTGTAATATTAAGATAACTGATGTGATGCTTATTTCAACAGCATGCACTATTATTTTACTTTAATATTTAGGTGATATGAGGGGTGAAAAAAATCATATTCTCCCAGTGGTCACACAAAATAATAGTGGGAAGCAGCTGGACATCCTTTTCACTCGTGTACCTAATGCTCTCCCTTGCGGTGTAACCATCATGTGAACTTTTCCATTATTTTCTGTTGTATTTGTGTGTATTTTCTGAAGATGTACTCCTCATTATCTTTCATGTGCTGTTGCTTTAATAGCTCAGTAAAAAAAATATGACTGGTTGTAACTAGTTGTTCTAGGACTACAGTGATTTTTTTTTAAACTTTTGGTAGACAATTGCAGGTAGTCGCAGCGACCAGCTAGGTGTAACACTTTCAGCCTTTGGGATTTTTTATCACAAGGCAACAGCACAAAACGACTGATGGGAGGTAATCAGTCAGTCGTGGATCGACTTAGAGTGACTGCAATCACTCGCGTGCAGATTGCTAAAGGTTTGAAAATAATTGCCATCCACTTTATAGACACAAACTGCCAACACATTGCAATCAATCAGTCAGTCTGTGGTGATGGGTCCAACTCGTCTGCGATGCGTCTCTTTGCAATAGGGGACCACTCAGCTGGTTGCCAACTGCTTATATTCTGCTTGTATCTTATATAAAAACAAGGTTGCTAAGCACCTATGTCATCTTGCACTTAAATCGCCATATTATCACGGTGGTGACAGTATTGCATGCAAGTGCCAACATGACCCCATTCAGTCCCAAAGTGATAGCAGACTCAGTCTGTCTTATTGCTGTTTCACTTCCATCCTGACAAATCAATACCACTTTGAAGACGGGAACTGACTGCAAAGGGTTGCAGACCTAGTCTCCATCTTTGAAATATCTATCTCAAATACACTGAGATCACAACTTCTTTCACAGTTGCAGTAATTTTGGTCATGCAGGGGTCACTAAACCACTCTTTTCCCTAGTGTGGCAGTACTATAAATATTTATCTGTGCAAGTTTCACAAATTCTTGTAACCTGTTTGCACTCAAGCTCTTAAAATATCCTGAAGATTTTCACTTTTTTTGACTTACTTCAGCTGAACCGTCATTAGATGACTGAGCCAGAGAAACTCAGAAAAGATGGCTCTGAATTAAAAGTTCAAGAAAACGAGTTACACACACCAGGTTCATTAATATAGATGACTTTCTGAATGCTACTACAGATTGGAAAAATTTGTTCTTTTGTGGCTCTAGAGGGGGCAGAACAAAATTGAGTGATATTTACTTGATGCAACCTGAAGTTAAGTTGAACACTATGAGCTTAATAAGATAAAAATAATGGAGAAAAACAGCTGTGGTTTTAAGAAAGTAGCAAATCGCGAAGGGAGTTTGCCAGAACTTAGCCAGCTTTTCATCTCAAGGCTTAAAGCGCTTGCAAAATCTCTAACTGGTGATCTCATTTCATTGTATACCACATAAGCAGAGTGGCCTATTAAGGAGACACAAGCATCTGCACTAAGTTTCAATAGCTGCCAAGACATTTCACTTCAAACCATAAATGGGAACCTTAAGTTGGCACAACTGAAAATGTCAGTGGAGCCTTTAATAAGGATGATTTGTCTGCCGGGGACCAAGAAGGCCGGTAGAAAATTCCTCTTAATACTTTTTGATGTATCTGTGTAGCCCAAAGCAGCGGATCAACGTACAAGTTGACATTGCCATTCCTACATTTCCTTTAAATATTTTCAATAAAAGATTCAATAGTATCTGATCTACTACAAAGAATTTTAATTTACAGTAAGGAAGTGGTGGAGCTGCCGCTGGGCCTTTTTCATAATAAAATGTGTAATAACATTAAATCCCAATCTGTTATGAAACTCAGTTCCTGAGCAAATGCAGGTCTCGGTGATTTCAGTACTTGTGTCATGAATTATTCTCTAGCTTTCGATATATTTGATTCAGATGAATTCTGTCAAACCACCCTGCATATTCTTTCATTATGAATCCGTATAATTGAGCTGACAAGCTATGAAAAAAGGAAGCAAATTTTACAATATGGCATGTTTACTGCAGGAATAATCTAAGGACATCAAAGGACACAACCCCCCTGGTGAGCTACTGGATGTACAAA
Organism: Oreochromis niloticus; assembly: GCF_001858045.2. Taxonomy (NCBI): domain Eukaryota; kingdom Metazoa; phylum Chordata; class Actinopteri; order Cichliformes; family Cichlidae; genus Oreochromis; species Oreochromis niloticus. The sequence continues at coordinate 26,254,822 of NC_031985.2, read as the reverse complement.
GGGACTGATATGCTACAGTGAATGTACAATTTTATTCTTGTAGCATAATTTTCAGCATTTTGATATTCTATGCATATTATTTCATGTCTCTTCTTTTTCTTCTCACTGTTTTCTTAGAGTTCAGGGTTGGTTGCATCCATGGTGAGTCAACGAAGTCAGGCTCATCATGAGACAGACAAGCCTCTGTATGTGCCATAAATCACTACCATAAAGCGTAACATGTAGTCAGTAGTCAGTGGGTCATCTCCACATATCCACACACAGCAACCCTTACCTCTAGCTCCAGTGATGAATTTCAGAATTATCTGAGGGAGAAAAGCCTTTCCTCCACCTGACAGAGATGGATCGCAGGCTCACTGCAACCCCCCACAGCCCACCTACAGTATAACTTCTCACTGGTCACCTTGGTCCACCTATGCCATCCCTCTCGCCCCTCGTTGTAGACATCTATCACCTCGCCCCGACCTTCTTCTCATATATCTCCCCTGGTCCTTCCATCTCATCCCTCTGCCTACTGTCCATCTCGCCATCCCCCTGCCCATACATTTAAGAGCAGCTGAAGCCCACAGCAGAGCACACTTTGTTGCTCCATCCATCATGACTGACTGCAGGCCAGGAAGAGAAAAAAAAAATCCTGTGATTTAAGTCTATCTTCCTGGGTGGGCTGCTTTGTGGTGTCCAGCTGGTTTTTAGATATAATAACACGTGAACAAAAGAATCCCTTTTGGAGTTAAGCTACAGTAACTACTGTAACGTCCTTCTGCCTTCATTACTGCATGTTTTTGATATTCTATATTAGTTTCAAGCGGCAACTGACAACCGTAACGGTCTGTTCTGTGTCAGATGAAAAGACACCTTCTGTTCCTGATTCACAGAGGGGTGTCAAAGGGAAAGACTGTTTAATATTTCATTCTCACTCTCACGCTGCATGGAAAAATAATTTTTGATTGGCTTGAAGGTATTATCAATAACTTAAATATGCAACGAGTCTTCAGTATGACCACACTAAAAATGGTCAGTATAAAAATCTTTAAATAACTTACTGAGCATCTAAGATGAGCATTATGTTCCTATCGGCCAAGATTACACATAAAGACAGAAGTGTGAGTTGGCACAGGACTGCTGTAGATTTTTACACATTTGCACTTAGTTGTTCTACTCAGCCTGAAAGCGTTGACATGTTCATGGTATCCCTCCAGTCTAAAGTGGCTCTCTGCCAATTTATGACCAAGTGCTACATCTGACGGAGGTTATGCATACTTGCATAATTTTGAGTTTGATCTAATTTCGTAACAAATATTTTTAACGCTGAAAACAGAAACACTGAAGCTCAGGCTGTGTCTTGAGTTGCGTACTTACCCTTGCTATTTTGAGTCTATAAGTGCATTCTTTTACATGGAGTGCTCTACAAATACCCAGGTGATGTCATGATAGTGGCAAAAAGTGTGAAACACTATGCACTTCTCACCTTCAGTCATCCCTACCTTGTCCATCAAGAGGGACAATTTTCATTCAGGATGTTAGCATGCTAACAGTGGCACTTTAAAAAAACAGTTGCTTAAGGTAAACTACACATTTCATGCTATTTGGGTATGATTATACATGGAGTATTTTTTGTATTTTATTTGAGATAATACCCTGCACCATTTGAAATTCTGAAGTTTTATCTATCTGGACATTTAAAAAAATCAATCAATAAACAAAGAAAAATCATAGGGTCTGAAAATTAAGTAAATGCAACATTAATACCGTATTAAACCTTGATAAAAACTAAGCCAAAATGTAAAAATCTAAGTATACTTCCACTGCTTCCATAGAAAATAAGAGGGTAAGTAACAGCAAGGTGCTGTTAATTAAATCCACTTCATTAAAAAAGCTGAAGTTCTGGCAGGCCTGGAGCGTTCAGGTATTTATAACTGAAGCCCACGGATGAAAGATATCAGTAATAATATCAAATAAGCAATTGTTCTTGACAATCAGTCTGAAAAGGGTTATATGGTTATTTCTAAACAACTTAAAGTTAATCGTTCTACAGTGAGAGTTACTTACAAGTGAACAACATTCAAGACAATTGCCAATCTTCCTAGGAGTGGGCATCCGAGTAAATTCACCCCAAAGTCAGAAGCACGGATATGAGAAATTGCAAAAAACCCAAGAGCTGCACCTCAGACTGGTGGTAGATGTGATTCTATAGTTATTGAATCATGGGGGTGTACTTAGTTTTTCACACACTGTATTGGCTTGCTAATTACAGACTAAATTTATTCAAAGCAAAAAATAAAGAACTGCCAGGTAATATTCAGAGTATGTTTTTTTTTGAAAGAAGGAAGCTATAATTTAAGGGGTTTTTGTAACTTCAAAACAGGGAAGGTCCGTACTACAAGAAAAAGCTTTTGTGTTTCTGTTCATGGAGTGAAACTGTGGAACAGTCTGAATATGGAATTAAAGAAATGTCCAAACATAAAACAGTTCAAAAAGAGTTAAAAAAATATGATCTTCTCGAACTATAAAGAAAAGGAAAATATTGAAATTAAGTGAATGTCTCCATTTAAAAAAAAATAAATAAATTAAAAAAATTCATGATGTTATATTATAGTATATAGTATATCAGAAATCTGTTCACTATATTTTATTACAAATTATATCAGTAAGGAAGCTGACTAAATATTAACTGATAATTTATGACAAAGGGGTGGGATTAAATAAGTGTTTACTTCGTCCCACTCCCTTTCAACATGTAAATTAATCAGAACGGCAGCTATATTGAAATGTATTGATTTTTTTGTATAGTATTTTTTTCTCTCTCTCTTATTTTCTTTTCTAAATGTACCTGTATATTGTTTACAGGTTTGAAATAAATTACCAATCAATCAATCAATCAATCAAGATGGAGTGGCCACGTCCAGATGCCTTCCTGACCGCTCCACACAGACTATGCACCATTTTAGCTGTTTACTTATTTATTGCTTTGTTATACTTTCCGAAATCTTCTAGTTTTATAGTATACAACAGCAGATCACGTCTCAGCATCAGTAACAGGACACATTTCATTGCGTGTTGCACTTGTATAACTATGCATGTGACAAATACAGAATCTTGAATCTCTTTAATCTCTTCTTTTTGTCCTTGGACTTTTTTTGTTATTTTGTCTCGAGTTCTGGTGGGGAAGATGTTATCATTTTTATTCACACCACTAGATGGCACTGCACATTTTGGAGAACCCCTGAGAGCGCAAAAATGTTGACAAAAAGTTTAGACAGAGAGAGAGGTTCACCAAAGTAGCTAGCTTGTGTAGTTGGTGCAATGTTGATATGTTTGCAGGGAACACAGGCTTGTTATCGTGAGGTAAATATCATTACAAACAGTGTGTTTTGTATTGAATATCAAGCGAGAGGTATTCAGAAGTGTCGAATTCATGCATTGTGTAGGGTTTTGTCCTGGTGTATTTTACATGGATTTTGACAGACGTGTGGGACACCGTTGGACCGTTTGTTGCTTTGGTAATCTGTGCTTTTAATTTATTTGATCTTCCGGAATGAGCCGCTAAACAGTTTGCATGTATTCAGCTAAATGCTTTTACTGTAATATTTTGAACATGCAAGCGTGTTTGAATGAAATGTTGTTATCAGTTAGACTGTCTCTTTTGCGCTTTTATCTTTCCACTTAAATATTTACTTTCCTTTATGCAAGGGTTTTACGCATGTGGTCTTGAGAATTACTGATTACCCCAACAGCCAAGTTTGGATAGTGACATACTTTAAATGACGTGGGTTAGCAGTATGCAGTGCAGTTTGTATTTTTGCAAGAATTGTCTTATCTTCCCTGAGTATTTGTCCCATAGCCCTGTTACACATTTCTTGTTCCTGCTCTTTCCCTGATCAGTTTTTGTGTTACCTTTAAGCATTTTCAGTTCCCGTTTTTCTACATTGGGGTGTCCTGTTACCTTTCTATTTCACTTTTTGTTATATTTTTCCCATAAGCCATTAAAGGTAATTTATTTTACAACATCTTGTCAGGTTTTGTCTTGCATCTGAGTCAGCTAAAGAACTTTACAAACCTGTATCTGCATTATGATACTGGCATGCTTTATACCTATGACCGCTCTCCTTGCCAGACATGATCCTAATTACGGCACATAAAATACGAGGCTTTGCTGCACTCCATCACCATGAGGTGGGCAGAGAGAGGCAATGAATAAAACCTTGCGTGACAGTAGTGATGACGGTTGATCTTGCCCTCTTGGAGATAAGTTAGCAATTTCATGCCAGCAGAAAACACCCATCACCATTAGAGAGCTACCCTCACTGAGGAATTGCTGCTATTTCCATCATTTTGGCAATACCACAAGGGAATCAAGATGAAAGTGAGATTGCCTGGTCTGCTGAGGATAGAGAGTTGGACTTTTGAGGGGGTAACTGACAAAAGCTGGATTCATGTGAGTCGAGTGTATATCAGAGTTGTTAAGTAACTGATACTGATGGTAAGTGAGAAAGTTTCCCCTTGGTTAAACTTTCATTTACAGGAAATAGAAGGTTGGAAATGGGTTTAAGAAAAGATGACTGGACAGCAAAGAGTGCTTTGGGTTTCATCAGACAGTAAAAAAGTAAGCATCAGCCATAAGGAACTAGCTGCACATATGTGTTTCTGTTCCCTCTCTCTGCTGTTTGATCCTGCTCCCTCTCTCTGTTTTGTTCTTCCTCCACTCTTTGCTATTCTGCATTTAGCCTCAAGACAGGTCTTCTATGGGCTCTTAACTAAATGGGATCTTTGCTGAAGCTATTGTTGAGAGCAGGGCCATGTCTTAGACAGTATGCTCCAATAAGCACGGCGAGCACTAAAAAGGTAAAGGCCATGGCCTCAGCCCCATGTCTTCTTGTAATTGTGTATATGAGAGGGAGAGAATGTAAGGGAGCATAGCTAGGACAACAGACAGCATTATCGATGCACATTTATAATCAATGCATGTTTATTATAAATTCATCTCACAACATTCTGATGTAATATCATGTAATTGCACCCCTTGATTATTATAATTCAATCTTATTTATATAACTCACAACAACAGTTGCTCATGGTGCAAAAACCCTACAGTAATACAGAGAAAACCGCAACAATCAGATGACCCCCTATGAGTGAGCACATGGCGACAGTGGGAAGGAAAAACTCCCTTTTAATAGGAAAAAACCTCCAGCAGAACCAGGCTTAGGGAGGGGCTGCCATCTGCTGTGACCGGTTGGGGGTGAGGGGAGGAAGACAGGACAAAATGGTTAGGGTAATAGTAATAATTAATAACAACCACTAATAGAATTATGGTTAGAAAGTGTTAATTAACTGGCATCATACAGGAGTAGTGAATGCATACTTTGCCAATAATAAATTTACAGCTTGTCTGCAAAAAAAGACAACGTAAGCTCCTCCTGCATTTTCTTCAAAGAAAGTTCTATTTTGGCTCAATTTTTGCCTCTAACGTTTCATCCATAATTTATCTATGTGGTATATTTTAAATGGAGGACTCAAAGAGAATCACAGCAAGTGCTCAGTGACACAGAAAAAAAAAAGAAAAACAGAGCACAGAATGAATGCAAGTTTTATTTAGTGTTTAGCGGGTCGTGAAATATTAAGAAAAAATATTGTGCATGTTTTGCTGGGGAGACAGATAAATTCGTTGAGGATAACTCGCTGTACTGCTGCGGATGAAGAGCTTTCATGACCCCACAAGCACACAAAAATGAAGAACAGCTGTCCAAACATCACTGTCAGATGGAGGTTGACTGCAGTAATATTCATTATTTAAAGTATGCTTTTTTTGCCTTTAGAAAGCGGTTTTAAGCTTGAAAGGTTCTGAAGGCCACTTCCTGCCTGCTGCTATTTTGTCTTAGTTATTTCTCTTGTTGTATTATATTGACATTAGGGCATGGCTAGGCCTGCACTGTATCAGGGTAACAAATGCTGTAGTCTGTGAAGTACATTTAAACAAGGTTAACGTTGAAGGTACTTCAACCAGCTTTTAGTCTAAATGAAGCGCAGATTTTCTCCAAACTTCTGGAAAGTTTGCAAACTAACTTGTTAGCACACATCAAGATAAATAGCATATTGAGCTACTTTCATCATTAAACTATTGTAGAAGACGATAACAAGATACTAAAAACACCACCATTCAAATCTCAAACTTTGCTCTACACCTGGCATAAGCTGTCTATGCCACAACCTTTTCTGTGTTGCTGGATCCACACACTGTGGCTGTAGTACTGAAGATACTACTTGTGCGGGTTGGGAAGCTAACTTCCAGTTAGCTCCAGCGTAGATGCTGAGGTTAACTGAAGGTTACCCTTAGTTAACCTAAAGTTGCATAAATGGCTCCTAAAAAATATTTAGAAGTGGTCCTTGAGAGTGTAGGTGGTGTTGTTTCAACTCAGTGCGTGTCATATATATATATTTTTACATTTCTTTGTTTTCAGTCCATTACTATGCGGCATTTATAGAGTACACTTATAATTAAACCTTTGCTCGGAGATGGTTATGCAGATACATGCATTGTTTCTTTTATGATATTGACTTAATAGAGTAACAACTAAAAGCAGATTAATCCTTTGCTTGGATGAAAAATTGAGCACTTAGAAAGAGTGATCAGAAAGCTTTGAAGGCAGGTGTCATTTCAAAAAGGAAATAAAAAAGTGAAAAGTAAATGCTTCGAAAGTGGCATCCTTGGGGAAAACGTTTCCTCTGAAAATCCAATGATGCTGTTAGGTTCAGCTGATTGTTCTGACATACTATTTTTCTTCAAAGGTTACAAAGATGACTAATCTTTGTAAGCCTCCACAGCACTTCTATGACTTAAGAGTCAATAACCCTTAAAACACCAACTACCACTAATTATAAACCAATGTGTAAGTTTTTTTTGTTTTTTTTTATTAATGCACACATGGGAAACACATCCGTGAAGTTAAAGTTACACACAGATGCAAAACACAGACATTAAGCATTGCTTCTTCATTTTTAATATGCAGAAGAAATTCAATTATTTTACAATTTAACACAATAATTTTAGATCAGTCAGCCATGTCAGAACTTCCAAAGACCCATTTAGTCAGGCTTGCCTAGTTTGTAACTAACTTCAAAAATTGGTATAAGGTAAACTTCATGAACTTGCTGCCACATTTAAGTTTCAATCATTTTTATGTGGCCCTTATTCTCCATATAAGCAACATATTTGGTGATGCTGCCTGTCAATGAGAGGAGCTCCACCTGCTTCCCTCAGTCATACATACTTTGTTTACTTGTTGATGTTTAAACACATCTGTTATGTGACATTAAATGGAGTTTTATGACTTTAAATCATTTTTGTTAGCCTTGTGGAATACTATTGATGCAGTAGTGGCAACTTTGTTATTCACTTTGGCGAAAGAGATTCATGTATTATTAATATTTACAAGAATTGGAGGAGAAAACGTGAATCCTGAATCTTTTTTGCCAAAGCATGTGTTACTGTTTGTGGTGCTGACTGCAGTATGTCTGCTGATGTGTACAGACAGGCAAAATAAAAGAAACGACTGTGTAAACAAGAGATATGCAATAAAAAGAAAGTATTCCTGGAATAATCTCCTATAGTTCCACTCGTGCTTAATTCTAATGGCTGAAAATACATTCTGTTCTGATGACTAACCCTCTTATCATCTAAGCAGAACAATAACAAATCTATTGGGAAGGTTATTAAAAAAAAAAAAAAGGTTGCTAATTGTTCTATTGAAATATAATAAGTGACGTAACCTGGGGTGGGGGGTGGTAATGGTGGTAATGAAATGTATAATTATATTTGATTACTTTCTAAAATAAATTTAAACCCATAAAGGGTCTTAATGCCAAATGAATGCTCCACAAGACACAGTTCCTTCTAACAGGCTCAAATATCTTATGTCCATTTCATGATACCTGATTGGTAACATGAAATGATACCTGAATGTCGCATTTGTCGACATTTACTTACTTATTTACCTTTACTTAAAATCAGTGTATTAAAGAAAAGGCTGATGTTGAAGTGGAACAAGCTTCCATTTTTCTTACAGTTGAGATTAAGAATGCTAGTAAAAGTTTTCAAACAATTTATTTTTTTTTAAAAAGAAAATCCTTTTGGGATGCACTTGATTATGTATCTGTGAAGACTGATGATAGTCGTGATGCTGGTTGAAATATTATTATCACTGAAAGCATTTACTAAGTGAATGTATCTGTAATTTTTTAAAATAGATTTCTGTTTGTTTGTTAAAGGAAATATTTGATTTTATTGTCTTCTCTTATTTATATTATTTGTTGATTTGTTTCCTGTAGTTTGATGATTGGATGTCTTGCTCTGTCTTTATTTATGGTCCCCAGAAAGAACAGTTGTTGCTGCGGTAACTACTAATGCAGGTCTAAATAAAGAATGGAGAAATGCAGTATACTGTTAAATCTTAAATTACCAGAAATAAACCCTCATCAGTTGTTCATAAATGTATAATTTAATTGACTTTTTTCTGTGCGCATTTATCATGTAATTACAAAACTTTGTTACTTGTAATTAGTTATTGCTCAACAATGTTCAGAAAGTTAAAGACAGTATGCTACTAACTCTAGCAGTCTGGTATTTATAGCACTTTATATAGTCTCTGTAGAAATTATCCGCATATCTCACTTATCTTAACTGCACTACTGTATAGTTCTGTGTAAATAATCATTCTGTACATACAATAATTTTTAATCCTACAACTGTTTATAACTTGCATAGTTCACATTTCTGTATAGCTGTATATCTCATATTTCTGTATAGTTTTTTTATTTCATATTTATATCCTGTTCATAGCCTGTACATAGCTTGTACTCACTACAGCCTGTACATACTTATAGTTATAGAATATTCATAACATACTTCATACCGTGTACATTATAACATACCATAATAGACCCATTTCTGTAATATACTTACATATCTATATTATTGCTAATATATATTGTAATATATCTATATCATGGCTAAAGCACTTCTGGATGGATGCAAACTGCATTTCGTTGCCCTGTACCTGTGCAATGACAATAAAGTTGAATTCTATTCTATTCTATTCTATTCTATTTTTATAATCTTCTGACTCACAATCAGCATATGCAGTTTCTTGTGAGTACATAGAGGCAGGGGTGTAATTTCCAGTGGGCTGGAAATTACCCCCCCAATAATCAGACCCAATCAATATAACCCCCCCAATAAAATGATCAATTATCCTGCATAAATAGGCTGTTGATTTTTTTTACTCATTTCAGGTATTACCAGCGAAATATTTGCATGTTTAATCATCTGGGAATTGACCCAGATTTATTTATTTATTTAGACAGAGATCTTGATCCCCCCCCAATGTTCAGCACAAAGTTACGCTGATGCATAGAGGTGAGCATAATTACTTTTTTTGTTCATTGGCGTAATACTGGGCTCTGCCGTAGGGCTTTTACAACCCAAATAATGTGAAGTTCTACCACACAGGTTACATTAAGAAATGTTCCTTACATTCAGCTAGCACCCAGTTCTTATTGGCCATGAACATTTACAGTGCAGCATGAACAAGCAACTAAAAAGCAAACTCTATAATTTGTAAGCAATCTCAATACAAATTAGCAGCTCCTTCAGTGGGAGACTGCGGCACCCATGGTGTGGGACGGAGAGATTTCGCAGGTCTTTCCTCCCCACTGCTGTCAGACTCCACAACAAAGACTTTGGCAGCTGATCAAACCCTCACACGTGAAATAAGACTGCTATATGTGCAATTCTTTCTCTGACAAAGTTGTACTTTTGTATTTTCTTACTCAGTTGTATATAGTATTTGTATTCTATTTTATTCTATTGTATATATTATTCTATTTTTATTCTATTGTACATAGTATTTTATTTTATTTTATTTTATTGCATTCCAGTGTTTTCTAATTTCTGCTACATAACTTTGCACTTTTGCTGTAACAAAACAAATTTCCCACCTGTGGGACTAATAAAGGTCATCTTTATCTTTCTTTATCTGTACACCAGCACGACCATCGGCAACACAAAGACTGTGCTTGACCCATCAATATATTGGCCCAGCACCCACTCGCTGTCAGCATCCTTCAGCATGGACAAGAGGAAGTGAATGGGAAGGGTTAGCAGATGCACAGCAGCTGCACCCATCGAGTCCATTGTGTAGTCCTAACTGAATCAGTCTGCTTCAAATTCCCCTTCCAGCCATATGAAACTACCACACCCATATCATCAAGTCACTTCCATTTTCTACCCCAAGTTTCTGCAGAATTGAAAGTCGATGTGAAATTTAACACTAGCAATTCTGATAACTCTAAACTGAAGGCAGCATTCAACAGATGGGTGGCAAAGCTAAATGTGAAAGCATCCTCAAACACTTTCCAAAAACCCTGTCAAAAACAAACTGATGTTAAACAGGTATGATCAATGCTCAAATCACCAATTTCTTTCTCCAAATTTCACAGCAATCCATTTGGTACTTGCTGAGAATTTTCACACAAAACATCAAATTTCGACTTTGTGGTGGAATCAAAATAAGGGGATGAGCAAACAACTCAGCCTTCATTTTTGATAAAACATGATTGCTCATTTTTTTCCTTAAATTTGTTAAATCATTAAGTAGAGATTTGACAAGTTAAAATGTTTACTGGTGGAACTAGAGTAAAGTTTAGAGGATATCCGATGAATTTTCTGGAGATTGTAATGGTTTGTATAAATTCTCCTTGCTATCATTATCTATAAAATATTTTTTGAAATGTTTTAGCTGGAATCAAATATGGGATCCACCGTATGATCGATCAGTGCCACGAGCATGGCTACAAACCAAACAGCGAGCAAAATCTCCTCAAAGAGCCCATGTCTTCTGTTTTCTTCTTGCAGTCAATATGGGAAAGCTTAGCGCGAGGCAGCAGCTTTTCTTTATGTTATGTAGGTAGAAAAGCTGAAAATATTCTGTAACAGCATGATGGTTTTCTAAGAAACAGAAGGCAAAAAGGTACACCGACCGTTTTTTTTCATGATCATGAAAAAAAAAAAACTGACTCTTGTTTTGCATATAATCTAATAGTTTTAATGGTATAATACAACACAGTAAATGTATTTACACAAACTAAGGCTTGCGTAAGTGAATGCATCTGATAATTATCCACCTGCACTCAGCATGGATTTCATGCTTTCATGTAGCAGTGCTCCTCTAATGACAGAGAAGAGCAAGGAAAAAATGAAAAATAGACCGAGATAGCCGTAGGGTTGAAAGGGTCATTAGTGAATTTGTGTTCCTGGATGGCAAAAAGAAAAAAAATAACTAAATAAATGAAAGACATGTTAATAAAAACCAACCAGAGCTGGGCACTTAGTGCAGTAAAAGTTATGCTGTAGTCATTAGTAATCCCGACCCCCTTACAATGACCGTCAACACAGATATAAACCATGGCAACCTTTTTTCTTTAATAATGGGAAGAAGTAGGAAAAAACTAACACAGTATACTGTAACACATTCCTGCTTTCAACAGATATTCACAACACATAAATCAATACACTTGGGGACATGTGTAAATTCAATCAAACATAAGTTGAACCAAGTAAAAGCAAAACATGTGAAGGCACAGTGTGTCTAAAGTAGACTGTGTTGGAGTTTTTATGGCAACAGAATCCAACTGACCTCTTTTTTTATTCTAGGCATGTGTTTCTGTTCTTGGCTGTTCTGGACGACTTTGAGATTGCCATCCCTTCATCGACAGGTGCAAAGACTCATGGATCATAGAGATCCATTGATATGAAAGCATGCGATTAATGGGCTTATCTGCATCGACTTACAGCTAACTGCGGCACCGAGAGGTTTATATAACAGAAGCGTGCATAAATAACGCATCAGGATTATGTGTATTTCTTCAGTTGTTAGCCCATAGTTATCAGTTTCAGACCTACACAGACTTCACTGCATATGGGCCCTACTGTTAGATTCCCTCTTCATATTCTCCCTGTCTATATGGCAGCTTGCTCAGTTGAATACACTGTCTAGCTAATATATGATTGATCGTTGGAGTAAGAGACACTCCAGTAGCCCTGACTTTCCTCCCTCTCAGTATTTTTAATGGGCTAGCCAAAGGCAGGTGCTTCTCTATGTTCGCATGTATGTGTGTTGGCGGAGTCACGGGTGAAAATCAGCACAGGCGTTTGAGGCCAACGGCACAATATTCATATGGATTTATGCCACCGGCGCCTTCAGATGTATAAGTGAACACATATGACTGCCCTGGCTGAGACTGTATCAGTGCTGTGTATCAGTATATGTGGGAGTCACAGTCTGGCCTTGCTAAGCTGAGATGAATCGTGTGTTTGATGTTAAATGCGGCTGAATTAAATGGCCCACTTATTATATTACAATTCTTAACAACACTCCAGATCTGCCAACCCTTACTCATAACATCTCTTTCCTCCCACTCACACAGTCCACACCTTCCTCTCTTTTGCTCCAACCTGTCCTTGAAGGACCGGGCATGCAGTCCATCAAAGGCCTTTTCCCTCAATGAATCTGCCTTCATTCTACCCCTCCACACCATCTTTCCCCTTCATCTGCACCCTGTGATGTGTTTTCTATAATCCTACCTGTCCCGTCCTTACAATAAACACTGAGGTCAGTTCAATGCTTAAGTGCTTCCTGGCAATCATCATTGGTTTAGTGGTGGAATGTGTGTGTGCGTGTGTGTGTGTATGTTTGTGGATTTGGTGGAGAAAGGGACAGGCAGGGTTTTGTTCAAATTGCCTCCTAATCATTTTATCCCTGTTTTACAAGGGCATATAATAAGTAATTTACTCAGGATTATCTGTGTAATATATACATGAGGGCATTTTTTGGGTACTATTTTATTTTCCAAACAGTCTCTTGGTTATTGTTATTGCACCTTCCATCTCTCCTTTTGCCTCTTTGGACACTCGGACGCTGTATTGCCGTTAACAAAAGCAGGCCACTTCACCCCGGTCATGGAAGAGGAGACTGTTGGAAGGATAGTGGGAAACTGAGGGGAGAAAGGGAAGAGATGAGCAGAATTTCAACAAGCTGTCCTTGATGACTGACCAAAGTAGAGTCATGGTAACAGTGCCTTTCTGTTGCAGGGTAGTCCAGGAATTCAGCGTATATGAATGCGTGTGTTGACATGTGAGGGGAAGAGCATGGGGGAGAGAGCTAGGTTTATGTGCTTGGGAAAACTCGGTGCGTTTAATTTTGCATTTAATTTAAATTAGAATCAGCAGAGGGAGGATTCATAAATCATGTGCGCAGAAGATAAAGATCTTTTTGCCCACCGCCTCCCCCGATTCCTCCCTTTCCATCTCTCGCCATCGCGCATCAAAAGGTTTGCTCCCTGTGTGCGCTAATCATATGTTTCTACAACATCAGCACTTGGTTGTAAATGAAAGCATCAACCTGGCCACAGATGATTTAACATTATCTTCTTTATTATGCTCCATAATCTAATTCCATACACTAGTTTTTTTTAATCTAATCACAGTTATTTAGTGCATCCAATCAGAGCCTTGCGAGGGTGCCTCTTAACTCTGGAGCCGCATCTGCCTACTGATAAACTCAAAGATTTTATGATTTAGTTTCATTTTGCTTTCTTGACTGATCATCTGTGCTATTTATTAAACAATAATATGATACCAAGGTAATGAAAAAGGTTGAATGTTTGACTTTGCCATTGACCTAGCCTTGCATCCCCCAGTGGGCCCACTGGCAACACCCCTGTGGGAGCAAACAGAAGCACCAGCAAGTAGATTTATGGGGACCCATTACCCTTTTATTACTCTAAGTAACAATGAATAATTGTTTGTAATCAGGACATTGGGTTGGTGAGAACAGTATTAGGTTCACCTCATATATCATTGAGCAAATACTAGTGGTGAGGACTATGAGGGATGAGGACAGTATTGGGGAGAAACCGTTCTTATTTGTAATTGCTTAACCCCCAAGTGAATGTGATCATGTACAACGGCATGGAGGAAGAAAAACTTGGCAGAGAAACGTAAGTGCACATGGAGATGTCTCCACTGCTAGCACACAACACAAACACACGCACTAAACACTCATACAGACTTCCTTGCTCTACTGTAGCGCTATTGGATGAATTGCTTATTAACAAAGTGCAATTAATCACTGCCGTGTACTGGTCACCTGAGCAACAGAAAACCAGTGAGTATTGAGAGCAACGGGGGAGTGGGCTCCAGCGGCCTCTCTAAATGGCTCTAATATAACACGCTGCGCTGTAAGCACCGCTGGTTGGTTGTTTGTCAAAAGAATGCCTGGTGCACGCGCACGGCAGATATTAGATGAGAAACAGACTGTTTCATCATGTTGACAGGACTGTGTGCATAAATAAATGACCTCGCTCTGTTGTTCGGCTCCCCCTTTTGTCTATCCACTTCTGGCCACATCACTTTGCATTTGACAAACAACAATTGTGCCCACAACTAATGTATTTATACTCATGCTCTCTAATGTGGCACTCCTTTTCAATTTTCCTTCATGACACCAATGTTGGAAGAAAAAGTCCAATTTTTTGGAGAAATAACAATGAGATTTACTGCACACAATAAAAACTGCAATTCCCATACCAGATGCTCCCTAAGGGGCGTTAGCAGCTTGGATGATGAAGGCTGGTGAAACTACACCTCCCAGGGGGCAGAGCTTCATTGCCAGTGCTCCTTCTGGGGGTAATAAACTTCCATTGATCCAGTGACAGCCCTGATTAAAATCAATCCTGAGTCCACCGTGTCTCAGTGTGGCAGACTTCAGGGACTACCAAACGGGGAGAGAAAGTGTGGTGGGAAAATCTGTGTGCGATGCAAACGCACATCAGGAAAACATGGGATTAACTTTTCCCCACTGCTCGTCTCACTCTTCTCCATCATATGCTGTTTTTGTGTACCCTATACTATAAAAAATAGTACAAAAACTCCAAAAACTACTTGGTTTTTTTAATATGCCCATTTTGATTTGATTCCAGCAATATTCTAGTTACCCGCAGACAGGCAGGGCGTTATCAGCTGATATCACTCCTACTGATGTTGCCATTTTTCTTAGCAAAAGCTCAACCAGGTTAGAAGGAGAGCATGGCTGTACTATTCTGCTCTTTTGATGTGGTTCCAAAGCTATACTTCTATGTTTTCTCGGCAGTATCCTTTTTGTTGTCTTGTAAATCTTCACCCGAGATCCTAAGCCCACTGGTAAAAGTTTTCATTCAGAATTGCTTTTTGTTCTTTGTATTTAGCATTCCCTCTATCCTGATTAGCCTTGAGGTCATCGCAACAAACAAACAAACAAACAAACAAACAAACAAACAAAAAAATCTAACCCAACAACATCCCCACAGCATGCTCATGCTTCCACCATGTTCAACTATAGTATCATAACAAAGGAGTTTAGATTTGAAGCTAGTCTAATGTTCATGCATTTTAGCCACACTACCATAAAAGCTTTGACAGGTGGAGTGATTCACTGATGGTTGTCCTTCTGTAAGGTTTCACCATGACCTTAAAAATAACTCTGTCTCATTCTTAGTCACCATGACCTATCTAACAAAGCAGCTCATCTCTGCTTTCTCAATTTGATTGTTGTTGATTGTTGGTTGTTCAAAACTTTATCATTTTGACAGTGACACAGGAACTTTTCATGGTGCAAAGCTTTTCATGCATGTTTAATCAGATCTATGCCTCGGAAATTGTCTCAGATACTGAGCTATTGTCTACAACTACAACTACAATCGTTGAATGAAATCCAGAAGCTACAGGTATCTATAGAAGTTGTGCAACAACCATTAATGGAAGCACAATGGCTCACAATTCAATTGTGAGGGTCATAACAGTGGGTCTGAATAGTTATTTTAACAGGATTCTTCAGTATTTTCAGTATTTTCTTTGTATTCTCTCTTTTTTTCTCCCCATTCCCATACATATACATTTCCCATACAAGATGCACTGTGGCCTCCTAACATATGGTCATATGGATTACATACTAAATGAGGGAATGAAAACAGACAGGCAAACATATGTATACATGGGACAGGCTGTGAATTTCACATCCTCTATGACATAATATGGAATAGTTAGCTTTAACACATTTTCTTTTCTTTTTTAATTGCAAGAAATAGCATGTCCTTTGAAAGGTGGAGCCATAAATACGATACGAAATGTAGTAAACTGATCATAAAACAGTCAAATAACATTTAGTGTTTTGCAAGTGGTTTGTTATTTAATGTAGGAGTCTGTAACCTGGGGGAGTTGTGGCCCTGTCATACACCTTAATACATCACTGCAGCATTATTGCAGTCCTGGCTATTGATTGGATCACACACGCAAGTGGAGGTTCAGCGCTAATAACCACTGCTGTCATGACTTTGACATGTTATGGCTGCAGGCATGGGCTAACATGGAAGGACACACACCTGTAGCATAGAGTAGATGAGTCGGCTGCAAAACACTTCCTGTATCACTCATAAAATAGACCTTGTGGTGAAATTATTTCCCCAGCTGCTTAAATATCTTCCGCGTGCTTGACAAACCGATCTTATGTCGTGGATTGGTGATCTATATTATTCTGTCCACTGACAAGAAGAGGTGGGTTGGCACTGATCTGAAGAAAAAAAAGAATAATAGCGGCAATAAGCAATGTGAGGAGAAGCCACAGTTTGTACTATTATATGCCCATGGGGTCGAGTGTATCCAGCACTGATCCAATACTGCTGATTGTCAGCGAAATGTTCAGCATGAGCACAGTACATAAAGCAAAGTGTTCCCAATAACTCTTTCAGAACAGCCCCGCACAAGGCCTCAGGACACCACATTGATTAAAAAGAAAAGTGAATCTCTCTATTTTTCCACTGACCCTGATCTTTTTAAAGCCAAACTCGGCTGGTTTCCTTATGCAAATTATCTGACCGCAGGACATAACCCACACTGGTACCAGGCATTTAGCCACTGACTCATCATCAAGACTGGATCTTCTACGGCCTCTGAACCGAGCCAGTTGCACTCTGGAGCTTATGATAATTCAGACACCGGTTACTGAATAATGTGATTGCCTGCTGAAAGGCACAGGGGAAAGGTCTCACGGATGAGTGATAGGTGTCAGTAGCTAAGAGAGATGCACCGGGATTTGTGAAGATGAGCAGAAAATCAGGGGTGAGCCATGAATAGAAATAACTTGGCTAACAGTCTATAAAAGATGAACAGAGTTTCTTGAAGTGGGAAAACCAGCGTGTTTCTGACTGGTTTTTCAGACCCCAGCTTTTGTCTTGCTATGAGATTTGACAATGCCTGCCAAATGAGCGAAGCGCACACTTAGCAAACTGAGTGATTTTTTAAAATTTTTTGGGGAACGTGATCACATAGAAAGAATAAAAAAAGGCTTTCCAAAATCACTATTTTTTTACATTTATATTTTACATAATGATGGGCATTCATCAGACAGCACTTCTACAGGGTCGAGAATGGAAACAGGTGGAACATACCCAACTTCTATATTTTATGTATGTGTCATAAAATATACAGAAGTAATTAGAGAAGGCTCTCCCTCCAAATGCCCAACCTATGAATACTACACATATGAAAAGCGAAGCAAAAATGAACTTTTTTAGCAGCACAAGCACACGTTGCAATTTACTTTTGCTGAAATGCATTTACACAGCTCACATTGCACAAACGCCTCTTGATATATTTCATGCAAAATGCATGAAAGGTAAAAGTATTAGGTTTAGATGCATTGCAACCCCGAGCTGCTGCGCTCACCGGTTCTGAATGCTCATAATATAATAATGAATGTGAAATGCATAGGTAACCCACACTAATGTATCATAGAGCATCCCAGAATGTGACTTCCTATAATCCCTTTAACATGCGTGCGACATGCACTTGTGAGCTGAGTGAATTCTTTTATCTAGACGACCTCTTGTAAACGCATTCTACTTGCTGAAAAGCAAGATTATGATTCCAACCCGAGGCTTTGTGCGCCTGTGTCTGTGAGAGCACGTAAGCAGTATGTAAGCAGGAACCCCTAGCACACTTAAGTGACAAAGATGTGATATTCTTTGACAACATCACTATATGTACACGCACACAATAAGTTGCTCACAAGCTGCTACATTAAATCCACGCAGCTGTTTTCAATAAACTGGCACAATACATGGTCTGCAGTCAGCATTGTCAGTCTGAAATCCCCTGTCACAGTGCTTTTATTAAGTGCTCTAAGGACAGCTGATAAGCACACAGACACACTGGAATGGTTTGAGCATCGATACAGCACTCTCCCTGAGCGGTGGCACCACTGTGTTTGTGTATGTGTGGATTCTGATAGAAGCAAGTGAGAGACAAGAAACAAACAAATCCCTTTCAGCACAATCTGCAGTCGGTAACAAAACTATTTTAATCCTATAATACTCAACAGATGACTAGACTTTAATTTAGGACTCACAATATGCAAACATGTGCACCTCTAACTAGGCTTCATCTGCTCATATGTTAACTGCAGGATTGTCAAAAACATGAAATTCTTCGGTGTATATCAGATTACCCCTCCACAGGTGACAGCGAAAGGAAAAATTATAGCCCCGGCACACACATTTACTTTTTCCTGTCTCCTTTATTTGCATGGCTTGTTGTTCTGTGTGTCACAATGCAGGATGTTGCCCAGGGCAACAAGCCTGAAAGTCAAGCAGGATTGATGCTTAATGAGGATGATTCTCACTGGCTCCTTATCACAGTCATGTCACCCCCACACTGACACTTTTAATACCGCACGTCACTCAAGTCGCTCCACACAATACCAGGAGGACTATCAACAGCCACTTACCTGCTCTGTATGTCATATATTTGCACACACACAGACACACACGCGCAGCTGAAGATGGCATTTTTCACACGCATATAGGCGACCAAAGGCAAGAAAAGCTATGCATAGTTCATCAGTGGCGGTTCCATGACAGAGGTAAAGCAGACAGAAGATAAGACGCCCAGATCCCTTCACACTTTTAATAGAATGACACAGCATCAAAGGGGATCAGAGGCCAGACACTCTGATAGAGGGGGGATATTTGGTTTGAGCCACTCCTCGGGGCACATTGTATTGTTGACATTTTGCTTGGGAAATACAAAGGGAGACCGGGCGCCCAAATCCACCTTATCTTAGCTTTGTGTTCAACAGGTTGGAGGCTGGTCCAAGTGGTCTTGGCAAATGGCATGACGAATGGCAGCGTTTGTTTGTATTATGTGTGTTCCTGAGTGTCTGTGGGTTGAAAGTAGTGAGAGTGCTTTTTTCCTGAGTGCTGTAGAGAGGTAATTGTCAGTTGTGCATCGTCTAGTGACACATCAGATCAAAAGCATTATCAGGTGAAGAGGCAGCCAAGGCCCTTGTCCTTGCCGCTGACTCACTAAAGTTTCTTTTTCATTCATGTTCCACTGATGGCTTCTTCTCTCACATTAATCCCTCAGTTGGAAACATTTCTGCTCTGCAGAAAAGCAGGTCAGCAGCAATGACAATATAAAATAAATAAACGAAAACAAATACCAGTCCTTTGGATGTGTCAATGCAGTCGAGGCAACTTGGCAAACGCACAAAGAAAATAAAAGGTGGCATAATCCATGGCGCAAAACCTTTTGTGTCTTAAATTGGGATTGTTCCTTGGAAGTTAAAGCTTCCAGGCAAACCAAATCCTCCTGTTAATCCAAACCAAGGGCAAAGAACACAGTTGTTTGACATTTCCTTGACTGAGGAGGGAAAAGAAATTGCTACATAATATACGTGAGGGATCATAATAGGTTTAATTAGATACAAGACAGGTGGCTGCAGATTTAGCAAAAAACAAATTAGTCTTATAAATCAGTCTTTAAAAAACACAATAAACTATCCATTTGGAATTCAGTAATTAAATGCAAAACTCCTCCATCCATCCATTTATTCATTTTTCCGCTTGTCTGGGTCCAGGTCACGAGGGGAGCTGCCTAAGCAGTCCAAGCAGACTTCTGTGCCACAGCTATCAACTCTTCCAGGCTGCCCTGGGATAGTAAGGCATTCCCAAACCTGCCAAGATACATAATCTTTAGGGCATCTCCTTGGTCTCCTCCAGGGTCTTTACCCAGTTGGACATGCCTAAAACACCTGTCCTGGGAACTTCCTAGCCTGACATCCAAACCATCTCTTTTCAATGCAAAGGATCAGGAGCTCTATTCTTAGTCCCTCCCAGCTGAGATCATCACTCTGTCTCTAAGAGTTAGCACATACACCCTTAGGAGGAAGCCAGTTTTTGGCACTTGGGTCCACGATCTTATTCTTTCTGTCACTAACCACAGCCTGTCATCAGTATCAGTATAGATAACATAGATTGACCAGTAAATTGACAGCTTTGGCTTCAAGCTCACCTCTCTTCAAGATAACAGACCAGTAAGTGTCCACATCACTGCAGATCCCACTGAACCAAACCTTGAAATACTTTCATATCTATCATCAAAATTGTAATAATATTAAAGCAAATGTCAGAGAATAATTGCAGTGAGGACTTTTTTCATCTCAATCTGAAACTGCCAAATCTCTACATTGCCGTAGGCAATTTTAAACTGTTATCATCAAAATCTATGAAAATCTATAAATAATGAAATAATCCATTCTCCGTTCGCTTTACCCCACTTAACACCGTCATTTTCACAGTGCCTCCCGCTTATTACCCATCATGTACCCGCCTCTTCGCTAACCCTGTTTGTGAAATGTTTTGGCTGATGAAGTCGCTTTTCTCTTACATGATTAGCATCCACACGTACCTGCGGGCAGCACACCTCGTGTGTTGTTGGCTCCGTCTTTCTCTGATTGAATAAATCAGTTGACAATTTGAATAACTGTTTAACAGCAAAAGGTTTACAATTCATAACTCGTTTGCTCGTCTTAGAATACCGAGAGCCGTTGTAGAGGGGGGTGTGGATATTGCTTCATGCAGTGGTACAGTGAAGGATGGTTCATATTTTATACAAAGTGAACCCCGTTTACAGCATTTCAAATGAACCTCCTGTTTATTAGGTGCAGCCAGGGAGGAGAAAGTTGGCTTAAAGGCAGTGCAGCTAAATGAGATGTTTCAGACAGAGAATGACGTGAAGGGGGGCTCAAAAAAGGCCCGGGATGAGGCAAGATAAGGATTTTCTGGAACTGTGAATCATGAAAAGCTACTGCAACAGAGACCAAAGATAAAATATGGAGCTAAAAATTTTAAACTAAAATAATACATGAGCTTCCCTTTTTTTTCGTTCTTTTTTTTAAAAAAGTTTTAGATACAGACGCATTCCTCAGCGGGCCAATCAGAACCCCAAACTGCTCCATGACTGATTTAACAGTTGCTAAGTATAGCTAACCGCTCTCTTTGCTCTTGTTTGCTACCAAACATATCGAGCACCAATTAGGCAACATTATTCAAACATTTTCTGAGGGCCTTGGTGTACTTTAGCTCTCGCTGCAGTCCCCTGTCACTCTGCTTATTATGCGCACTCCTTCTCAAAATGAAACATCCACAAACGCAAACCTCTCTCTCTGGGCTGACTGAGGAGGAAATGTACACATGGATCAGACTTGAGTCAACATCATTACTGCGTACTGCTCCTCTCTGGAGTGGAGTGGAGCTGATTTTTTTTTTTAAGTACACACTGGTGGCTTTGATCCCAAGGTCTATAGTATGTAGACGCCCTCCCCGCCCCTCCTCTTCCGATCCTCACCACTCGTCACATTTGGTAATGAGACGTTTTGGTCAAAAGGAGAGTAAACATTGCGCTTTTCACGAGGGCAAATACACACATGTGCAAGGTGGAGTCATACATATTGATGAGATCCCTCTTAGGCTCAAAACAGTACAAACTGCAGGTTCTACAGCATGAGGTCATGCTCTCTGCCTTCATTCTGCTGTCATCAACTTTGTTTCAACCCGTCTTCCCCTCTGTAACCTCTCTCTCTTTGCACAGCGTTATCATTATTATTATTATGATTTTGACAAATCTCTAGCTTGCTGGGCTCCCTTTTAGCTTCCTGTAGTCCCCCCTCTCTGATGACTCCTGCGCCTGCCTTTGTCTTTTCTCCATCCTTGCCCTTTCAGTCATACCATGTTCTCTTGGCATTTTCAGAAGAGAGAGACATGGCTGGGGGTGGGGGTAGATGGAAAATGCTTAGGACAATTGCACCTCTCTGAGACAGTTCATTTTTTTCCCTTTTTTGGTCCCCTAGTTTATGCAGCATTGTAAAGCCTTGTTACATATTTTTAAGATTTATGTATCGGAGACAATATGTTGTCATTCTTAAAGGAGACAGCATTACATGGCAGTAAAAATCCAAACAAATCCATCTAACAGCTTAAGACGTAGCAGCTGTGATTTAGTGATCTATTATGTTAAAATAAAAACATGTTGAAATAGAAATGGGACATAATGGTCCATTTATTGTTTTTTCTTTTGAATTATTCCAGTTCAGTCATAGCAGTAACAAGCTAAGCAGTGTATTTCACCATCCTATTTGCCAGCATCATTTTCCAGTTTCACCTGGGAGATCCTGAGATGCTCTCAGGCCAGCTGACATGTATAATCCCTCCAGTGAGTTCTGGGTCTACCCTGGGGTCTCCAAACCAGCTGGATATGCTCAGAAAACCTCTAAAGGAAGGTGCCCAAGAGGCTTCTTGATTAGATGCCTGAACCATCTCAGCTGGTACTCTTCCAAGCTCTATGTGGATGTCTGAGCTTCTAACCCTCTCTCAAAGGCGGTGTCCTGCCACCCTACAGAGAAAATTCATTTCAGCTGCTTGTATCCCCGTTGTTGTTACCTATGGCTCACAACCGCAGGCGATGGCCACAGCATGGTCCCTCTGATAAATTGAAAGTGTTACCTTCTTCTCTTCAAAAAAAAAAAGGAAAAAAAAGTCCTGAGACACTTGAACTTCACTTACATCAGTTGGGACAATAACTCTCACGTAACCTAAAGGGACAAATCCACAGAAAACCATCCAAGCCTGTTCCAAGGTGATACTTTATATCAAGGCATCTCAGGTCTTCACAATATTTCAGTCAAATTACTCTCATGCCTGCGTGGTATCTCACCAGTTGCCAAAAGTAAAAAAAAAAAGAACCCATGAACTCCAGTAAAAGAACACATTGTCCTCCACTAGAACATTCATGTTTTGGAAAGTAGCCATATGGGCTATTTTTCAAGCCCACACTAGAGCTATTTCCTGTATGATAGTAGTTTGAGAACATTTCAAACACTTTCTTCCATTTCTGTGTGAAAGAACTGCACACACACGCAAGAAAAAAAAGAAGAAGCTTGGCTGTCATGTTTGTAGAGTCGATCTCCGAGTCCCGTACACGTTTTTCCTTACACTCGCTGAATTACTTCAGTTACAGTCAGATTGTTGAACAGCTGGTGAATAGCCACCTTGATGTTGTTCTGAAAGATAACATGATAAACCGGAGAATTTTTTTTGTGATCAATGTTAGATGTTCTCACCAGCATATAGCAAAGGCAGCCCCAAATCACAATGCTCCATGATGGCATAATTCACCTTTGCAGTGCTTTTCTTTTACACCATACACAGTGTGTGTATATATTTTCTCCAGCAATTCAACCTTCATTTCTTCAGTCCCAAAAAGATTTTCCCAGTAGTTTCATAGATTGTTAAGATGCTCTTTGTCAAAGTTGTGATGTTCCTTCGCTGAGCAGCTGCTTCCTCTGTGCTGTCTTTGTTTGGCATTTTTATAAATCAAGACATTGAGTAGCTCCAATAATTCATTTAAGCCTTTAGCTGTTAGTCTGGACTTCTTGTTATTTGATTCGCTGAACATTTTGTCTTTGTGTCATTTTAGATGGATTCTTAAAGCGAGAGCTGCCACTGTAAAGATTTGGTCATTGCATTATGTTTTCATTCAAATTTCTTAGCAATATAGGTTGTAAGTATCACCTTTTTAAACTTATTTGTATATTTTTAAATTCACCTTGTAATGGGTTTTTGAGACATCTTCATCGTCATTGCATCATGTGATTTTTCCTTCCTGAATAAAAGAACTCAAACTTAAATATCAGTGCAAATTCATATTTAATTGAGTTGTTTAATGGTTGAGGTCCAATAAACAGTGCAGCTTATAAAAAAACAAACAAAAATGAATTATCTGGCAATTACTTTATGGTTCAGGTTTCACAGGGTTAACTATCTGAGTAAGACGAGAGGGTGATTAGGTTTTTGCAATGAAAACAGGACTGAAGCAACACAGAGTGCCAGTATTTCGTAGCTCTCTGAGAGTCCTACTAATGTTCTAATAAAGTAAAGTAACAATATTAGCGCTCCACACAGAGATTAATTTATTTCAGACATTAAGGCAAATTTATGGGAAAACAGTAATGCACTATGGCATCTTGATGTGAACAGCTTCATTCACTTACCCTGTTATCTCATCCAGCTAATGTGTGAGACAATGGGAGTCTGTGTGGAATAAGGTTTCTACAGGCAGCAAAAGAGAAAAAAAGAAGCATAATAGCATCATCTTTCCTTAACTTACAACATTTAACCACAGAACCTAATAAGGAACCTGTGAACACATTTCATCATGTAACTAGTAAGAGTGAGAAGAAATGCAAATTAATATTATCATTATATGTGTAAAGTAATAACGTCTCTCTGTTGGGTGTAATGCATTACTGTAATCACATTACACTTTTCAGTAACACAGTACTGTAATTATGTTAAAACTGAGTGTATGATGACGCCAGTGTTCATATGTTGGTTCATTCACCCAAGATGAGTGCATCCTGCACTTCCTGCTAATGCACATTGAAAATCCATACCTGGAGAGTAACTACGGATAGTTAAATGGCAATTATGAGACAATGCATTTCAGGTCATTTTACGCAGTAGCTTAAGTTGCTCTCCGATGCATAAATTGAAGTGTGAATGTGTGTAAAAGTTAAACAGAAAACATATGAGCAAAAAAAAAAAAACAACTGCTTTTATGAAGGCACATGAATGGATAAAGACTACTAAAAGAAATTACAAGAAAAGTGAGTTCATACTGCATTGAAGAATAAAAGTACCAAGAAATCAGAATTGTACAAACTCTAGCAAAATATAAAGAAACTGAAAGGCTCTAGACTTCTGCACAGTGCTATATCTATATTTATAATATCTATGTCTATGTAATTTGACATTTAAATTGAGTGTCATTGGGGACCTATTGGATGATATGATCACAAAGTGAGAGGAGGGGGAGCTCTAATCATTTTTCCACCTATTTTTTCCTTGAAACCTCCTCTTGTTTCTATAATGATATATTGGCATATGGGTCTCTTTGTATTCACTGGCATGTGCATTTATGGGTCATGTGTCCGTGCATGTGTAATGTCCATAAGAGGCATGCCTGCAGCAAGGTGCAGTGACAGCCAGCCTAATGAAAAGCTGGATTCTGATTGACTGGCTGACAAAGCTGCCCACTGCATAATTATGTCTTAAATAATAGATGCCCGTACTTATACTTCCATGGTCACACTAGCCTAGCCAACACAGTCCTTCTATCATGACAGCAAAACTTATAGAGCTTCTGCTCTGCATGTCTTTATCAGCGTTTTTCCCAAAACACTTTGCAACATGTAGATACTGTTGTTGGTCTTCATATCAGTGTTATTAGCAGAGCTTTGAAAAATCTTTGAAATCATTCAAAGAATTCTTCATGTAATTTTTCTTCCTAAACACAGACTTATGAAATTTGCTAATTTTAGATAGATAAGCAAATTAAACTTCAAGATTCATGTAACTGTCATATCTGCAGCATCTCAGAAGAAAAAACCCCAAACCAAAACAAAACACCAATCTACATCATATGTTATACATTATGCTGACCATATAGTGATCAGCATTACTAAATGTAATAAAAAGTATCTAGAACTCTCTGTGGAGCCTTGTTTGTGCTGTTAAGTTAGGCATAATTCCTTTTTGTAATGGCAGTCATATTCTTGTTGTGGCTTTGCGATTGTATTGTATTGTGCTGCAGCACTCGAAGTGCTTCATGCATCTGAAGTCAGTTAACTGCACCAAATATTATCTTGTCAAAGTAAGACGCTGGTCCCTGGAAGGCAACATTTTAGTGTATGCATTTAAATGATATTATTGTAATTCTAATACAGTGTTTTGGTCTTTTGAATCATTCAGCCAAAATTTTCTGTATAATACACTGCTGTTAGACTATATTATACTATATCTGGTCTACAGTAAACCATCTTGTTTTTCTTTAAGAGACCTCCATTCATATGCCTTGAGTGTGTTTTTGCTAACACGTATGACAAAGACTAACAGCCTCTTATTCATTGCTTTTGATCTTAAGCTACCAAGCAGCCTGAAACCACTAGGTGTAGGCTTTTTATCCATTACAGCAGTTCATTGTGGGTTGCAGAGCTTTCTATACACTGCCATGTTTTTCCCCTGATACAGTAACCCTGCCTTGAATAGAGAAGAAATTGACCATGTTGTCTAAAATCCCTAAAACAAATGTTTTTCGCTCGATGATTCAAACTGTGCACAAGACTGACATGACAACATGATAACATAACATGACAACTCATCATAATAAGCATGAAAAAATCATTATCAATGTTTGTCATAGCTGATAACAATAAGTTTCAACTGGCCATTCTTCTTTCACATGCAACATTTTGGGTACAACAATTTGACATTAACCAAGAGTTAAACAACTATGTTTTAATGGCTAGTCTAAATTGCAAAAAAAAAAAAACCCCAAATCCTTTTTTCATTGTTTTAATATTAGCAAAATTTTTTGGCCATCTTGTGAAGATATTTATATAAAGAGCTAAAGTGCTAAGGTCTCTGCAAATGTTAAAAAGCTTGAGCAAACAGCATCCATAGACGGTATGTGTGCATTACAGAGACATCTTCTAAAAACTATGAAATTCTAAAATTTCCCTCTTCAAAAGTGAAGCTCAAACGTGGATATTTAATCAAACTACAAGCTATGAGACCCTGTTTCTTACCTCGGTGTCTCAAATTAGCTGAGATAACATTTATTCTGGGGCTGGCATCGACTTGTCAGTCAAAGAGGTGATAATACTAATAACACATGTATTTTATCCTCAATACACTGGGTTATTCTGTGTGATTTTCACAGACTGTAAAATCACACAGAATAATAAGACTTTATTGTCTTTGTCTGACTTTATTGATTCAAATGCGTTCATGTTAACAACTAGTGTCACTGTGAATAACTTGTCCTAACTGTCTTCAAGTAACAACTCCAAAATTTGCAACAAGCATCTGAAGATCCACAGAGAGCAAAGTGAGCTGAGGGAATTATTACTAGGTCAAAATGTTCATGTTAGAATAATTCTCACTCTCTGTTGCAATCTAATAAGCTCTCCACTTTTAATTTTTTGTGTCTGTTCACCTTCTGTTGTACCCATGGTGACAGTTAAGGTACTGCCATCATCAAGTATGCAATAATGATGAACTTCATCACAACAATGACTTACTTGGCATTGATGCTTGAATAGGCACCTTTGTCTGCCCAGTTTCTGCAAATCCTTCATTCTGGCAGCTAAAGATGATTTTTTTGTAGCCTTTTTGTGTGGAACCAAAGTCAAAATATGTCTCTTTTACATGAAGGCCTAGTCACGTGTATATTCCCATAACATTTTCAAAATGATATACAAAAATGTTGAAATTACCTATTTAGTTTAAAGTATGCAAGCTGCCTTTATTTTAGCTTTAAAGCCATGGATTTTGTCAGTCTGTCTAAACATAGTGGGCAGGAAATTTGAGCACAGGAAAAACTGCACACCTCCAACAGGGACTCTGCTCACAGGTGGATACTGGGATGGTGGTGAGAGCAAAGGGAAATTCATGCAGGGCAGGAACTGAAGAGAGCAGTGTTGGCAGCATAATGGTATCATCACACAAAAAAAAACCAGGTAAGCTTTAGGGCAGTCAGACCATTAGAGAATACAGCTCACATGAAAAATATCACTCAATGCAAACAAAGCACCGCTGACGTTATTTGCCATAAGTATTTTGATGGCCACACTGCATGTGTTAATAAGATATCAGCATGAACAGATACCAGGGGCTGATGAAAACTAAACATCATCGGTAATGTTTACCTTCTTGTCTATTTTGTTCGTGCGTGCTTGAGTCGCATCTAAAATTTTCAACAACTACCTGAAGGCAGCATTAATTGTAATTTGTCATGATTAACTGATCACAATTTATGCGCCGCATAATCAGTCCATCGTTGTTAAACAAGCACATAAAAAGGTAAACTGTGCCAAAGTAAAGTTGGACAGGTAAGAAAGATTTCTGGGGAAAGAGCAGCCACCAAACACACAGAGAGGCAGGCCAGCCGGTCCAACGCAGAATGACCAAACAGTCTACCAACTTCCACTCGTCCAGATGGCCGGTACACCCTGCTGCCATGTCAAGCTGATGCATTATACGTTATAAACTTACATACTTACTCCTCCTGGTATCATATTAGTTTATCTATTTTTTCTTACACCTTGTTCAGTCTTTTAGTACACTTGAGATTCACAATCCAAGCACAAGCATCAGAGGTATATATTGGTCATTAATGATGCAGACTGCCTAATGTCTAAGTTTCTGCTCAATGAATTCATTGAATTTCTGGTCAAAAGAGGCCAAATCCAAGAAGGACTCTCATCTGAATCCATGCATAGTTTTCTGCATTAAAAATGGCCCGACGGTGTCTCATATTAATTTTCCTGCTCCCTGGTTTATATGACTGTCATCATCAGAGTGATGGTTTATAAAATGAAATTGTGCCACTAAATCTTTTTCAGTGACCAAATTACTACTAAAGTTCACTACTTTGCCCTATTTTCATTTTGTGGTTGCAAAAGTAAGTTCCAGGTTCAGCTAAAGGCCAAAATTGGAAATTCAGTCTAGCCACAAGCCAAGCTGCTATATATATATAACCAAATTTAAACCTTCATTTGCCTGTCCTCTAAAGAGTGGCTTCAACCTTCAGTTTCTAATTCAGCTCGCTCCCCACTGTAGACCCCCCACCCCCCCAAATCAAATCTCAGGCTCCAACCTGTGTCACAGTGGATGGTGGCAATTATAAAAGTGGGATACCAGCTTTTGCCCTGTGTAAAGAATGATATGATATAACCTATACACAGTAGACTTCAATAGCCCAGCTTTCGCTGGTATTTTGCTAATAGGCCAAGACATATAACTGGGCACATTAATGTTAAACCTGCAATATTGCAAGATCAGAAATTGTTTGTTTTCAGCAAAGAAAAGCAAAACACTTCAAATTTTAGACTAAAACTCTAATAATAAGACATCATTGTACAAAGCATCAAACTGCTGTCACATTCTACAATCGAAAATATTCTAAAACTGCTTTTGAACTGTGTATTATTATTTTTTATTATTTGAAAAAATCTTGTTTTTTGTGAATTTTATCTGTGATGCGTGACCTCCTGACCTTTACCAGTGATCACCGGCAAATGCAGCAATGCCAGGGAGACTCCACTCATCCGACCCAAGTCTCTGGCACTGCTTCAGCCTACCGCCCTGGCTGCCTACTTCCGCTTCACTGAACTGTTACAACCGATAAAATCACAACCGAGCCAACCGAGTTGGCTAATGAGAGAAAAGAAAAACGTCTTCATTGAAAGAGTACCTCTCAGTCCATCACGACTGCATTTGA
The DNA here is from genome assembly GCF_001858045.2 of Oreochromis niloticus. Classification (NCBI taxonomy): domain Eukaryota; kingdom Metazoa; phylum Chordata; class Actinopteri; order Cichliformes; family Cichlidae; genus Oreochromis; species Oreochromis niloticus. The sequence goes on along the minus strand of NC_031985.2, from coordinate 26,225,058 downwards.
AGTGCAATAAGGTGTTTTAGGCTGCTTATTTGAAAAATGGAGGCATTTCTGTTGAGCAACCTTTTGTTCATTCCTCCATCAATGAGGCGTAGCTGGGTATGAGGCAGAGATTGATTTCATTGATGTCCCCTGGGGGTCAGTTTGGAGCAAATTTGAAAGTAATTGTCGAGTCATTAGCGTCCTATTCTAACTTTTTCTGATGCTAATATTATAGTCATTTTGCATATTCCAAATGATTCCACATTGTTCTTGATATTTTTGCAGTTCCTCCTCACATTGTCAGCTTACCCTTTGTCCATAACCCAGTGTCACCCTTGTGACTGCAAAGATGTGACACCAACGGGCTTGTTGATCACACTGTGCTTGGCTACTCATGGGTGACTAAAAGCCAGATGTGATTGTAATTAGGACTGCAGACAGACCTGATTACTCACTGCTATATGAGTGTGCCTATGTGGCTTTTTGTAGATACTTACGGGCTCACGTGTGCATATCTGCGTACACAGATGTGACTGCATGAAAAACGGAAGGCGCGTCTTTCAGTTTTCTCTCTGTTTGCTCTCTGTCTTTTTGTTTATGCTCTGCATTCATGTGAATATGCATCAGCCTGACAAAGTGTCTGTGTGTGTGAGGATGAAAGACCCAGTAAGACAAATGGAAAGAGAGAGAAAGAGACAGATAGAGAGCAAAAAAACACCAAGTTACTCATGTCTGCCTTTTAGCTTGCATTTGTTTGTCTCTTTCTTGTCTGTTTGTAGCCCACACAGCAGGAGGAGCACATTAGTGACAGTTTTTGGTGATGGAGAAGACAGGAAAGGCAAGATAATGTGCAGAATTTGCATAATTTTTCTACAACTTGGCCCTGCGGTCCTTGTAAATCTTTGGTGTGTGACACGAGGTTATTCGTCCTAAGCCCTTTTGCGGGTCTGCCTGACGAACAGTATTGGGTCAGACTCTTGTGATGAATGTACCCTACTTTGAGCGGCCTCTGCACTTTTCTCTGGTTTTCATTTTATTTATTTCCCCTGACTGTTCTACTCTGGATACCTAAATAAAGTCAGTCTCATTATGTGAGTTAAAATTTAGGTTGTTATTGGCCAGGAAGTGTATTTAACGCCACTGTAACTCACAACCTGCAGACATTTCCCAGGGAGCACTCAAAACGCGCTGGCAGTGAATCAAGAGATAAATCAACTGGTTTGCTGTCACCATAGCAATGCTATATAATTAACTTTCCGCCTTCAATACTCCCAAGTGTGTGTATATATATATGTGTAAAAAACAACAAAATAAAATATGTGAATTAATACTTTTTGCCAAGTAATGTGTAAATATGCTGATGTAGACATAAAAGGCAAAAGTCTGGAAAGCTTGCATTTTTGTTTATTTAAATGACTTTGATCTCAGTCACATATACACCCACAGATACACGCACAGTTACTACTGCATTACAGATAAATGAGCTTGTCAAGAATTAGGGGGTACGTTCCAAATGCTGCATTTTAACTGAAAGCAAACTAAACTGTTTGAAGTGACTCAGACTTTTGGGTATGTTTCTGTTCTTTCTCAACACTTCATCATAAAATCAAGACTTTTCTAACAGTCAATTGCGCTTGGAATACAAATGTTTACACAATGCAGTCTAGTTTCAATATATATTTAAATGTTTTCAGGCGTGAACAGAAAGTTTTGCAACTTTGCACATTTAAAAAATAAATCCCACCTTAAGGTCTTTTTTTCTGTCTTTTTTCCCCCAATTCTGACATATTCTATTTATCTGCTTTGTGTCTATGCTTGATGATACTCGACTGCATTTGGTGATCCATCACACTCTTCTGTTCATCTAATATTGGCTGCTTTTTTTTTTTTTTTGCATGTTGCTGCATTAGCTTTTATCTTTATTTAAACTGTCACTTATTTTTCGCTATTGGCAAAAATGTTGGAACTCCTTGAAAATAGGGGTGGCTAATTATCAGGATTTAGCACAATACCAACTGTCACACTGGTTTGAAAATTGGGCACACGCTGTGTCTGCAATTGTACCCGTAACATACTGTTGGGGAACGATGTTCACTATCGCCTGGTCATGACAGAGGGAGTGTTCTCCCTCAGAGACAAATTGCTGCGAGCCAAGAAAGCCCACAGTGATTTCTCCATAGTATGTGCGTGAGTGTGGGTGTACAGCCTTGATGTCATTTTCCTTCTGGAGTTTGAGCTTATCCCATTATGTCTGGAGCAATGCCCACAGGAAGGTCATGAAATGCGTGCGCACACATTCGAGATTATGAGTGTTTAAGTGTGCATTTGCACAGACCATGTACTTGTGTGTGTAAGGTCACAGGGTATGCAGCTGAGCTGTACCCAGCACTGAGCACATAGCGCCACAATACTTGAACCTTATGAGAGGTGAAAAGGTGAATGGGGAGCAGAAAGTTATTACTGGCTCTCTCAGGCGTGTCAATGTGTGGGTTAGTCAGGTTGTACAAAGAGGTCAGAAAGACGAGGTTTTAAAGGTGCACCTCATTTATATATGTGGATTTTCCTACATGGAACAAAAACACATTGTGGGATTTTGAATATTCTGATGTAAAAAAAAAAAACGTACAGAAAAGAGGCAGCCCTACTGGGAGGCAGAGCTGTTGTAATGTGTAAAAATATAAGAAAGGAACAACCACAATGTAGTTTACTCTGCTGTGCTCTTCAGACAACAAAGAACCAGTACAGGGTTCCTCTTTTCCTTTCTGCTCACTAAAAGGCTTGCTTTTTCTTTTTTTTTCCTGCCTTACTCATCCACCGCGCTCACAACACATGCTGTGATTCTTTTGGCAAGTGGAGCTATGTGTATGTTTTCTCTATGTGTGGGCTGTGATCAGGTGCACTGCAGCCAAGATGGTGTGTGTGTGTGTCTCTGTGTGTGTGTGTTTATGTGTTGATGTTCCTGTTGTGCTTGCTGGCAGTAGCTTTAACAGGTGGGTTTCACTGTGTGTGTGTGTGTGTGTGTGTGTGTGTGTGTGTGTGTCTCAGAAGATCAGAGATCGTTCTCCTTCTCACTTTTGGATATTGGAGCCAGTTTTTACTACATCCAGTCATCACACCAATTATATAAATATAGCAAAAAGAGCGGGAAAAACAACAAAAAGTTAATTGCATACAAATATTGGGATAGCACAGACTATATAATAGATTCATCCACTATGATGCACTTGCTCTTTCTGTGTTGTGTTGAAGTCATTGTGTCGTTTTTTTGGAGCCAAAAGTGACAAAATCAGGACAACAGGGTGCTAAGTTATCAGCTAAAGAAAAGCGTCTGGACTTCTTTAAGTTTTCTTGAAGACATTTCACCTCTCATCCGAGAAGCTTCTTCTTCGTGGTTGACCCAATGACTTCAAGTTATCCAGATCCTGTGGCTGTAAAACAAGCCAAAATCATCACCCCTCCTCTACCATGGCATGAGGTGTTTGTGCTGATATGCTGTGTTTGGTTTTTGCTAAATGTGGTGTTGTGCATTACGGCCAAACGTCTGTCTAAGGGACGTTGTTTCAGAAGTCTTCAGTGTTGGGTAAGTTACTTTAAATTAGTAACTTAGTTACATTACTAGTTACTTCTCTAAAAAAGTAACTCAGTTACTTCAAGTTACTCGTTACTTTCAAAGTAACTAGTTACTAGGGAAAGTAACTTTGGTTTTACTCAGAATTCTCTTGTTAATGTGTTGCTTCTGTAACTGGATACCCAGCCAGACTGCCAGTCTTCTAGCTTGCTTACTTGCCACAAGTGCACTGTGCCGCCTACCAACAGAAAGGAAAAAATAATGTGCACATTTCCACGAGAGAAATCCCACGCCTGGACCGTCGTTGACCTCCGCCATGATTCTAGCCTGCTTTTTACATCCAACACAAAAACTGCAGTCGTGGTGCTTTTGATTGTACTCAGAACTTGGAAATTCTGCCTTCTGAATAGGAAGATGTAGGTAACACCAGACTGCAGATGAGCTGCATACAGAGCTGGACTGGGACAAAAAAATCGTCCCGGGGAATTTGACTAGAGACCGGCCCACCATTATAGGAAAAATCATAAAGCCTTTGAATGAAAATAAACACTGTTGTGACAGTGATGTACACTGTTCTGATGGTATATATGTATCAATCTATCAATCGTTTGTTGTAAGACTCAGATAATTATTTTTTTAAAAGCGAGACATTTTAAATGAGAATAATAAAGAAAAGTATTTCCTTGCATGTTTCCCTCTCACCAGATAACCAAACCCATATCATGACCAGCAGCTTTACAGCTGTGGCTCCAGCAAACATCAGCTGATACTAGAAATTAATATTAAATAAATTCTAACAACAGCTGATCAAGCTTAAACGTGCTGCTGTTGTTTAACGCGACATCCGCTGGTTTCCTCTTTCTGGCGCAAAGTGGGCGATAAATAAACAAGAGAGAAAAGCCGATCAGCTGATCATTGATCAGTTTCGTGATTGAAGTAGAAACGGGAGAGAATGAGAGAAGAAGAGGCAGCTGTGCAGCTTCAGCTTTGTGTCTTTTTCATTGTAGCTGAAGTCCGGGACAAACTGTGTTCCTTTTCACCTCAGTACGAAACGCGTAATATTTTCTCTGAATACCAGACGATTCTGTTTTTTAGGGGACGGTTGGCAACTCTAATAATTAACCGTATGAACAAAATAAAGTTCAACATCAGTAACATAGCACCCACCCAGCTGTATAGAAACTCCGTCATGCTAGCTAGCACGCAGTACGAAAATGTCAGCATACCGAAAATAAACTCCACCTAAACTTGGTTTATATCTGACTCAGATAGACTGCAGGTCATAACTTCTTACCTGAAGTTCAGTTCACCTGACACGCGGACCGGCGGCCGCTTCGGGTCTCTCTTCCTGCCTCCCTTTTCCTTCATCCACCTGCTGGCTTCCACCACTTGCTAATGTTATTGAATCTGTGGAAGCTCCGCGATATCCACCACACGAAGTAACGAGTAACGAGCCTATCTAAATCCCAGTAACGAGTAATGCGTTCCTGGTTTTGGCATAATAACTAGTTACCGTGCTCGTTACCACAATAATAACGTAGTTACTGTAATGCGTTACTGTAACGCGTTACTTAATAACGCGTTAGTCCCAACACTGGAAGTCTTCCATCCAAAACAGTCCTTTTCTAATTTTACTGTTTGGAACTTTAGCATTCAACGTCCTATCTAAGCTGTGCAAAGTCTGCAATGTAGCTGTTTGTTATAGTTTCACATGTTCTCATCTTGGGTTGAGTTTAACAGCCTCATTACTGAACCATCACTCAAGAAGTTTCTAGGATGAGAGGTGAAACATCTTCAAGAAAAGTTAAAGAAGTCCAGACAATCCGGCCCTGTCTGCTCCAGGAGAAACTAAACAGGATGCAGGTGGACCCCTGCCTGGTTGCTTGGATCTCCGACTACCTCACCGACAGACCACAGTACGTCAGGCTGAAGGACATCACGTCTGACACTGTGGTCAGCAGCACAGGAGCACCACAGGGAACTGTGCTGTCCCCTCTTCTCTTCACCCTGTACACCTCTGACTTCTGCTATAACTCTGAATTATGCCATATTCAGAAGTTTGCAGATGACACAGCCATCATGGGGTGTATCTGGGATGATCAGGAAGAGGAGTACAGGAGCCTGGTGAGGAACTTCGTCACATGGAGTCACACAAACCGCCTGCAACTCAACACCTCAAAGACCAAGGAACTGGTTGTGGACTTCGGGAGGTCCAGACCAGGTCCACTGCGAGTTCAGATAGAGGGGGAGGAGGTGGAGGTGGTCAACACATACAAGTACCTTGGGCTGTGGGTGGACAACAAACTGGACTGGTCATGCAACACACAGCACCTGTATAAAAAAAGGCCAAAGCCGACTGTACTTCCTCAGGAGGCTGAGGTCTTTCAACATCTGCAGGAAGCTCCTGAGGATGTTTTACCAGTCGGTGGTTGCAGGAGTACTTTTCTATGGCGTGGTGTGGTGGGGGAGCAGCACAGCAAAGAAGGACTCATCCAGGCTGGAGAAACTAATCAGGAAGGCGGGCTCTGTGGTCGGCATGAAGCTGGACACTCTGGTGACAGTGGCAGAGAAAAGAACATTAAAGAAACTGATGGACATTATGAACAATGCTGAGCATCCTCTGCACACGGTCGTAAACAATCAGAGGAGCCTATTCAGCGACAGGTTGCTTCTCCCAAAGTCAAAAACCAACAGACTTAAAAACTCTTTTGTCCCACAGGCCATCAAACTGTTTAACTCCTCACTGGAGGGGAGAGGGAGGGGAAACAGGAGGACAAGGGAGGGCGGGAACAACTGAGCTGTAGGTGCTTTTTTTTACACTGTGCAATATTTGCAATATTTGTTTGTTTTTGTTTTTGTTTTTTATTATATTCGACTGTGCAATAATCATTGTGCAATATACTCACTCAAATGAGCAATCCTATTTATCCATATTGTATATTCTGTATCTATATATGTGTATATGTGTATATATGGTGTATTTATGCTTTATGCTTATATCCTTACTCTCATTCCCCTTATTGTATCTGTAACATGCAACTTCTTTCGGTGCTTTGCTACTGGAAACTGAATTTCCCGGAGAAACCCACCCGAGGGATTAATAAAGTTTCATCTAATCTAATCTAATCTAGACGCTTTTCTTTCCAAGCTCCTTAGACTACGATGACCTGGATGACTGAGAACCTTCACAGACAAACAATATGTGGTTGCTATGCACAGACACAGATACTTCACAAGAACTGAAGCACAGATTTATTGGATAGACTTATTACAGTTTATCTCTAAAACATCTTGGGGTGGGGGAGGGTCAATTTGAATTAGTTAAGGCAAAAGCTACATTGCACTAGCAGAAAGCTAGTTTTCACCCGGCTGGCCCTCAAGCGATGTAAACTTAAGTCTTTAATGTAGTTAAGAATTACTTACATATGCTTAAAAATAAATATACCACTCAGGGCGGTTGTCACAAAAAAGGAAGTTTGCAATATTTTAAAGTTGGGCATTTTAACACTGAAATGTTTTGGGATTTAATTGCTCTTGCAGCTAGCCTCAAGCAGTAATTCCAGTTTATGGCAACTCCACTTCATTGCTCAGCACAGGAGCCTGCAGTTTGAAATATAAAGTAAATATATTTACTTAGAGTTAATGTATAATTACAAGAAGTTGGATGAGTACATACTACAGGACAGTATGCAGTCCTGTAGTATGCCAAATACACCCTCACTGCTTCTATAGGAATTAAGAGGTTAAGGAGTAGCCAGGTGCTGTTCGTCAAATGTACTTGATTAACTGGTCATGAGAAAGTCTCTGCCTGATGAGCATCATTACGTAAGACTCTATAAAAGCAGAACTTCCTTGCAGTTTGCTATGCTGGATCATTTGCTATAATCTTCCCAGAAATCTCTCAAATTCACCCCAAAATGAGAATATGTAAAACTGTAACAAACTCAACAGCTAGATTGCAGACTTTGCACAGCTTAGATAGGACTTTAGATGTCAAAGTTCCAAACAGTAAAATTTAAAAAAGAACTGTTTTGGATGGAAGAGTTGCCAGGCAAACAAACCACAAGACTTCGGAAACAATGTTCCTTAGACAGACGTTTGACTGTAATGCACAACACCACATTTGGCAAAAACCAAACACAGCATATCAGCACAAACACCTTATGCCATGGTAGAGGAGGGGTGATGATTTTGGCTTGTTTTACAGCCACAGGATCTGGACAACTTGTAGTCATTGAGGCAACCATGAACTCCTCTGTATATCAAAGTATTCGAGAGTCAAATATGAGGCCATCTGTCTGACAGCAAAAGCTTGGCCAACACTGGATTATGAAACAGCACTATGAACAGAATGACTGAAAAAGGTGTTGTAATGGTCCAGACCTCAACCCGAACGAAATGCTTTGGCTGGAGACTTAAATGAATATCCACATACCTCAATGAACTGAAGCAACACTGCAAACAAGAGAGAGCCAAAATTCCTCCACAACGATGCAAAGACTGATAAAGTCATACAGAAAAATATTAATTCTAGCAATTGCTGCTAAAGGTGGTTCCACAAGCTACTGAATCATGGAATGTACTTAGCTTTTCCGAGAACTGCATTTCTCAATGCTAGCTAGAAACTGAACATTTATTGAGCTATAACTGATCACGTATATGTATTGTACAGTAGGCCACACACACACACACACACACACACACACACACACACACACACACACATATACATATATATATATATATATATATATATATGTATACACTTTTCCTATTTGAATTGCTTCCATCTGGATTAGTTTAATGAAGTCTGTATTTTCTGATTAGCAAAGTTGTCAATCTATAAATGATAATGTAATTTCATACTTATTTTAAATTGATCAGTTACTGCAGCAACAGCCAGCCATTTACAGTATGTGAGCTGATTTTACAAGCATAGACATGATTGTCTTTCTCACAGATGCCCTCAGTGTCAGTATGCTGCAGCTGTGGCTCAGCATTGCCACAGCCATTAATGTCTCAGTATAGAAAAAAAGAAAACATTATGGGCCAAGAACTCAAAATCCTGCATATGAAACAAGGAAATCATCCATTGGTAATACTAGAAAGATAAACATTGTGCATAACAAGTGCCTGTTCATGCAAACTGCCTATCTAGGGGGGGAAATGTGTGCTATTTATGCAGTTTGATTCCTTTAGTGCGCCTCTGGATATTGAGATGCAGCATTACGGCCATTTCTTCCGTAAGTCAAATATATACTGGCACAAAATCATAGTATTTTGAAAAAATAAAGGTGATCTTTTAAGAAAAACATAAAAGAATACCATATAAGTAAATTAAATTTTATCAGTGCTTTTCATTTAACATTTCTCCACTAAGATAACTATAGATATCATATGGTGTGACAGTGAAAAGTGTAATTAAACCTAAACTCGAAACAGAAAGAATACAATAAGCAGAGCTAACTTCACCTCTTTAAAATATAAGCAGACAGCTGTTTTTGTCCATTCAAACAAAGGGCCTTAGTTGGGCACACCCACCTAGGCCAGTATAGTAGCAAAGCCCATTCAAATGGTGTTAACTGGGTCATGTTGCTTAGTGCAGTCATGAGAAAAAGCACATTACTAGCCAAAGACCTGTGCTTTTCACACTGTGCCTTGTCTCTCTTGTGACCTCTGGATGGATACAAATATATGGATGAAATCCATTTCTGCAAACATTTAGTTCCCAGCGGATGTCAGTATATGGCAGAGATCAGCTACAACCGTCCTCCTTATGTCTCGGAGGGCTTCAAAAATGGGAGAGCGGAGAAGGAAGTGTCAAGCGATTTCTTCTCCTCCCCAACATAACCAATCCAGGAAGTCGGTCTCCTTTCTCCTTCCTCTTCTTCTTTGACAATTTCTGCAACTCAACGTGAGACTTTTGATGTTAGTGAGAGCATTAGATGTGACGTGACCCAATGATTAGAACATATGTCATCATCGGAGGAGCACTCGGATAGGGGAAGGGATCGTGCTGGATCTCTGAATCAACAGCGAAGCTTTCATCCAAGACTGCTGCTCCCTTTTATGATGTTGAAGCCTTTGAAATGCACATCCAGGCATTTCTTTATTCAGCTAGGAAAGAGGAATAGAGCTGAACTACTGAAGAGCACTATACGTGGATGGATTCAAAACAACAACAACAAAAAAATTATTATAGTAAAGGTGCTACTGGAGTTTATTTGATTTATTTTTTTTACCTCCTGTGGTCACGGGGGCCAAGTGAGATATGGGACAAAATTAATATGAGGAACAACAGTCCCAGCAATGATATGCGGTAGTCTGCTCGTCTTGACTATATTTAAGTAAATATAAATACGTCTACATATCATAAATGTTCTGTTGTAAATTTGCTCATTGTGCTGTTGCATAACCCACTTTTGGTCTTTAGCTCTTGGACAGATGGCCTCAAATATCACTCTAGGATACCGATAGATATACCGAGGAGTTCATAGTCAACTTAGTGACTGCAAAGTATCCAGGTCCTGTGGCTGCAAAACAAGCCCAAATCATCACCCCTTCACCACCGTGTTTGACAGTTAGTTGGAGGTGTTTTTGCTGTTGTGTTTGCTAAACTTACTTTGTTTTCTTTTCATCTCCTCAAACACTTTTTCTGGCATCAGCTGGCTCAGTTTTCAGTGAAACATTTGAAGGTAACACATACAAAAATCGGCCTTCTGTGTTTTAATTCTCTTGTAATTGAAAATCTTTTTTTTTTATTATCTAAAGGATAGAAAATTTGCTTTAGACAAGAAAATGAAAAAGCAAACTCCATGAGGAAATAACCCACATTTTGTTGAATATGCAACCACCCTGACTGCCCTCCTCTCTCAAGTTTTCAATTCAAAAATTTTTGGCAATAGAAAAATATAAAAGAAGCTGTCAGGCCATCAGGAGTCTTTTCCAAAAAGCAAGGTTAATTAACTCTCTTAGTCAAGGATGTGCATGACAACATCGATGGGATTTTTTTTAAAAAAGAAGAAAAGAACTGAATTCACAATGGCAAAGGCCATCCTATTTTATCCTACTGGAGTTAAAATTTTGAATTTGTGCTTAAGGTGACTGTGACCAATTTAGAAATAGGAAAAAGGAGGAAAAAAGCAATAGTTTCAAAAGAAAAGGAACTCAAGCTTCTGTAAAACCACACTTTCTTTATTTAAAATGAGGTTAAGCATGGTAGCATGTTATTGACTTTTTAAAAAAATATTATTTATTGTTACTTTGGTAATAATGGTGACAGTCTGCAATTGAAAGCAGTTTAAAATTACATGTAAAAAGGTTCGTTTGAGTGTCAATGGATATGTGAGGAGCCTCTACAGAGCTTGAGGGGAAAGCAGACTTTTTCTAGACATGTTTTCAATGGCTTCAACTTTACTTTTTAACCAAATGTCAACTTTGTTTAGAAATGACGTAAAATTGTCTTTTCAAAAAGTTTTTGTTGTTTTCTGGATTTTGGAGGGACCCAAAGGCTGAACCACTTTGAACTACAGCAGTGGCGATGTGTGAGAGTCGAAGACATCTGACCTCTTTAACGGGACTCCGCCTGACTCCACTCACTCTTTTTGCTTCTGTCATGACTCTGTTCAAACAAACCTAATGATAACAGAAAAATCCATTCATCAAAAATGAAGAGCAGTTATCCGTCTTGGGGTGAAAAAGAAAGAAGAAAAAAAATGAGGACGATGGAAAAAAGCAAGGCAGCAGTGAGTAGAGTAGATGATAGCAATTAAACGCTGCTAGTCTAGCCTCAGCTAGAGACAGACTCATCTAAACAAAATGCCTTGTTTCGATGAGTCAGTGAAACAAACTGACCGGCCATTTTGTGATATAGCATGCTTCCGAGTTCGTGTGTTTTTCCGTGTGGCCAGATGCAGCTTTCTGCACCATCTTTTCAACGTCCTTATACTTCTCACCACAATATGTTCATGTGCTAAAAGAGAAATCATTTCCTTCCTTCTTACTAAAACCGATTCTGAAGTACAATTTCACTAAGTCAGCACGTCAGAGTATCCGTGGCAGTTTTCTCTCGAAACAACTGTAATCTCCACATTTAACTTTTTTCTCAAAATCATCACAAAGGCACACATTACTGCTAAATAACAGAGAAAACGTTCTGGAATATACCCTGTAAGATGGACCCAACACACACACTGGTTGTGCTCACAGTTCAGCTTTTAATGCCAACTTTTACATGCACTGTCACACAGTGTCTGCTCAAAGCTGGTATTGGCACAGCCACACTGGTCTCTTGCTTCACTATAAAGAAAAGAGACTGTGATCCGTCCAATTGCCACCACCTGTGGCCTCACCTGCCTCCCCGGCACTTCCCCTTTGAGCTCACTGCACCACCCCTCCCCTGCAGCTGAGCCAGGGACCACACCTCCGCCACAGCCCCTGCTTAAACAACTGGTGCTTTCACTGTTTTTTAGAGGACTCACAAAAAGTATGCAATGTGAAATGCTCTGGGTCCACCCAATATATTTAACATATACACTGGGAGTATAGATTTTCCATTTGTTTCCCCTGTTTAAAAACTTACCCAGCTGGCAAACTATTCTGATTGAAATTAAGCATGACTCTCTGCAGTAATACTCACAGCAGAGATCTTTGCATTTAGCAATGAAAATTTATTGACTCTGAGTGATTGTGGGTTTTATCTTTGTAAACTGCATTTAATATTAAAACGTATATCATAAAAAGCCCGGTGCATTTAACCGTTTTCTTTACCAAGCATCAGAGCTCTGGGAAGTTGGTTTAATAGTTGTTTACATTTCAAAGAATATTTAATGATGGCACATTGGGAGGAATTTGTGAGCGCGCTGTAATTAATTTGTGGTGTGGGAACAAGCATTTGGACACAACCTCAGAAGATTTGTTTAAGTGCTTAAACAAACCAAATTAAACATTGAATAGAGCCACATTAACATTTTGCTCACAAACAGTGACACAGTGTTGTTGTTTCTTGTTTTTGATGCCATTATTGAGCTCAGTATAAATATTTGAGTAATTAAAACATGAAGAAAGAAAGTTGTTGTCTTTCTTCATATACTGCATTAAACATGAAAAACTGTAAGCTCTAGTTTACAGTTTTACAGCTTGGTAGATTCCAAGCTGTAAAACTGAAATTATTGTTGTTGTTATTATTATTATTATTATTATTATTATTATTATTATTATTATTATTATTATTATTATTATTATTATCATCATCATTATTATTAGTAGTAGTAGTTTTTAAAATAATAATAATAATAACAATAAGTTTGTTTTGATATATGCCATGAGTTGGACATCAGTTAGAAGAGAAAAACGAATAATGGGGCAAGATAGATGAAGTAGCAACAAGTCTCCCCAAGGTGAAGAGAGTGATAACTGATGCGGACTACAGTGGGTGTGTACGTGAAGGGAACACAGGAGATGAGGAGTTTGGGGTAGGTATGTGGTTAAGGAGAGAAATACAGAAGGACAGATAGAAGTTGATTTTGCAAAAAGGGGAGAAATAGTTATGGTGAACACATAGTTTAAGAAGAGGGAGGAATGTAGAATAATGTATAAGAGTGGCTGAAGGTGGACACAGGAGACAGGAGACGGCAGAGCGATAACAGGGGAGAGTGTAGCTAGCCAATATTGGGTGGTATTCTGTACAATGACTTTGGAAACCAAGAAGATGAATAAAGTAAAAAACAGAGACAAAGATTACAAAAGTGGAAGATGAAAAGGGAAAATTGTTTCTAGTTTAGGGAGGAGTTCTCGGTGGTAGTGAAGAGCTAACAGATGACTGGGAAAGTACAGCTGAAGTGCTGAGGGAAACTTCCAGGAAGTTGTTTGATGGATGCTCTGGACAGAAGAAAGAGGACAAAGATATTTGGTGGTGCAGTGAGGATGTACAGCACAGTATTCAAAGCAGGAGGCTAGAAAATATAAAAAAATGGGATAGTCAGGGAGTTGCTCTGGTGACCAGTATAAAGCACAAGTGGCAAAAGCCAGTTGGGCTCCAAGGCAGCGAGCACAGGGCTTACTAGAGAAGGTTGGACCCTCAGGCCATGTTCATGAAGTCTGTTTTTGATTGTTTGGTCATAAAACAGCACCTGTTGTTAATTTCATTAAAACCTAAGCAGCTGAAACTGATTAACAACCCCCTCTGCTACTTAACTGACCAAGTCAATATCAAAGAAGTTTATACTAACTCAGTGCATGAAGAGGATGACAAAGATAGAGGAATATCTAAGGCAGAGGAAGTAGGAAAAAATAGAAAAACAAAACCAAGAGGACCATGGAGGTGCTCTGTCCACATTCACAACTCACAATTTTCTCCAAAACTCATTATACCTGTGTTAACAAGATAGCTGCTGACTGGCAAGACATGCCTGAAAGGACTTTGCTGATGCCATTTTGAATTAACTTTTCATCTTATAATCCCTTAATGAACATTTCCTATGGGATGCTCAGTCAGCTGCAAAAACAAACCAAAAATAATGCAAATTTCTAAAACAAAGGGCTATAAAGTGTCAGAGGGAGAGGACTTATTTCATTAATAGAGAAGCTCTAAAGTGTACTAAGAGTACAGCGTTAATTGGTTGCAATAGGGCAAAGGGTAATTGATATTTTTGGGAGTGAATGTCAATGTAAGCTGAAGTCCCCCTTACTTCAATACACACCTTGATCCAGTTCTAGCACCCTGCATAATTTGGATACCGCAATCCTTTCTCGCGTCTGCTAAACCAACAGGCCAGCAGGTGGTTAGAGGTCTATAACAAGAATCAGGCCATATCAAATCCCACCATTAGTGAAGAGAACGAAAGGCTTTGAAAGTCAACTAACATTATCTAAGACTATGGTTTTACTGCAAAGGCACAGAAGGCAGAGTAAGGATGAGAGAGGAAAAAAATACTTGGAAAAGGTCAACCCCAGCACTGGTATTTTTAAACTGCAGGAAGATGTAAAGCTACAGAAAAGTGTCAGTGTATTTACTTTTTTTTGCTATGCAAGTACTAACTGCACAGTAGCTATATTTGTCTCACAAGATACTATAGTTTATACGTTACTGGTGTTTTCTACAAATAAAAATCACAATGTTTGTGTGAGCTATTTTCTTCTTTTTGGTGAGTAAAGCTCAGACTGGTTAAACACAGAATCACATTCTTGACTATTTTAATGATATGGCGATTATGTTACCTAATTCTTCCGATTAGTATTTGCATTTTGTATCAACAACCATTCATTTTTGCACTGACAGACAAAAAATGTTGATTCTTTTACTATAAATTTTGCATACTCTTGTCATACATTTGCATGATAAAAACAATGATATACTGTACCTGCCTGGCAAGGAAGCTGACACTTAGATTTTCATCAAGGAAGCTGGACTGTTTGTCTTTTTTTGTGTGTCAGACAGCCAAACGAAATGATGAGATTTTCAGTGAGAAGAAAGCAATTTACTTTTTACAACTCTAACATCTGTAAATATATTGTCTGGAGGAAAAAGGCACACAAAGATGCACCTGTGTCACTGCTTCTGCAAGACCTCAAAACCACTTGCTGCTTTTGTTCATCTATAACTGGGAATGCTGGTATTTGTTGAATGTTACAGAGTGAACAACATACATACCGCACGTAACGTCAAGAACCACCAATTTACCTTGTCTTGCCTGCTATCTCCTACACATATTGAAATAGGCATAACCAACACACATCACCTATTGTGATTGCTGTCCTGGTCTTCCCCTAATTGGCAATTAAACAGTGCCCACAAAGCAATCAGACAATGGCCTAGACTGATGTGATGCAGAGAGAAGGAGGCTTGTTTATAATTTTCCCCGCAATAACTTTCAACTGACTTGTAGAGATGAATCATAATGAGCTGGATTGCACATGTGTTGTGTTGTTGGCTGCATATAATGCAGCCTGTTAGTTGGCGTCTTATAGATGTTGATTACACAAGATGGAATCTGAATGGACAAACAAGCTGATAAACTTTGTTATGCTTCACTTTTTGCTGACTCTTTGGTGGATATGGGATCATAAATACAAAATTGAAATATTTAAATACTTTTCCTAAAAAATGTATAAATTTTTGTGTTTTTCTGTTGCAAAAACAGGTTACTGCAGTGTTTAATATTTTCAGAGTTAACATTTTTCTTTGAAGGTATTTTAATTGTGTTGCCCGGATGGGTTTTTAATTGGGAAACAGTCATTAATTGTAGGCTATGTATTAGCTACGCTGGAGATCAGTCACAAAGCTGGTACTGAAGAGCAGGAAGTTTAGCAATGTGATCTGCTTAAAAACTTTCTTTGGAAATGAGTTGCAGGGAGTAATATTGTTATTCCTGTTACTGCTATTGTTAGCTGTGCTTTCGCTGTTTCCACCTTCTTATGTGCAATGGAGAAAATGAGACACTAAAAGAAAGGATAAATTGAATCAGAAAAAATCAAGATAACTTTCATGAAAATTGAAATTAAAACTCACTGGTTTCTTCTATAAAGGCATTCATGACCAACGTGAATTGACTTGTGTTGGTGTAAGTCAAGGATAATTCCAGCTGTCTGGCCTCAAATTAAAAATTTCCATGTGTTGAAAAATGCCTTTTTTCTATATTGAAAGAAATCAAGAGTTTAAATAATATGAGAATTACTACATCCTGTTTTTAATACACAGTTCATCTACAATGAAGATCTATGTGGATGCTTTCAGACCAGATGCTGCAACATTGCACTTCCACTGTAATCAGTGTAAATGAATACACCATGTGTGAGCAACGCATAAGTGGCATTTATGTGCTCATGTCCTTTAAAAACATCTTTTCTTTACCAGTATAAGCAGATACCCAGCCAATAGCTACTCTTTATCTCACTCTCTCTCTCTCTATGTATATGTATATATATGTATATAATAAATAAATATATATATATATATATATATATATATATATATATATATTCTGGCTCAAATGCTGCAGATTAATGCCACTGATGTAGGCATAGATATAGCATAGACTTTAATAATCCCACAGTGGGGAAATTCAATTATTACAGCCGTACGAGGGACAGGAAGGAAAAGGTGAATTAGAGATATATTAGAAAAACTGAAGAATACTACTGGTAACACTACTAGATAATTCCATTTGAACCTTTATTTTAAACTTTACTTACTTTGAATCCTTTTGTTGCACAATATGCTTTCGTGTTGAATATAGAACATCACTATATTATTTCAGATCTTTTTCTTTATGTGTCGCATTTTTTCTGGGTTTTTTTTTTAATTTACTTACTTCGCTTCTTATTGTTGTGTTAGTTATTTTATGTTGCTCTGTTTGTAATTTACTGTTTTTAAAATAGAAGCTATTTGGTTAGTCAAGAAAAATAACATGTTTTGGGTTAAAATAGACCTTTTTATGATCTTAATGAAAAGTGCATTTGACCTTTTTTCCTTTTTTGTGAGCTTGTGTTTGTACCAATATATGCAATCTGACAGCCTGTTTACTGACATTTTTACACTTTTCTGCAAAAGGTACCTCAAAATTTTAACCAAGCCTCCTGTTTTAAATTTCACCAGAGCTTAGCTGGGGTTTATGTAATATCTTTGGTCTCTGCTGGTTTTGGGGCTTGTATTGGGTAGACTTTAAGTTTCTGAAGCCTGGAATTAGATGAGGGAATATTGATATTAAAAGTACCAGCCAGTGTCAAGAATGTAGAGCAAAATTGAAGCTTACTTTCTGCCACAATCATGCCGATCCCTTAGAGAGGCCACAAATCTCATTCCCTCTTTCCCACCTCTGTGGCAAGATACCAATTCTGACATCAAGGAGTGCTCTCACAGGTTCAACAACACCAGTGGAGGGATAATAGTGGAAAAAACAACATAACACTAGAGAAGAAAGGAAGCTGTTGGGCTACTAAAAAAATGAACATTTCACACTGATCATTTTCATTGTAAAATGAAACAAAACAATAATTAAACATTAGCATTATTTTTATTATAACTAGCTAATATAAAAAGATTGAAATTGTAGATTTTTCTATATCACCAGACAGGTATAATGTCAGAGCAGTGACAAAATGAGTTACTGAAATGTTCTGTTTAATCAACCCTTGTAGAAAACAGTCGTATAGGACCATTATGCCCTCCTTTATAAGGGTAAATGTGGGGGGATGCTCTGTAGGTTGAGAGTGATGAGGCTAAACATGTAATATTTATATGCTGATGAACAAGCAAAAGTGGGCAATCAACTGTATGTGGAAGGAAAAGCAACAATCAGTGCTGATGAAAAATGATGGCTTCATTTGATTGGAGAGGTCACACAGAATCAGAGAAAGGGAGGCTGAACGCATAGTGTCCTCTCATCTCTGATGCAGCTGGTCATACTGGCTATTAGAGTATGATAGAGGTGGAAGAACACAAAAAAATTCATGGTTCAGTAGTACCTTAGTTCAAGCACGTTTTATTGCAGCAGAGAAAACAATAGAAAATACATATATTATAATCTTTAGCCACTTAATTTCACAAGTGGGGTTCCTGGTGTTTGTGTTCAGTATGAAGTCCTGACACTGGCTAGTCATATACTGAGTGAGTGTTAGCCAAGAGGTCTCAAGTTCCCCCTGTGAAGTAAGCCAGATTAAAGTGCATTATGTGGTTTGCTACACTGTACAGGATTAATGTAAACTGCATAGTGTCAGTACATCTTAAAGAGTAACCATCTTATCATACTGTGGTGCTTGCCAAAATGTTCTGGGAGGAACTCAAGCTCTCGAGTCATCATAATTACGCTTCTGACAGTAATCGCTTGGGGAAAAAAAGTCATTAAACCTGAAAAGTCAAAAGTACAAATACGTGTGCCGTTACACGCCTAAACTATAACAGCATCAGCGCTTTTGTTTTCCCCATTGTGACAATCTGACAGTTGTGCTACATATAAATAGCAGAAGTACAAGCTCCACATGCTCCACACGTTCCCTCAGCTGCACCTTTCTTGCCTGTGCTTGAATGAGTATGGGGTAAACTGATTTTCATTAGTGATTTGTTTTGCAATTAATGTATGGCTGCAAGAACAGTTACAGAATCAGTTTGTTCTTAATTGGTGCTGATCGTTTATTAATTATTGTGGAAAGCACTAGATTGAGAGTATTTGTGTTCGGTTACGTGGTCAGTATGTTAATCTTAAGTATCTGTAATGTTTTACAAGTAAGAGAAAATGTCATTGCTTCTATAATTTCTCTGTGACAGCTGATTTTTAAAAAGGTTAAACTTGCACCTTTGCTTTGTTTCTTTGGTAAACTTATATACACTTTTTTTCTCTTATTATTTTAAACCAAAATGCAGATTCAAAAGGAGTCATGCTTTAGCCTTTGCTGGCTCTGTGATTAACACGGTGCAAAAAACAATGTGCACTATGGATGTGTTACTTTTCATAAATGGCCATTTGGTGCTTTGTGCAGCTAAGCCACTGTCCATCAGAATGTATTTGCTTTCCCCTGTTGATGGGATAATTATACATTAATGATATTTGAGTGCGAGAATTCATACAGTGGCTTTCTTATATTACAAAGCGACATCAAGATATTTTTACCCTGAGGGTGGTTCATGGTCCAATAAGATGTAGAGCTGTTTTAAAGGGATTAAGTTCCCAATACACTAGGAAACACACATTCCTCCCCAATTCCCTTATTATTTATCTGTGATATTAAAGCATAAAATCACATTAGAAGAGAGGATCATTAATATCTTTTAAATTTTTTATTTTTTTATTTTTTTGCAGTGCCTTTTACTAGATTTACTTTTATCTAAAGGGCAATTTAATCGGAGGAGGGAAGCTACTTTTATCCCCCCCCCCCACCTCCTCTCATCTCTCCTTTCCTCTCGCTGCTTTGTCATTACACGATGATGCTTTGTTCTACTAGTACTTTGCACACAGAGAATAAAACTTCTGGGAAGTGAGTTTCTGAGTCAGCCGCCTGACAGACTCCTCCTGATGTGACATTAAATTAATAAAACAAATGTGGTTTGCCGAGATAGAGCACTTTAAAGGAGGTAAGAGGACAGAAGCAAAATCCTCTTCCTGCACCTCAATTGCTTTGCCAGTGCCACCCTCTCCCCCCCTTTTTTGTGCTCTCTCTTTTGAGTATGTGCAGTTTAATGTGTGTGTGTGTGTGTGTGTGTGTTAGCTTATGTGTGGATGTGTGAGAATGTGTGTTTGAGTGCCTCACCTTCACAGAGTTTAAATCCTCCAAATCCTTCTCTCTTGGACGGTGGCCTGGCTGTCTGTTCTATGGTATGGAGATGATTTCAACCAGCTGCTGTAGTTTGTGGAAGACTTCCAACACACGCACACACACACATACACATAGATATTACAGTTTCCTGGGTGTGTGCCAGGGGAACAAAACATGTATTATTCCTCAGATTATTCTGCTGGAATATAGAGTGTGGAAAATATTTAAGTGGACTTTTTTTTAAAACTCTTCTCCATGTTAGCTATATATATCTACACATTTGCATGTGTGTGTGTTTGTGTGGGCACACGCACACTCCCACACATGCTAACCTTTAAGATCTCTCACTAAAAAGAAAATATATATATATATATATATATATATATATATATATATATATATATATATATATATATATATATTACCATATACGTCTTCCACCTGAGGATCAGGGCTGTGAGAGCTTCAACCTCATCTCTCCTTGGGGGGGAGCAATCAGCTCTCTGCCTGCTGCTCATCCATCATACCTCGCTGGCATTGAGTGGTAGTTACACAACACACACAACCACACAATGTGAAACACCCATGTGTTGGTGTGACTTCCACCCCCCTATCCGCCCACCTCTCAGAGTACACTACCTCCTGCACCGTCTATTAAGGCGTTTTGTATTTGTGCCCTGAATTTTGTGTGTGTGTGGGTTTGTGTGCTTGCAGACATTGCCACTCACAGCTGGTGACCACCCTGACACAAAATGGCTCACGCTACTCCCCAGTGTACGCTTAAAATTGATGTACGCTCTTTTCCTCCCTCCTGTGGAGGGCCGCACTTGAGAGAAACAGCATGATGACACTGACTAGTGCGCTTTGCTGTAATTGAATTCAGTTTAAAATCTTTTACATCTGATGCACGTAATCGGTGCATGTTAAAGCTGCAGGAATGCAGTGGCAAATGTAAGCAATTAGTGTGAATGTTCTCACACATTATGTAAAGGTCATATTGAATAGTCAAAGGAGTCAGTGTCCATAGGCAAATTACATTTTTCTTATTCCATAGTTTGGTAAATAAACACGTTGAGTCACTTTGTCTTCATCCCCGTTCCCTGTCTTGCCTGTAGCCATTACTCAGGCAGATTTGCATTAGGAGTTCAAGCTGGTTTTGCTGTGCGTGTGTGTTTTGTGTCTGTGCATTTGCACTGTATGTGTGTGGATCTGCTTTCATTTACTTCCAACAAAGGCTGACTGAAGAGCTCCCGGTTTCTCCACTTCGTATTGATCCGTTAATTGTGGCGCTTAGGTGTAAACATGAATCGATGCTTTGGTGTTGCAACAAACGAGGCACACAGGCTCTAAATTAATTACCCAAAAATAACAAGCGGGGGTCCTTGGTGGAGCAAACAAAAGCGAGAAGTGGTCCATAGTCACAATGTTAAATTCAGCGGGGACATCTGAGCTACAGGAGAGTTCTCATAGTGTACCTAATGGAACAGCATCTTTTTTTAAATTTAGAGATCTGAAATTGTCCACAGACTGGTTGGGGGAGAGAAGGCACTTCATATCTACTATGCGTCACAGGAGACTCAAACTTTATTATGTTATTCGAGAAGAAATGTTATGCATGTTGTCCAAGTCATGATATTTAATCATCAGTATGGCAGAAAAAAAGAATTAGGTGGCTTATATAGACATACTGATACAGCTTCCACGCAAATATCCAGTAGTAAAGGAATCAGACTGCTGCCTCCAGGAGAGACTTATATATGTTGAGATCTGCTCAAGAGGTTAAAGCAACAATGTCTGGTCGCAGGCAGGAGCTTGGAAAACGTGACATTCCTCACCACCCTACGTTTTTCATGTTTATAAAGCAGCTTCATCGTTCGCTGGTGTTATTATGCTGAGCTGTGATCCCTCTCCGAGCACAGCGAGTTTGGCATTAAAGGGTTTCATTGAGGAGAGACATTTGAAGTAACACAAAAGTCATAATTGCTGATCTTGGCTTTAGCAATATCAAATAACTCACTATCTGAGGGGAACGTCTTATACCATATAAGAGTTCCTAATCCTTTTTTCAGTTTTCTGACACACGCTCCTCTCCACAAGGCAACAAACCTTCAGTTTTCAAAGATGAAAAGCTGACTTAGTTTATTTTTACCCAACGTTGTTTTTTTTTCTTTCACTGCACTTAGTGCATGTTCTTTCTTCTTCATTGTCCTCTTTTTTAGTCTTTTCTGTGAATACCTTTCAAGTCCACACGTCTTTGTTCTCTGCTTCCATCCTAATCCTTACTTGCAATTAGCGCAATGAATAGAGAACATCCTTACGCTCTTGATTTTCTCTGTCACAGTTGTTTGGTAAAAGATCATACTGTGCCTAAAAAAGTGTACTAAATTAGTGTAGATCAATCAGGCTTTTTTTTTTTTTTACACAGATCAACAGTGGGGTAAAAAAAAGACTTTCAAATTTCAAAGTAAAGACAAATCGGCACAAATTGATCCAAATCCTTTACACAGAAAAGTGCAACGTTAATATTTGCACATTCTGTGCCCACACAAGGTTCCACTGTTCTGATAACAGAAGAGGAATTTGACACTTATGCTAAAGAGATGACAGTCTACTGTACCTTGCAGATTTTTAGTAGCTGACAAATTGTAACTTCCGTGACATGAATGCCGACCCTCTCCCACATCCCTCAAGGATTGTGCTGGAGAATAAAGGCAACCTTGTCAGCAGTAATTACGGGCTACACATCACTACCCACCAATTACAGTGCAATATTTTGATTAGTTTGTCACTGCAAACAGGAGCCAAGGTGGTTCTGGGTGAACCACAACAAGGGACACTCTGAGAGTAGAAACAAAACTAACCCAGAAAATTACCATCGCCCCCTTTTCCCATGAGGAGCAAGCAAAACAGTGGCATCAGCAATATTACTATGGCTAATTTACTACTAAGGAGTAGTATCGAATTATTGATAATAATAATAATAAATGCATAATAAAAACTGTCAGAGCCTTCTTGTGTTGACTTTCATGTCTATTTTATTTCTTGTCTATAGCACATTTAAATAACAAAAGCTGAGCCAAAGTGCTTTAGGTACAGGCGCTTTTACATTCCAGGTCCAGGCCATGACAGACTGCTCCCCCAAATATCACCTGCCTTTATAGGTTGAAATGATCAGGTATTTGCAATGCTGGCCCAGTATTTACTTGATCAATACCAAAACTTACTTCCTGGTAATAATTGTCTACATCCAAATTATGCTCAGGCTGATCTGGTTGATGTGAGGCCTGCTGTAATTCCACAGGTCTCAGGCCTTTGTGTTAATTTGTCCAAAGCTCATGTAAGCTTGATTACATTGCCTGGCATAGCAATCAGAGGAGAATCTGTGCTTCTTCGAGTGTGAAATAAAGTGTGAATTCTAACAACCGTGCAACTTTTGTTTAAATAGTACCACTCTTGTATTTACATTCTGCTGGAAGACATACATGTGGGTCTGTGACGCTGTGTCTCAGATTCAGATGTGGTCTGTCGTTCAAAAGGCTTCAAGTCACAACTAAAACTTTTAAAAACGGTGTCTTTTCCTCTTTACTTCTCTGTGCTTATTCCGTCTCTGGCTTCCTGCCCTCCTTATCTGTGTGGGATAAAAAAAACATAAAATATCTTGGAAATTTTGAGTCAGTACAGGGTTTTGGTAAATGGTAAAATTCAATGGGTAAAAGAAAGGGGTAAAAATCTTCAAAAGATTGTTTTTGTACCATTTTTTTGTTTGTTTTTGGCTCTGGCAGTAGGTTCTTTAAAACAATGTTAACTAACAGAACCAGAATAAGCTCCTAGTGCAAGACTAACATTTAGGATGACACCAAATTACTGTAAAATGGTAAAAAAATTCCTCCTCTACCAAAACTGATTTAAGCTATGGTCCACATTGTCATGTATAAAGTATAAACCTCCTTTTGGTTTGAGGTCTGCAGGTATTTCACGGCCTGGTCAAATGAAAGTGAGTTTGTATCAAAAATGGGGAAATCAGAATAGGTTTTGATGTTATTTTTGGCTTGAACGAACCCTTTGAAGGAGAAAAAAATGAAAAAAACAATGCAACCAAAACAATAGGTACAGACATGCCTAAACAAGAATAGTATGTACAGATCCTTGTCATGGATAGTACACGTAGGGTTGAAGGAAAGTACTGTGATTGGGGTTGAGAAAAGGCGGGAGAGGGTAAAGTTCATTTTAGTGCAGTAGATTGGTTTGACCATTGTAAACCCCTATACACATGGGCCCCTTTCTCTTTCTCTTTCTCACTCACCCACACACACACCCTTCACCGATGTGTCACTGGTAAAACACGAGGGACTGAGACTCGGCCTTCAGAGGAAAAGCTTAAATGCTCGTTACTGGCCCGAGAGACCTGATGAAAACAACATCTCTCTAAATCAGTTGTGTTTCTTTCTGTCAGCCTTCCTTTTTTCCCCACATGAATTCTTACTCCTGTCCTGTTCTCAATCCGTCACTCTGTCAGTCTCGCAAGCCATCTATTTTTTTGGTTGTCTCTCTCTCTCTCTGCATGCTATTCCTGGCATATTGTCCTCTTTCCCAGATGGTGGTTGATTTGGGAGACATCTCACTCTGCTCTCCACATATGGAACCCCTTCACCAGGGAGAGAGACTTGTGATACCCCCTTCTTGGCTGTCTAGGGCTAAGCCAAATCCCAGATCAGATCCCTGTGGAGGACACGTCCCTCTCACTGGGTGTCCAGGTACCCCCGCGACTGTCAGGCTGGACTGGAACTGCACACAAACAAACAGGCTCACAAATACAAGCTCCCGTCTTTTAGATGGCTCTTAAGGGGCTGTTTGTGGCATGGAATCTGTCACGTTACGATTTGCCACTGCGTGAAATGCCAGTTAAATATGCTAATTTTCCCCCAAGCCATATGTAATATGGTTATATCATTTTATTACAATATATATTAGTTTAATTTCCAGGATTACAACAACCAATATTAGATAATCCCTTGAGTGTGCATGGTCTAGCTCTCAGATACTTTTTCCATATGTATGTAGATGACTTCATATATGTACGAAAATGAATGCATGGGCTGTTGCTATGGGAGTTAACTGGAATGTGCTTGCGATCACTTTATTTCAGCCGATTTGAATGCAGGCATGCATCGAGCTGGCTTGAATGGATAACTAACACGCTTGGTGTACTGGGACAGGAGGGATAGCAAGCAATGGCTGTGGGAGTCAGGGAGCAAAACTGAGACATTAGATAGAGAGGAAGCCTCGGAGACATATAGAGCCATGTTCATAAAGTTTTACTGGGATGTAAAATTTGCTGATTGTTTATTATCCAAGTGAGAGGAAGCTGAAATTGCCCAGCAAAGCCACTGTGAAGAGCAGTTATTAATTGCAGTGAGCTTTGTTGCCGCCACGGGTGTAATGATCAAGTGTGGACTGTTTTAATCAGGCTTGGCATGATCTGATGAGCTCTGAAAAGTTGGTGTTACACACTGATGGATTTCTGTAAGAATTAGCCCTTGGAGAGAGCAAGCGAGAGAGAGAACAATTAAAATGAGAATTTTCCAAGAATCATAATGAATCAAAATGCGAATGCTGGAAAAAGTTCAAATTGAAGATAGAAACTTGCAGGAAGAAACAGAAAGTTGTGGGAAAAGCAAAATCAAAGAGGGGTACACTGATTGAGAAACGCACACGTGCTTGAGGATCTGGCAAATACTCTCACTTTCACTCTCGCTCTCTCTCGCACACGCACACACACACAGACACACACACACACACAGAAACTGCAGGAGCAGCAGGACTGTGGAGTGTAAGCAGGTGTCCTATGGGAGAGAGTGTACCATTAGCAGATCATTTCCCTCTTCGCTCCAACAGGCCCTCCTCTATCATACCTCTGCTGTCAGCACTGCCTCAGAGGATTATGGAGAAAGAAAGAAAAAAGAAAGAGGGGAGAGAAAGAGAGTGATAGAGAAAGAGAGAGAGAAAGAGAGAGCAAATGGGTGAGAAAGAGTAGAGAGTAGAGTGTGAAATTGAAACTTGCATAGCCCCTGTGTGCCCTCAAAACTGTGATTATTACCCGGTAGGCATTTTTTTCCCCTTTTATTCCAATCCGTATCCCTTCTGGGAAAATACAAGCAGGACATAATGTGCATTGTGAAGGAGAATGTCCATATTTGCTTCATGGTTTTTTGGGCCACGTTACCAGAGGCTACTATAAAGTAAAAATGGAAAACAGTGAGCTGGTGACAGAGTGGTATTGAACTTGGAATTCTTATCCACACAGCAGACATTGCTGAAAAATGTTTCTGCTGATTGTTGTTTTGGCGGAGTGGGTCAGCCTGTGACACCTCCCCAGACCTCTGATCCTCTGTCTCTAATGAGAGCTGCGTTAGCTGGGGGCAAAGTGGTGGCCTGGCTGGCAACAAGTCCACTATCATCAGAGATAAGGACGCCTCTTCACAGCCAAAGCCCAGGGACAGGAGGAGGAGAGGTTGTAGAGATGGAAGGTCAAACAGGAGTGGTGAATGCATAAGGGCGATAGGGGTCAGAGTGGGTTAATACAGTGGGAAGAGAGACAAGGGAGAGAAGCCCAAATCCTGCACAGCCCACAGCTACTGGACATTAAAGAGACGTAAAGAGATATCACATGCGAGGCTTTACTGTGGCATCAAAGCAGGCTGTAAAACAGTCACAAGCTATAAATAATGTTGTGTAAGTAAGGCTGTAATAGCTCACATGATAAATGCTATTGCACACATGGGATCATACACATGTTCAATGTGCAGATTGTACACATGCACTCGTGCATACAAATATAAAGATACTGGCTGTTAGAATGCTTTCCATAGGTTTAAACAAAATACTGTTTAATAAACAGATGCAACCCAGCCTTGTGTCTGGAGTAATGGAAAAAGGGGCAGCATCTTATTTAAGGTGTTTACACACCTACAGTGTTTAGTCTGTTTAAATGGAACGCTGGTTCATTTTCCTCCTTGTGCAGGTGTGACCAAAACAACTGCACCGAGACCCTTTGGACGAAGTGGTCTTGGTACAGTTCCAAACAAACTCCAGAGCGGTTCGTTGATGGTGTGAGCGTGATCTGACCCTGATCCAGACCAACTTCCAGATGTACGTCCCGTAGTTACGTATGCTTTGCACATCTAAAGTACCTTCCTGCATTGAGAATTCAAAGGGCCTCTACGGGCTAGCAAGTAGCTATGAAATGAATGTAAAGGCTCTGTTCTCCAGTAGTTCAGAACACAGCACCTTCTTCCTGTATTTTCTTTTGTTGCTCCCGCCCCAAACATATCTGGCCAATGAGCGGACTGAACATTCTCATGTGGTTTGTAGTGAGACATTTGAATTTGCTTGGAGTTCACTTGGAGTGAAAACAAACCAAACCACAGGAAAAAGCTACAATTTTACAAACTAATCAACTGATTCGGACCAGAGTAAACAAACTATAGGTGTAAAAATGCCCTTAGAGTGATGAAACATACAATTATGAAAGTCAGAAAAACTTTTTTTTCTGTTTTGGTGGAAAACATTTAGATTAAACCTTTTTTTTTCTCCTTGGGTAAGGGCGGGACAAACTCTAAACATATTTCAGCACTAACATTAGTAGTAAACACCAGAGAAAGAAAAAGGCAGTTTTCTTCCTTTGTGTTGCCAGAGGCACACACCCATCCAAGGTTAGCAAGACTCACAGAAGAAAGACACCTACACAGACTTGGAAGCACCCATCAATCTGAGTTTATTAAATACCCACAAATTTACAGAGTTACACAAAACTGCAGGATCCATATGTTCATTCTGAAAATGCGAAGTTTGGACACGTTTTCACACACTGCACATCCATGGTAACTTCCTAAATTATTCATAATCAATCATTTCTAACTAACAGTAAATCACAATCTGACTCTGTGTGTGACAGCTTATCTGTCTGAATTATTAAAGTATGCAGTTAAATCATTCCCTCTGCTACACAGCTGTCGGAACATTTTATTGTACTCTTAGTAAGTCTTGATTGCTTTGCACATATTTTAATGAACAGCGTTTTCTGGTTAGTTTAATTAGGGGAAGGATTTTTGAGTTTGGCTTTGAATTTAAAAAGAAAGAGTTGGTAAAACTACCACTGTGACCTCTCAAATTATCAAAGCAACTAACAAAATATGAGAAGTTTTTAATTTGACCATCCTTTTAAGAACTTTTGGTGGTAGCTGATCCATCTGCAACTGAAACTCTGCATTTGTACAATGCAATTGAACATAAACATATTAGTGCTGTCGGCGTTAATCCCGTTAAAATGACGTTAACGCCATAGCCACATTAACGCGGCAAATCTCCTCTTGTGAGTTAGCCTGGATCGCCCCATGCGTGGGGCTCCACGGTGTCAACGGGTTAGCCATGCAGCCCCACGCGGCGCTAACTCGCTAACAGAGATTTGCTGCGTTAATGCGGCTATGGCGTTAACGTCATTTTAACGGGATTAACGCCGACAGCACTAAAACACATATAGTATTTGTTGTGTACATGTACACATACAGTAGAGTCCACATTAGAGAATTCAGTGGCAAGAGGAGGAGGCCTTTGAATGACCCAGGCTAAGAGTCAATTTGCTACAAATAGACATCCTAAGACAAATGAATATTGTATTGGTCATCATTCAAATGAAAATAAAGGTTTTTAGATAAACTGCCAGTAAAATACTTTCAGAATTGAGTGCAGATATCCAGATTAAGCATCACATCTTTGATGCTCACCATGACAAAGGCCTCTCTGTCAGAATATCAATGATGTGATGAATTAATGATTTGCGAGTTGTCAAACAATAACGTCTCTGTCACAGCCAGCTATTGATGAGCCATCTAACAGAGAAGGCAAATGATTAGAAGTGGGCTGGTTGTTATGTGCAGTCACTGAATCACAGAAGAGCATCAGAAACACATTTAACCCAAGAATTATTCTCAAGTGTCTGAAATATATACTAAAAAAGATTGCATAATTGTACTTCCTGGAGATTAAAAAAGCTCTAAACTTTAAGGCTAAAGGAGAATGTAAGTTGTTATCCATATAACTAGCTTGAAAAGAAACTGAGGAGCAATTATGTTAAAATGGAATTTAGTTGACGACCTAGTAGTAAAATGTGACAACTGTATGCTGAGAGGTCAACCAGTCGCAAATTATTTTGGACAGCAACTCCATGAAATGAATGCTATTCAGGAGCTTCTTGTTTTGCAAAATTTACCTCCCAGCTCTGACGGGTGTCTAAAGCTATTTTTGCCCAAGTGAAATAGTTGCGGTGGCAGCTTGATCTAATATTCAGCACATGATTCATGGATGACAGCAAGCCAAAGCTTTCCAATGTCTTTTAACCAATTAACTGGATCATGAGATCCAACATTAAATTAGATATTTCATAACACAAAAAGAACACGAAGAACAGAAACTTTGATTAAGGCAGGGATATGATGTGTTTTCCCTTCATAAATTGGAGGGAACGATGCAGTGAGCCATGCTTTGCTAGTTCAGGTGCCGATTGCCATGTAGGGTCAGCGGTGCCAAAGCTGACCTGACAGACAGAGTGGCTGTCCATTGAGGGTATACAGAAATAAAAGCTTCGCCCCGGATCAGTGAAGCATCCGACACACAAGCCTGCGCTTTTTCAGTCTCTGAGGCAGGAGCTGCCTTTTCTGTCACTCACTATGCGAACACAAGCACAGACCGAATGGGCAGAAACAAAAGAATGCACACACCAAAATACCAAGATGGACAATTAAGGAGCCTGCTGTCTTCATCATTGTCTTGCTATGACTGATGAACCCCCGTGCACACATATACTTCTGTAAGACCATAGTGGCCCTTTTATTTAGATATGTCAAATCACAACCCTACAATGATATTGAATCATGAGCTTTCTCCCCGTGTTGTAACTTTTAAGTTTTTTTTCTTTCTTGTCATTTTTTAAAATAAATTCTTTTATTTGTTTTTATGGATACAGTAAGGCTCATTCCATGAACTGAGGTACCACATTCATGATAGGCAGATCCATGATACTACAAATGTGTCCCTCACTTACAAAAAAAAGTAGATTAAATAAATATGTTTTTATATTTAATATTTTAATAGTGTTGAAATCTGAAATAAATGCTTTTAACCCAAGCTTTATGGATATTATAGAAGCCAGTTTACACATTTTCAATGCAATATCTTAGAATACCACACAATATAAGGTTAATTGCTAACCATTCTTGTTTTTATGAAAGGTGGTCAATGAAGCACAGAATAACCCAGAATATTATGTGATGTGGAAGAATTCTCTACATACATCATACAGCGCCAGGTTTGTTCATATGTCATGTCTAAGGATTTTATGATTTTTATGATGCTAAATGACACGGAAAGTGGTTAGCGTTAGTTCCAAGTCTGGGCTAGTTTCTGAACGACACAAAATCCACATATAATCTCAAGAATCTGCAACAGTGGTGAAAAATACACTGGCAAAATAACACACAGTGACTAAGAGGACAGAGACGTGTCAAATGAACACAGTAGCAAAGAGGATAAACAAACTAAAGCTAACGCATCCTTTGTACTAAAAAGGGTTTGCCAGATATTATTCAGGGATTTAAGAACTTAAAAAAATTAAAGAACAAATTAAAATGTAGGTATGAAGGAAGAACTTGAGGATTATTAAAACCTGAAGCAACAAAAGAGCTATCAAGCCAAACTCTATGAGTGAAACGAGATAGCAGTAAAAAAGAAGAAAGTTTGAACACTGAAAAAAAAATCTTCCTTCAAATCCAGAAAATATCTCAGAACAGACTGGCAGCCCAATATAGATGAAACCAACTTAACAACAACATCTGTTTGTTTTGCCTGGGAGGACCTGAGAGCAACTCGGTCTCACAGTTCATTGAGCAATCTCAGAAAACCCAACTCTACAGGGAACTGCAAATACAGGGGTCACACCAAACTTCAAGGCTGAACCCGGACTCCTGTGGTGGATTTTACTCAGTACAAAACAAAAGGAACTAAATGAAACAAGGAACGATAAAATCCAACAGCAAGGCCGTCTGTTTTAATATTTATTTTGACCATGAATACGCAACAGGAATAATATTGCAAAAAATGCGTATACTGGTATAAAAAAGACTAAACGAGAGATTAAACAAGAATAAATAATTATCAAAAGAAAATTACACAATAAAAAATTCATAGAGATATCTGTATATTCCTCCAAAGGATAACATCTTCAAATGATAATTTACAGATATAGCAGTAATCTCATTGTAATATATAATTAATTTAGATTCGAATGCTGCAAATATTGAGGGCTAGTACTTGTAGAAGGAGGTTTACTCAAAAAAGAATAGTTCAGGGCAGCTCAGGTACAAGGTATTTATGAAAATGGTCATTTTTGAGACTCTGAACTTCATTCTGCTAATGTGAAGTTCACTTTTGTAAATCGTTTATTTCCTTTGTCTTTACTTTCTTTTTGGTTGTTAAAATAAAGGTAGGAGATTAATATACATAATATTACTGGTTCTTTGGTGAAGCTTAAAGCCCCCAAAAAGTTTTAAAAATGAGTAAGGTGGGAACATCAGCAACAAACATGTGAGACACCAAAGAAGCAAAGCCCTGTATTAAAGTCAGCAGTTTCCCCCACCATCTCTTCATCCCTTCATCTTTACCCTCTCCTCTGTGTGTGCCCCTCAGCTCTTCTGGTTAGCGCGTACCCACCACACCTCCCTGTGCAGGTAAGAGGGTTGAGGCTCTGCTGAGAGATAAAAGCTTGCAAGGGCCTCCTTTAATCTTTCCTTTCCATTTTTGAACATTTTTTCCCCTCCAATTCAGCCACCTTCCTCCCATGCCTCACCTCCCGATTTATGACGCTTTTATCGCCGTGTTGTTTTGGTTTGCCTTTTGTTTCTGCCACAAACAGTCGGTGCTTGAATTCCCTGATCTGTTTCTGAATCTCCCCGTCTTTAAAGTCAGTCTCCTTTTTCTCTTTTATTCTCCCTTTTTTTCAACCCCTCCCTCCGTCGTTCTCCTGCTGTCCTTTTGCTGTATGTTTCCCCTCTCCCCTCGTCTCTCAGCTCTTATCGCCATTGTGTTTATATGATTTTGAGAGTTGATAGGAGAACCCTGGGCAATCTTTTACTCAGACGCCAGACTTTCATTTTCCTCTGCCTCATACATCAATCTGCACCTTGCTTTGTCTTTGACCAAAGAGGTATCAAATAGACAGCTCCAGCCAAAGCATATTTATTTATTTCTTTAGAAACGTATTCTCCCAAGCCACTATCAGAGTCGGCAATAAAGGGACATTGAAATGTTATTTCTTAGCTTTCTTCTCCCTTTACCCCTCTCACAGTTTTCATTGCTTTCTTGGTCCCAGTGTTGTCATTATACTTTGAGTGAGCTCTTCTGTTGATCTCCCTGTGTGCCACGCTTTGAACTCCTATAAGTAACAGAGAATGAAAAAAATAAAATAAAATAAAATACTTGAAGCATTTGCAAAGTAATAAAAAAGAAAATTAAATACTCTTTAGTGCAATGTTTTCGGCTCGTAAAAAAAAAATCAAGAAGGATCACACAAGAAAGCGATTTAAGGTTCACTTACCCAGGTGTTCTGTTATTTCGGTTGATTGGACCTTTTATCAGGATTTGGTGGGCGTACAGAGACCATGCTTGATTGATGCTTCCTTGACTCGTCTAGTAGCAACTGGGGTGAAACAACTTTCACTGGCTTCAAGTGTCATTGTGTTTTTGAGAAAATTACATTGTCCGTTGTTGCTGAGCAACTCACTATAAAAACTGCCTTTTTATTCTCTTTATTCCAGCATCACAGCACACACACTAACAGAAGAAATTATTAAAAAGTCATTGATGACTAACTTCAACAGGGTCCCACATACCAAGAGTTAGTCTATAGCCCCGCTATCAGCTCTTTGAGCCTCTGCTTAGGGGTTTGACTTAGATCACGCTCAGAATGATAAGGTGCTGAGCAAAAATAATGTTTTTCATGTTCAGTGTGACTTTGAATCACTTGGATACTTCCATTTTTGCACTTCTTAGAAATCCATGCACATATAGCAAGAAGGTCCTGGGCTCGAATCCACCATCTGGTCTGGGGTCTTTCTGTGTGCAGTTCGCATGTTCTGCCTGTGTCTGTGTTGGTTCTATCTGACATCTTTCCACAGTCCAAAGACACAATTAGTGGGGTTAGGCTCATTGGTGCTTCTACATTGTCATTAACATGCATAAGCACAAAAATGACACAACACATGTAAACTTTCTGTCATTCTTAACTAGCTGTGGCTAGTTAAGACCAACCTACTGGCTGAAAGTTGTTTAGCTTTCAGCTACAAGATGGCAAGAGTTAGAAGCACAATGCTGAACTTGCATTGAACTGTTATGCACTGGCTGTAAGTAAAGGACAGATGTATCTTTTGACTCTAAAAAGAGCAGCCAGTGTGAGATTGCCCTGCATTAGCAAAATCGGCACTTTCCTGGTATTTTTCTGGTCATAGTTGCTGGGGTCAAGCCTTTCTGTAGAATAAAAAACACAAAAAAGGTTCTCATTTCAGAAAAAAAGAGAGAGAGAGAGAGAGAGAGAGAGAGGGTAAAATCAGGATATGATTTAGTATGGGCTTACCTTGTGAATGATTACCCTCTAATGAAGTCAGGGGTGCCACCAAGGGGAAGTGGGGAAATGCACTGGCCACCCACAAAAATTTGCTGCCCCCCACCTCGGGCAAGACTGTCCTATGTTCATGAATATTTTAATAAACATGAGCACTACAGAGAGGACACCCTAGAATGAGTGGAAACGTTAAGTTTTATTTATTCCTGCATATACGGTTTTTGTCATTCACACAAGAGGTCACCAACCAGAACATTTGCCTTCAAAGTAAAAGTTGTGCCCTACTGCTGCAAACAACACCTTTCACCGTTCAGAAAATATTTATTTATTCCTCATGAACGGTGGTTGCCGACAGGTCTCTTAGCCTGTGAGACTGAGGCCTAAACAGATGACAGAAATCCTCAGCTAGAGGCTTTATGGTGGAACTTCTTTAACCAGTGGTTAATCGCTATTGA
Source organism: Oreochromis niloticus (assembly GCF_001858045.2). Lineage (NCBI taxonomy): Eukaryota > Metazoa > Chordata > Actinopteri > Cichliformes > Cichlidae > Oreochromis > Oreochromis niloticus. Next base: position 26,191,139 of record NC_031985.2, on the reverse strand, counting down.
CATTTCTCTGTTTCATTTTTTAAATATAGTCCATTATATAAATGCTGAAGTGCAATGAGACAAATATTAGTTTTTTGTGTTAGCATGCTAACATTTACTTAATATTTTATAGTAGTATATACAACTGACATTCATGGCAAGTATATTGGTTTGACACTGGATAAATTAGTGATACAATTTTAAGATGGTAATGACAAGTCAGGGAATTGTCAAAGATAATAAAATTAATCCTGAGAAGTACTTCATTCTCTGAACCAAAATTCAGAGCAGTCTATTCAGCGATTGCCTGTACACTTCTTATTTCAACAAAAAGTTCTTGGGTTTGAGAGAAAAGGAAGCCGGCCCCTAAGATATCACAGTCAATTCATGTATGGTGAACCATGAATTTCTGCACTGTGGCAGTCTTACGAAAAGTTAAAAGACAAGAGAGATTTGGGCTATGGTGATGGACCAGTCAGGTATTCAACATTTTCACACTCAAACTAAGGACATGTCAAAATCCTTAACTCAGAATCATCACAAAATGTATAAACTTGTCAGTCATCATAAACACAACAGCTTCTATATCTCTTTGGAATACAGGACGTTTTCACTTTCTTAGGTCAGAGATAAAAATGTCAGTTCAGTCAGTTCAAAGCAGTAGTGGTTCAGTTTAACAGTGGGTGAAGACTTTCTGTCTGTACAGAGCACGTGGCTGTCTATCTTTATCTTCCCAGTTGTCTTTGTCGAAAATACATCGAACTCAGTATGAGATTTCACTCATTCTGTTGTAAAATTTGATGTGTACAGGACTATCATGTACAGAGAAGAAACAGTTACCAAGGAAGTAGACATGTGAGGCATGTTTGCTTTTCTTTTTTGTCTTTTACTTTCATCTTCTAGAATTAAAGACTTACTTTCTGTTCATAGAAAACTGTAACTACATCAATCCGACACTGTTTTTCTGTTCTTTCAGTTCATTTTATTTTATTTTTTTCATTTTTCTTTAAAATGATATAATCTGCCTCATATATTTAGAAATTATACTACAAAGTATTTTTAACTACTCTTAAATGTATGTGTGTTGCTATGTTTTCTTTATTTTTCCTTCTATTAAAACTTTTAAAAAAAAATTTTAAAGTGAAAGAGGAAAGGAGGAATATCCCATATGGAAAAGAAATAGAAAAAACTTATAAAAGACTTGCATAAGATGTGGCCTACTTCATATATTGAATCATACAAGGCTTATATGATTTACTCATGAAAGTGGCCACTTTCTCATTACTTTCATATATTGTTTTAGTAAGTATCCAAAACATACAAGTTTCATTTATATAATTTTTCAAGGGATCTTATATCTGTTTTCACTCTTGTATGCTTTTCATACAAGTTTCACACAAGACAGATACAAACTTTATGAGATTTATATATATCTTTTCCATATGGGATGTTACATACTCTATTTACTATGTTCCTCACAAATCTGTGTCATTTTTGTCAAGTTACTGCAAGAACCTCAGTTATTGGGCTCTTTTATTTTTTGCAACATAAATTGTTAGGGACTCACATGCAAGTACAACTGGACCAGTTGCCAAAGTAATTAAGGAGTATAACTTTTTTCTTTGTTAATTACTTATATCTTAATATACCAAATGGTAATTCAGTGTGATATTAGCATTCAAAATCTACTTTAAGTCCAAACTACATTTGCACAAAGTCAAGACCACAAGTACTTTGTTACATAGTAAGTATGCTGTGGAAGATCAAGGAAGTCCATTTAAAGAATTGTGCTGTTTAAATTTGTTTTTTTATTTGTGCTCTACCAACCTGTGGATCTACATTTTACATTTGTCCAAGATTTATTTATTCTTTAATTTATGTCCGGGGATAAACTCTATAATCCCATGGCAACACCTTCAAGTTTGAGGATTTATTGTTGATCACAATCCTTTGCAGGAACATGACTTTATGCATCTTGCTATCCTATTAATTTTGTTTACAGAAATGAAGATAGAAGAAACTCATTAATGGCTAATATTGACAGTAAACATCAGAATAGGATAGTTTCACATTGATTGTTAAGGTGTGGAGGTTGCTGTGCATAATGATAATCATCCACGGAAGGTTTGTGTGTGTGTGTGTGTGTGTGTGTGTGTGTGTGTGTGTGTGTGTGTGTGTGTGTGTGTGGGTGAATGTGTGTGAGAATGTGATTAAGATGTGTGGGATGCTGAATAGCAGACAGACATTGTGGATAACAAGCATAGGCACCCCTAATCAAGGCTTTGCTTACTCCTCAGTAACAGTATAAGGTCGCCTGTGATTGATTCAAATGAGAGGAAGCATCAAGACATTTCTTACAAGTCTTTTAAGCCTAAATTGCTGTGCGAGTATCAGCATACGGCAGATCTGTTTCAATTTCAGTGAGAAAGTTTGGAGTGTATGCACCTGAGTGTATGAAATATAAAAACACAATAGAGCACAAGTCAGAGATTTTTTTTTTTTAAAAAGGAAAGAAAAATCCTGCGTGTTTCATGTTTAGTGTTTTATAGTCCTCAAGAGGGCAGCTGCAAAGAAGAGAGTGTGAGAACAGCTGCACAGAAGTGTTTGAGAAAATCCTAAAATGTGTAGGTGTTTTTTTCCAATCAATAGGTCCTCTAAATCAAAGTATTTAATGAGTGTGAACTACTGCTGTGTTTACTTTTTCATCATCCAAAGCTATTCTTTATTCAAGTTCATCCACGGCATTGGGCAGGATCAATTTGTTTGTTGTCTCCAACACTTAAGATTATTAATTATATTTTTACAATTTAAAGCTGAGCAAGTTTATAATTACTTTGGCAATCCTAGGCACTGTGAAGCAGTCCAGTTAGAGTCTTGTAATGCATTGTTTATATGAGTATCTTGAGTCATATTTGAGCGATGTCCATGATAAATCACTGTCAAGATTGGATTTAATTGTTTGCAATTGCCAGTAATGAAGTTGCTTGCGTTTTCCCTTACTTCAGAGGCTTGATGTTTTTTTCTTTTGCTTTGGGGAAGATATAATATTCAGTGCAGCTGTTTTGAGTGTTACCACACCACTGAATGTCGGCTCAGTAGGCTGTTATCACCTTGTTTAATGGTGGTGGTTCAGCAGCATTGCTGAAAAGACATATAGGCGACGTATTTCCACTTTAAACGTCTCATTGAGATTCAGGAGGTGTGAAAGAGGCATACATCAGATGGTTTTATCCTTGGAGATTTGAGTGTAAAACTTTGTTATTTACTTGCTGTTAACTTTAGTTTTCATATTTTTGCTTCATTTTTACATGGCGAGTGGTTAGATTTGAGGCATCAAAGCTGCTTGAATAGGGTTTGTGAAAGATCATATTTGAGTTAAAATAAAAAACTTCATAATGTCATATACAGATTCTGATTCAGATTTTCTGTTTATTCATGAAGAACTGCAAAGTACAGGAGTAGATCTTATAGCATTATGTATGGGAGTGATTACAATGATATTGGCTCTTGGCTGGTAAAATTCTAGAATAGTGGGAACTTATTCTTTATAGCTAGTAAATGAAACAAACACTCTACCTTCTGAGCTAGCCTAGCATGTTTAAAGGTAAACTTCTGTTGCTTTTGCATGGGAGATAACTCCACATCACAGAACAAAACAGACTTCGTTTAAGCTGAAGAATGTAGCATCAGTTATCAAGACTGCACTTAGCTTCTGCATGCTAAAAGAAATATAAGGTCTTTTGGAACCAGGGGCACCTGAAATAGCTCAGTACCAGTACTCTTTATGGGTGCATTAAATCATACTGCTGTAACGCGAACACGAGAAAATGTATCTCAAAATAACCTTATTACAGGCACATGGTCTGGCTTACATTTACAAACAGTCCTGACCTAATTCAAGACTTTGAGAAGCCCTGATCTGCATACTCCATATATGTATCTAAGGTAGGCAGCTGTAAGCAGCTTATCTGTTTAGTCTACCAACTGAAAGCAAATTTTATAAAAGCAGAATCCATAAGCAGCTTCCAAAACATAGAATTTTGCCAAAGAGAATACCTGAGTGGGAGATTTATCCTTTTGAATGGACTGCAGACTGTTCTGTAGGGCTGGGAGGCTCCATCAGACTTAATGTCTTAGGATGTCACCCATTCTCAATCAAGCACAGTTTAGTCAATAAAGGTGTCTGAAGTGAAAAACCACATCAGTATTGTAGTTGACAGAACAAAAGATGGCGTAAAGTACAAACTCTACACCCTGAGATTGTAAAGCAAACTTGAGTAATCTTAGTTATCCTATGTCCTCGGGGGGAAAAAGAAATGAAATGCTGATTTGTACATGAGAAGAAGATGGTTTTCAACTTCCTGGATATGCAGTTATTGTCCTTTAGAATGATATATAAATATAGAAATATACAGAAATCAGGAGCTTGGACACCATAATTGGGCAGAATACATACCCAAAATGCTTCTTCTGAATAATTACCATTATACTTGCAATTACTCTCTTCAGTACTACACTGCTTAACAAATTTAATTGACCACCACCCAGTTGGTTAGTACTGATATCTATTCCACCAGTTCTTTATGTACAAGGTCTTAAATCAAAATGTTTTTAATGCTAGAATATAATTACTAACCCCAAACTTTCAAATTTACTGGTTAAGATGCCAAATTACAGTTATTTACTTGCATTGAATAATGAATACTGAATAATGAAGAAATAGTTTCAGTGGTTAAATGTTATGCTTGAATATTTTCTGACCTCTCAGAGAAGTCCAGTTCACCAGCTCAAATTTGGGTATAAAAACATTAATTCAGTAAATTTTAGTTTCAAACACATTTTTGACAGTTTTCTAAAATATTTGTGTATTCTCATTTTTATTACAGGTGGTCTAATACATTACTTTAAGCTGTTAATAGTAGTACATTTTTTTAAAAAATAGCTGTATCAAGGATATCTAAATTTTTGGAACCCAATCTGCATGCCAGGTTATTGCAGCACCTATAACCTTTCCTATGTAGCAGATTGAAGCCTAAATGAAGCTCTGACCTTCAATTTGCTCTCTCTTTATCAGTTCCTGTTTTTCTTAAATTGGTTTGATTTCCTTAAGGTGCTTTTTTTTCTTTTTTTTTCTCCTTCCTTTGAACGCACCTCGTCAAAGAAGTGGCTAAAGCATGTGGTGTGAGATGAGAAACAGTGGTTTTGATTTAATCAGTCTCCATGATTTCTGATCTTTCAGTTATGATTTAAGTTGAAATACACAGGAACACATTTACACTGAGTCCACTGAGTGTTTGCAGCTACATTTACACTTTTTAAAGTCTTCGTTTAAAAAAAAAAAAAATTAAATATCAAAGAGCCGTTTGAATGTTTAGAGAAAAAATAATGTAGCTGAAAGTAAAGCAGAGTTAACATATCTCTCATTTAGAGTTTAGGTTTATAGCACTACTAGTATTATTATAAGTACTGCATAATAGATTGGCTAATAGTTTCCCATGTTAGCTCCACAGAAAAACGGAAACTCTGTATACATATGGAACAGATGAAATGCCTTTTCCTCTCTGCTCTTGGCAGTCGACTGGAACTCTTTGAAAATTAGGTGATTTAATCTGAAGCTCATTCCCCATTGCATTAAAACACACATTGTGTTTAAATGAGCTCTAATTAAGGCCTTACTATGCATTTGTGATAAATGGTGGCTTCAGTTTTTTGAATCTTGTTAGTGTTTTTCCACTTATCATGGAAACACAGAATATTATTATTTTAACTAAACACTATCCCAACCCTCTCCCTTTAGGTAAAAGTAAACAACACAGAGGCAAAGAAAAGAGGAAAAAGAAAAGAGAAAGCACAGACAGTAAAATAAGGAAACAGCTCATTATTACAGCTAATGCTTTTGAGTCACTTATCACTAAGTAACAGCACAGGTGCAGGCAAGCCATTATAACAGTCGCAAAGTGTGCTGGGATAATGGAAGGTCCCCGAAAGACTGCCTTTACTTTCTGAGGACATTGGAAACACCTGCATGGGCAATTACAGACAAGGAGCAACAATGCACAAGAGTCAAGAATGTTCACAGCACAATTTCTAATTAAACCATAGGGTTAAGGGAATTGGGAGAAAAAAAATCCCCATCACATTTATGATTGAACAACAAAACAAGGATAAACCTACTGTGGGACTGTTCAGATGAGCCCTCTCCCAAGGAATGATCAAAACACAAGCAAAGACAAAGCAAAGAGAGAGGTTCCTTCTTGTCTGCTTTACGCTGCTATGCTGTTGGTGGTCTTTAAAAATGCACCATTAATTAATGCACCATTAATTTTATACATATATGTATATATATATATAAAAAAAAAAAAAACACCCATCTCGCCCCTGCGGGCGGTTTATCCTTCAAGCTCGGGTCCTCTACCAGAGGCCTGGGAGCTTGAGGGTCCTGCGCAGTATCTTAGCTGTTCCCAGGACTGCGCTCTTCTGGACAGAGATCTCCGATGTTGTTTCCGGGATCTGCTGGAGCCACTCGCCTAGCTTGGGAGTCACCGCACCTAGTGCTCCGATTACCACAGGGACCACCGTTACCTTCACCCTCCACATCCTCTCGAGCTCTTCTCTGAGCCCTTGGTATTTCTCCAGCTTCTCGTGTTCCTTCTTCCTGATATTGCTGTCTTTCGCAACCGCTACATCGATCACTACAGCCGTCTTCTTCTGTTTGTCTACCACCACTATGTCCGGTTGGTTAGCCACCACCATTTTGTCCGTCTGCATCTGGAAGTCCCACAGGATCTTAGCTCGGTCATTCTCCATCACCCTTGGGGGCATCTCCCATTTTGACCTTGGGACTTCCAGGTTATACTCGGCACAGATGTTCCTGTACACTATGCCGGGCACTTGGTTATGGTGTTCCATGTATGCCCTGCCTGCTAGCATCTTGCACCCTGCTGTTATGTGCTGGATTGTCTCTGGGGCATCTTTACACAGCCTGCACCTGGGGTCTTGCCTGGTGTGATAGACCCCAGCCTCTATGGATCTTGTACTCAGAGCTTGTTCTTGTGCTGCCATGATTAGTGCCTCTGTGCCGTCTTTCAGTCCAGCTTTGTCCAGCCACTGGTAGGATTTCTGGATATCAGCCACCTCCTCTATCTGCCGGTGGTACATACCGTGCAGGGGCCTGTCCTTCCATGATGGTTCCTCGCCTTCCTCCTCTTTCTTGGGTTTCTGCTGCCTGAGGTATTCACTGAGCACGCTGTCAGTTGGGGCCATCTTCGTGATGTATTCGTGGATGTTTCTAGTCTCATCCTGGACTGTGGTGCTGACACTCACCAGTCCCCGGCCCCCTTCCTTCCGCTTAGCGTACAGCCTCAGGGTGCTGGACTTGGGGTGAAACCCTCCATGCATGGTCAGGAGCTTTCTTGTCTTTATTTCAGTGGCTTCTATCTCCTCCTTTGGCCAGCCTATTACCCCAGCAGGGTACCTGATCACGGGCAGGGCGTAGGTGTTGATGGCCCGGATCTTGTTCTTACCGTTCAGCTGACTCCTCAGGACTTGCCTGACCCTCTGCAGGTACTTGGTGGTTGCAGCTTTCCTAGCGGCCTCTTCATGGTTCCCATTCGCTTGCGGGATTCCCAGGTACTTGTAACTGTCCCCTATGTTTGCAATGTTGCCTTCTGGTAGTTCAATCCCCTCAGTTCTGACTACCTTCCCTCTCTTTGTTACCATCCGACTACACTTCTCCAGTCCGAATGACATTCCAATGTCATTGCTGTATAGCCTGGTAGTGTGTATCAGTGAATCGATGTCTCGTGCACTCTTGGCATACAGCTTGATGTCATCCATGTACAGGAGGTGGCTGACAACTGCTCCGTTCCGTAGTCGGTATCCGTAGCCAGTCTTGTTAATGATCTCACTGAGGGGGTTCAGTCCTATGCAGAACAGCAGTGGGGACAGAGCATCTCCTTGGTAGATCCCGCACTTGATGGTGACTTGTGCTATGGGCTTGGAGTTTGCCTCTAGTGTTGTACGCCACATCCCCATTGAGTTCCTGATGAAGGCTCTTAGGGTCCTGTTGATCTTGTACAATTCTAGGCATTCCAGTATCCAGCTGTGGGGCATTGAGTCATAGGCCTTCTTGTAATCAATCCAGGCAGTGCACAGGTTGGTCAGTCTGGTCTTGCAGTCTCGGCTGATTGTTCGGTCTACCAGTAGCTGGTGTTTTGCGCCTCTGGTATTCTTGCCAATCCCTTTCTGTGCCCCACTCATGTATTGACCCATGTGCCTGTTCATCTTATATATATATATGTGTGTATATGGAGAGAGAGAGAGAGAGGGAGGGAGAGAGAGAGAGAGAGAGAGAGAGAGAGAGAGAGAGAGAGAGAGAGAGAGAGAGAGAGAGAGAGCTCATTTAAACTACTACTCTCAGTTGTCAGCAGAAACATTAGCTCCCATTGACATTTTATACGATATGGTGAGCATATTATATTCATTACTAGGTAACCTCATGATAGGTAAGAGGACTTAATTGAATGTAAAGGTGCAGCAGATCTTTAAAGAAACCCTTATTTCACACAGTAATCTTAGTGGATAATAGACCAGTCTTGAGCTTTATTATTTGTCTCTTATTTCTAAAATTTTTGAAATGCAGAATTCACATACACATACAAGGTCTTGAATAATCAGGCCTCTCAGTTTGGATTTGGGAGACAGACACCCTCTCTACTGTTTCGAGTAGACTCCAAATTTTCCATTTTGAAAAAAGAAATATAGTTAGTGCTGGATGAGGAGATCCTGAAATATCCCTTAGTTTTACTGCTCAGTTAGGCTCGGACTGCTGCAAGACTGCAAGAAGCACGTCTTTTCCACTCACTTCTTTTCACTCGCTTCATGTTTATTTACAGTTGAAATGTAGCATTTTTGTCTCACTTAGTCTGTGTTTTATGATGGAGTATTAAAAACAAATGATTGGTTCCTGTATTTTCAGAGACTAATGTTGATACTTACTTTGTCATGTTCGAGTGTATAGCTAGTGTGCTACATTGGCCACAGGATGTTTGTGGTATAATGCTACAGTTAGGGTTGGGTCAAGCTCAGGAGATTTGTTATGCCCTATATTCCAGCAGATTACCACGTTGGCAGTTGAAATGTCTCGGTTCACAGTATAAATGTTGCAGCATATGATCTCTCCCCAAGTCTGATCCATGCCATAGATTTAGTGATACTCCAATGTACACTGTCATTCTATGATAGTGTACACTCTGCTGTCACAAACAATTGCCAGCCCGATCAGTAGGCAAAAGAAGCCACAGGTGAGAGGGGTAACAAGTGGCCCAGGTAGGCCTACAAGTTTCTATGGTGTCACACACGTGTTGATGCTGTAACAACCCTTATTAGGGTATAGCACCGCTAGGGGCTGTCGTCCTGTTGTTGTAGTAGCTGGAGAGTGTCCTAGTGTGAGTGCAGTAGCAGCCATTACAGCTGAGCATGCTGCTCTCCGTGCATCTATTTAGAGAGAGACCATCCATTGGCGCCTGCTAGCCGCTCCTTCCTCGCTAGATCGCCGTTACACCTCCAAGACTTAATAAAGCCCACATGAAACACTTCTTCGACACTCTTAGATTGCAGTTTCAGTGATCGCAGTTTCAATGAGCTGGAACTATGGAAAGGATATTGGGAATTTTCTAGAGGCTCTCAGAATCATTGCTGTGGTGTATGGTAAGTGGATTCTAGTTCATCTTGACTTACGATACACTGGTTCAGTTGTTTGTTTGTTTTTTGTAGCATAGGACCCTCATTAACAAACTTCTGTTTGTTTTTATGAGAGGGGTAGTTACAGCTCTAGCAGGTCTGTGTGTTGTGTTGGTCTGTCTTTTCTCATTCAGTAGTTCAGCTGCTGCCCATCTGTCCTGTATGCAGTCAACAATCAGGCACTCAGCAGTATAAGTATAAGCTCCATCAGTAAGCTAGAGCTTACGTGGCAACTTCTGCTTGTGTTAGCTAAGCTTGGTGTTTTCTTTTCACTACTAGTAAGTAACAGGTATCTGCTGGCAGCAGAAGTTTACCTTTAAACATGCTAGGCTAGCTCAGAAGGCAGAGTGTTTGCCACATGATGATGATCGGAAGGTTGGGTGTTCAAATCCACCAAAAGGCTACCTAGGTACCCTAGAGCAAGTTACCGTCTCTGCTCTCTGGGTGCTGGATTGGTAGCTACCCACTGCTCCACTGAGTGAATGGGTTAAATATAGAGGACTAATCAATTTACTATGGGATAAAGTATACATTATTATAATTAAACTGGTCTCTTTGAGTTTAGTCCTTTTTAATAAAAACCTTGATGTTTGTTGCTGTTTTTAGGATCTAAGCTAATCTAAGTTAAAAAAATAGTGGAAGCTTATTCACACCCATATCATACTTGATATTTCTACTGTACTGCAATAAATGTAGTATCCGTCTCCTTTTTTTTTACATTTTGGCAACCATGGGAAGAAATTAAGTGATTCAGCTAGTCTTTCAAGTTAAATGAAATGCATTTTAGCTAATGTTAACCAGCTTATCCCTAAATTAGTTTGGGGTTTTTAAAAAGCAATAGTAAAAGACAGCAAAGGTGACTGACAAACCCCACACTGTGAAATGATGAAGACTCCTCATACAGTTTTAACACACTCAATTTTGGTGTATTTTTTTTTCTTTTTTTAAAGTAAAAAAAGTGTCTTTTATCTTACTGTTCAATTAACCCAAATTTAAATTTTGTGAAAAACAGTCACACAGTATATTACTGGAATCTTTTTTTTTTTTTTTACACATATTGTAGCTAGCAGAAAATTTCTTTCATATCTTACATATTTTTCATAGGGGAAGTACTGTGACATGTCACTGTAAGAGTCAGAAGAGAATGATAAGTGTCCCAGTAAATAATGCACGTGTGCGCATGCATTTAAGAGCAAGAAACAGACCTTCTTAGCCTAGTTTGTGCAGACAGCTCAGCGCCTGAGGAGCAGTGGGTGATTACCTGCCTTAATGGGCTTAACATGCATGATAGCAGGAGGTCTGCTGTCCATCAGTCAGGGGTGAGTTGTGCAAGGTGCACACACACAATTAGGGACCAACAGGGGAATAAAGAAGGCAATGTGGAAATGTGACGTGAAGACGGGATGATGAAAGAAAAAAAAGCTGCAGTGAAGGAAACTCCTGCAATGATTTGTCTAGTTAAAAAGAGGGCCATTTAAAGCTGTTTAACCCTCAACATTGACAATTTCTATATATTTCCCCTTCCTCTCAAGCTGCTCTCTTTTTAAAATCTATGAAACCACTCTATTTTCCCCCTGTGGTAGACAAAGGTGATAGCAGATTAAGAGATCTGTAATGCAGCACTTCAGCCATCCCGCTATATTTATCAGGGCCTGAGGCTTCTATATCTATTTATCATCATAGCCGTTAGTAAGAGTAGAGTTATTCAGACGGTGCTTTCCCATGATAGTGTGTAATGATCCCAGCTTCTAGCTCTATGCAACATTCCCAGTCCACAGCTCTGATTTAGGTGAGGGAAAATATCCAAATATGTAGATGCTCCAGAGAAGTTTATATCAAATCATGACTTTATTGTGAAATAAGCCATAACCAAATTCCATGCAGTATTGTGTTACTTTTTATGGCATGTGTTTTTTAGTCAGTCTGTGATAAATGTTTTAAACACAAGGCCTTCAGAATTTCTTATGATTGTCAGAAAAGCGCCCATTTTAGCTGCTTAAAAACATCTAATAGTCAGACAGCTATAATATCCTAGTTAGTTGGACAAGAGTAGAGGTTTTCAAAGAGAGTAATAGGTGGGTAATATCTAGATGTCTTTTTCACACTGTGCCACAGTGTGAAAAAGACAGCTTGGCCACCTGTGTCTCACTATGGTAGCTCACAGAGTTACAGATCAACAGATTAAATATGATATTGTCTGGGGTACTGGCATCAAAGCCTAAGACTATCAAACATTATTTCCTGTGAGGAATATGACACAACTGATAAGAAGAACTTACAAAGTGAAAATTAACAAACTTGCTGTGACTTTACTTTTTAGTCCTTTTGTGCATCATTAGCTACACTAACAACATGGCTCCAGGGATTGCACTGTCAGTATGTTAGATAGTATGCAGCTCTGGACCAACCTAAAAACCTTTGAAAATGCTGCCATAATTGCTATGAAATTTGTCACTGATGTTTCCTAATTACTCGATGATCCTGTTGCTACCATTTTGTTTTTGCTTGATATTATTTGCTAACTATTATATGGGCTGTCATTTGGCAGACATGTAAATTTGCCCTCAAGATGAACAACAATCTCTTGGGTAATCCCTTAGCTTTTCATGTGGCATCACCATGGCTTGTGCTATGCTTAATGACCAAATATCTGACATTTGATTAAATGCCAGGTATACACACTCACAGGCAAATGAATGCAGTACTGTGCAAAAGTCTCAAGCCAACCCTCATTTCTTTAGATTTTTTGACAAAAATGGGAAGTAGGTGCAGCAATTGAAATATTTCCAAGCAAACAAGGAACTACAGCACAGCAGGCAAAAAGGTTTTTACAAATCTAACAAACATGAAAGGCAATATTTGGAACAACCAACTTTTTTCTTCAACATAATTTCTTTGAGTAGGCTTCAGGAGTGGTTCTCAAGGCGTCTTCCATTACTTGTTAAAATGATCCCAAACTGATTCAGTAAGGTTAAAGTTCAGGTTCTGGGGAGGCCAATCCATGACAAATACTATTCCACTCTGTGTTTTACTTTCCAAGTACTGCATGCTTCTACTCTGCTGGCAGCATGTTTAGGATCATTATAATGCTGAAAAAATAATTGCCAGACATTTTCCAGATGATATTACATAGGGGATCAAATTCTGACATTACTATTCTGGGTTCATAATTCCATCAATTTAAACTAGATCGCCAAACCCACTTGATGAAATATATACCGAAACCATGACAGTGCACCCACAATCCACTAAGGCTATTCAATCATCCAGGTAAGCAAATCCAAAAAAATTGATTGTATTCATCTGGACATACCTGGACGAAATCTTTTGTCACTCATCCAGTTGACTTTTTCAGTCTCAGCTGACTGCAGGTTTCCTCAACCTTATAAACAGCACCTTTGCACAATGAAAAACTATATACAACATTCAGAACACCTTGTATTTTGTTGAGAAGGTGAGAGATTCATTATGGAAGCAGATGAAACAATGGTCTCATACGATGTTACATCACTTGTGTCCCAGTCAGTGAAGCAGTGGAGGTAGTTCGTAAGAAATTACACGATGACCCCAACCTCAGCAACAGAACCATTCTCAGTACCAACCAAGTGTGTTTGCTCTTGGAACTGTCTTCACTATTTCACAACAACGGCTAGTTCTACAGACAGAAACATGGGTGTGCCATGGGTTCCCCAGTTTCACCCATTGTAGCCAACTACAAGAAGAAGTGGAAAAGGGGCTTTGTTATCCTACCCTGGAACACCACCAAGTCATTGGTTCTGGTATGTGGATGACACCTGGGTGAAAATCAAATCTCAGGATGTACCACAATTCAAGGATTACGTTAACTCAGTGGACAAACACATCGAACTCACCAGGGAGGATATGAAAAGTGGCAGGTTAGCCTTCTTAGACTGTGAGATTTCCATCATTAAAAATTTACGTAAACCTACGCATACGGATCAGTGTTTAAGGTTTGACTCTCATCATCCACTTGAGCATCCCCCAACACAAACAGAGTAAAGTAGTGTAAGCTGTTAAGTGCCGGGAGGATTGACACAATTTATACAAATCATGATTTGGGAAACCAAACAACCTCTGGCTAAGCGGATGGCACAACATAGAAGAGCTAACTTGCCAGGACTGAGTCTAGTCTATTTAAGTCTCTTTTTCTATTTCCAGAGAAAAACCCTTTAAAATTAAATTCTGGTTTCTTGGAAACCAAACAAAGAAATCGAGGTGGTTCAAGACTTTTACCCAGTCTGTTACCCATCTGTAACCCTTCGATCATTATAATTCTCTCTTAAAGCATTCTCACAGAAAAACTGTTTTAGTCTGTAGGGTCTTCTTCAGGAAAGCCAGTTAAATACATGTTCAATAATTTAATAAACTGCATCTTAACCTAGTTTTAGAAGTAGGCTCAGGCATAAACCGGTAGCTGAGGATGAAACTCAAATGGTTCTCATGTGTGAGCTGTGTCTATACAGCACAATTGAAAATCACTGTGGTAAATCATTAATAAGGCATAAAACAATCAAAGAAGCCACAAGGTGAAATGAATCAGATACTCCTCTGGGTTGTGTGAAAGTGCGAGTGAGTGAGTAAGTGAGTGAGAGGAAGATGTGGGCTAGGGAAGAAGGGCTAGGCAGAACTGAATACACAAACTGAAGGGTAGTAAGGGCCCATAACGCTAACTACAATGTAAGCACAGGCCAGCTAGGATGGGATGAGTTGGGGACAAGTTTACTGGGCACAGTACAAGGCAACCACATGAGTGATTACCACCTTAAGCAAAATTCAACCTTTAGCCATTCCAGTAAAGTACAATCCTAAAACCCAAATCTTCCTATTTCTGTGATTCAACAGGGAAGCCTTAATGACTTCCAAACTGTTTTCTTTTTTCATTTATGTTCTTAAAGTCTCAGAACACTGAAAGCTTATTGCAAACAGATTGCAGTTGTTAACATTTTGTGACTTCTTTCTAATTGAATTTTAACGATCATGTAGTTGTATGACAGTCATGACATGGCTATGGGTAAATATTCGCTCCATAAACTTGCATGATAAAAGCATATTTTCCATCTGTGTCACCACAGAAAAGCTGAACAAATGAGCATGAGGAAAACTTGCAGCAGCAAACCAATCCTGTAGTGTGAGTAGTTTGAAATGCTTAACCCAGGAGACAGGGCTATTTCATTTTTACATTTTTATTTATTTATTTTGAATAGGCCTCAGAGGTACCCATTGCTCTAATATCATCCATTTTCATCCATTTTTAAAAGGTCTGATCACAGTATTGCAAACAGTTCAAATTAGAGGAGGACACTCTGCAAGTTTTTACAAAGTCATGATTAATTTGTCATGCTCCTGTAGGTATGATTCACATATGTGGAATCAGGTTACTGCTGTTCCCTGCAAGCACTATAATGATCTAAACCACAAAAATGATGAATGAACTAATAAAATGTGCAGGTGTGTCCTTAGCTTAGGTCCTGTAGGAGTCACTTTGTTGGGATATGTCGCAGAGGACGCAAATGCAAGACATAGGAGGATACAAAAAAGAGGGGGGAGCAACTAAAAAGCAAGCCTTTATTATGGCTGATCAAAAAGTCCAAAATATGTAAATATAAAAGGAAACACAAAGCAGCAAACTAAACACAAGGAACTGGAGTCCTGTTGGAGCTACTATGGGAAAAGGATAAAATGATACAGGAACACAAACAACAGCATCTCTCGAGAGCAGCAAACCATCCACAAAGACAAAGGGGAAGACAGGACTATTTATACACACAAGGGACTGATTAAAGATGAGAAACAGGATGAGAACGAAGCACAGGTGAAAATAAGTAACTCTCATTACTTCATACCTTGAGAGTATGGTCCTCATCAGTTTTGATCAAAGCTAAGAATTTCCTCATAATGAGAGTATCTATATCTGTATCATATCTATTTTGAATAAATAACCTATATGGCATTATAGTATGAAGAAATCTTCCATCTGTAATTAGGAGTATATTGTTAATTAACATCTAGAACACAAAACACTCAAAAATGCTTAAGGCAAACTAGTCTTTACATTCAAAGCAGTTGTGGGACACTTTGCATGTTTGGGAATCTCAGAATGAATGCATTCTAATTTGTTTAGTTTCAGATTATTTAGTTACCTTGCAGGTACTGCTTCATGTACAGGGAGTGCAGAATTATTAGGCAAATGAGTATTTTGTCCACATCATCCTCTTCATGCATGTTGTCTTACTCCAAGCTGTATAGGCTCGAAAGCCTACTACCAATTAAGCATATTAGGTGATGTGCATCTCTGTAATGAGAAGGGGTGTGGTCTAATGACATCAACACCCTATATCAGGTGTGCATAATTATTAGGCAACTTCCTTTCCTTTGGCAAAATGGGTCAAAAGAAGGACTTGACAGGCTCAGAAAAGTCAAAAATAGTGAGATATCTTGCAGAGGGATGCAGCAGTCTTAAAATTGCAAAGCTTCTGAAGCGTGATCATCGAACAATCAAACGTTTCATTCAAAATAGTCAACAGGGTCGCAAGAAGCGTGTGGAAAAACCAAGGCGCAAAATAACGTGCAGTCAAGCGTGCAGCTGCCAAGATGCCACTTGCCACCAGTTTGGCCATATTTCAGAGCTGCAACATCACTGGAGTGCCCAAAAGCACAAGGTGTGCAATACTCAGAGACATGGCCAAGGTAAGAAAGGCTGAAAGACGACCACCACTGAACAAGACACACAAGCTGAAACGTCAAGACTGGGCCAAGAAATATCTCAAGACTGATTTTTCTAAGGTTTTATGGACTGATGAAATGAGAGTGAGTCTTGATGGGCCAGATGGATGGGCCCGTGGCTGGATTGGTAAAGGGCAGAGAGCTCCAGTCCGACTCAGACGCCAGCAAGGTGGAGGTGGAGTACTGGTTTGGGCTGGTATCATCAAAGATGAGCTTGTGGGGCCTTTTGAGGATGGAGTCAAGCTCAACTCCCAGTCCTACTGCCAGTTTCTGGAAGACACCTTCTTCAAGCAGTGGTACAGGAAGAAGTCTGCATCCTTCAAGAAAAACATGATTTTCATGCAGGACAATGCTCCATCACACGCGTCCAAGTACTCCACAGCGTGGCTGGCAAGAAAGGGTATAAAAGAAGAAAAACTAATGACATGGCCTCCTTGTTCACCTGATCTGAACCCCATTGAGAACCTGTGGTCCATCATCAAATGTGAGATTTACAAGGAGGGAAAACAGTACACCTCTCTGAACAGTGTCTGGGAGGCTGTGGTTGCTGCTGCACGCAATGTTGATGGTGAACAGATCAAAACACTGACAGAATCCATGGATGGCAGGCTTTTGAGTGTCCTTGCATAGAAAGGTGGCTATATTGGTCGCTGATTTGTTTTTGTTTTGTTTTTGAATGTCAGAAATGTATATTTGTGAATGTGGAGATGTTATATTGGTTTCACTGGTAAAAATAAATAATTGAAATGGGTATATATTTGTTTTTTGTTAAGTTGCCTAATAATTATGCACAGTAATAGTCACCTGCACACACAGATATCCCCCTAAAATAGCTAAAACTAAAAACTACTTCCAAAAACATTCAGCTTTAATATTAATGAGTTTTTTGGGTTCATTGAGAACATGGTTGTTGTTCAATAATAAAATTATTCCTCAAAAATACAACTTGCCTAATAATTCTGCACTCCCTGTCGAAAGCAGTATGCCCTCACAGTTGAGTTGAGTCCATAGCCCACAATTTTTATTGCGCTGGAAAAATTTCTTTGCTCACACTCATGGTCATTATGTGTACTATAAGGACGCGATCGCTGTCATTCATTGTTTCTACTGATCCTACAGCTGTATGTCACAACATGCCACAGTGCTCCCCAAATGGCGCACTTTCCCCAATGCAGTGGCAAACAGTTATGTGCAGTGTAAACCATAGGACATAATAAGCTGTCACACATGACCCCCTCCCAGCATTCATGCTGTTTAAGAAACCAGTTGGTTTGTATAAAACCACTGACAGATCAACATGGCCAAAATGAGCCAGGTAATTTACAAAATCTACTCGAAACAACTGGAGGATCAAAAAATCTAAGTACCATCAGTTTTCCTTAAGCATGTCAATAATCGCACAAAAGATGAGGGGTGGAGGATATTTAGTCCGGGGGGGGGGTTGGTAATTGAGAGAGCAGGTATGACTCTATTACAATTTTTGAGAGTATAAAAAAAGAATTATGCCCAGAGATAAAAATCATGTTTATCTCTGCTGGCATTTTTCATCAACAGTCATTCTTAGTACAGCTCATGGCATTTAGTTAAGTGCAGCACTTAACATGTGATTTTCAGATTCTCAGGAACAAATTACTGCTAATATTGCAAATAAGAAGCAGTTCTAAAAATCATAAAACAAAGAAAACAAAGTAACATATTACTTGAACTGTGTTACATTTTCTAGTAAGCAGTAAAATAACAAACTGATGTATTCAATTTAGTAATTACATTAGTTACAATTATGTTGTTACCCATGTTACAAAGGTGCTTCTGTTACCTGCACACAGGCCAGACAGAAAAAGATAAGTAATTTAATTTTGACATAGCACGCTATTGGTGAAACTTGTAAGTCAGCCACACACTTGTTAAGTGATGATTTAATCAAACACAACTGTAGTAATCGGTCCTTGCTGTGTCTAATTCATTTACAACCCATAACTGATGTATTTCATTTTGTATTTATTAACTGAGGAAGTGAGCACTTTTATGACCAAGCCCAGCTATTACAACTAACTGTAACTTTATTGACTTAAATACGTTTACTATTTAAAGCTTTTATGTTGTGTTTATTAAGATTCCCCTTACATTCATCATATTTGTTTGAAAAAAGTTATGAAGCACTCTGTACTAGATGAAATGAAAAGAAGGATTTATACCTACTCAAACAATATTTAAAGTAGACCTACTGTGCTTTTTTCAGCTGATGACGTGGGTTCTTGAACTCTACGAGGATAACATTGCATTACTAATAGTTCAAAGTCATTTTATATTTCTTACACTGGATCTTTCAAAGCCTCTCTAGTTCTGAATTTTCTGAAACAGGCAATTTTACAATAATTCGTTTTAAAGCCTTCCCTGTAAGAACATCAACATTTTTATGACTGGGAGCCGACTGCACAGTCAATTGCAGTGACTTGCACGGAGCAAACCTTAGCATATTATATTTGTATGATTCATTTAAATACCCTCTTCTCAAGACTTTCACGTTTGAAACCTGGTCCAGATAAGTGGGTTTCATTCTGTTATGTCCATTCAAAGTACCCAATGCATGAAAAAGCTTGGTGATCACTGGTGTATTCATGGGAGTGTGAGTTACACTGAGTTAATAATAAACTGAAACGCCTAATGGAGTAGAATTTGCCATTAACATCCAAATTAATAAGTTTCAGTTTAAATGAATAAATGCTAATAAATGAGTGAAAAAATGCATAAATGCTGTAGGCTACCATGGGTCATACAACACTGAGTAAGATAACATTCATATGTGCTAAGACTGCTGTGCATTTTAATATATATCTGTTGCTACAACCCTTTGCTACAAATTTTCTGATGAATTTATGGTGTTCCTTGAAATTGTGCTTTATGCAAAAAAACCCCAAAACAAGCATATTTTATAGGTGTGTTGGACAACTTGCACCAGTTAAGCAAGCTGTTAACAACACGTGTTGAGAAATGTGAGGAGAAATCACTGAAGCACAAAAAAATAAAAAATAAAATACAAATACATGCTAACTGTGATTTTTTTCTTCTTTATCCCAGTTCTCGTAATCCCTGAAATTCTTGAAGGTGCACAGATATGTGGGATGTGCATGTCGTGTTTTATGTCTGCAAAATTCTTTCCTGTCCCCAGGTGGCTTCAGCTGCCCACAAAGAAAATCAGAGCTGTTCCAGGTCGACATCATTTCATCTCATGTGTGCTCTCTTTACCACCAACCCTCGGTCGAGATGTCTGCTCAAATGAAAGAGACAGACAGAAAGGCTTTCTGACGGTGTTCTTCACAGCAGGCCAGCGTCATGTTGAGAAAAGCTGGACGTCAATATTTTTTCTGTTCTTCACTCAGTTTTGTTTACCAGCGGGTCAGTCAGTCTCCTTTAAATCCTTCATGACTTAACACAACTGTGTCCTGCCTGCATGGTCAACAAACACACGCACAGAGAAAACACTGCGATCTTTTTGACTAAAGTCTTCTGTTATTTGGCAGACGAGCGAGTGACAAAAGCAAAGGAAAGGGTTAGCTAAAGGTCTTGCCCACTGAATAAAAACAAGAGAGACATCAAAGAGAAATTAGTGCAAGACAAAGCCTTCTGGTCTCAGTCAGGCTGGTAAACAGTTGAGTGTAATACCTCTTTTTAAATTAGTCACTAATAGGAGCACAATGATAGAACAGCCACTTCACTGCAGGGGAGAGGAGAGTAGCCTAATGGAAGTGGGATTGCCTTTTTCATCAGCTGAGCCTTGCAGCTCTTTTTTTGTACCAAATTAGCAATTTACATGAGTGCACCCATTCTTGGTGCCAACCACCTTTTCTGCATTTTAACATATCTATTGGTGTCGAGGCGACAGGATAAGCAGGGGGGAAAAAAAGAAACAAATTGAATCATGAGTGGAGCGTAACCTTGAAAACAATCTGGCCGGAATCATAAAAAGAGCTTGAAGAAGAATTAGGATGAAATGAGCAGGACGCACCCCTCAGTGTTATGGTGCATAATTGGACAAACAGTGAAACAATCTGAGGGAAACTGACATTGTTACCTTGGAACCTGCTTGTGCATAAGCAATGGCTAAACTGCAAATCACCAGCAAAATGCCTACCAATCCATTTCTATTCCATTTGGCAAAGCATTGCTTTATAATTTTATATATATTTTTTTCCTTCCTTGTTTATAAAAAGCCTGTTGGAGCTGTTCTGAATATTGATAAGGCGTGGATGCCTGGATGTGTGCCTGTTCTGCTTGAGACCGCTTTAACAGACAGACATGTATCATCATGCAAATCTGCACTCCTTCACAAACACACACATACATACTGTACATCACGAGCTGAGTCATTTGTCACACTGAAGTGTGTGTATGTGGGAAGGACAGAGCAAAAGGAGAAATTCATCAGAGCCTGCAATCCGTTTCTCCTGCGTTTTTCCACTCACCCACTCATCCCACTACCTCTATATATCTTTAGCCATTTAATTAGCTGGACAGGTAATAAATTCCACGTGTTATGTTCCTCCCACTAGTTTATTTATTTATTCCTCAGCCTTTTAGAGCAGTGCAAAATCAGAGGAGCAGACTCCATTATAAGGCAAGTAGCATCTCTAGCCTTTTAAGGTCTGACTCATTAGTTAACATGACAGCGTGACAGTGAGAGGACTGTTGCATCAACTTAAGCAGCTGTTGCCTATAACGGCATTACAACAAATATATAAATGTAATTTTGTGACTACAGCACGTGTTGGCTTTTGTGGGACAATGACACTCAAATGTGTGCCAGAGCATTTTTCTGTGTGTCTGCACAGACAGGTCCTGCCACATTATGATGTATCATTTAAACTCGGTGAACTGTCTGTGATCTCATTGCTTGGGGAGATATATATCAACTAATGGGAAGTCACTGAGGTTATGGCACTGTTTCCTTCTCTTCAGTAGTCCTACACAATGCTCTGTCAGCACTTGCACCTCTGATGTTTTACAATGCATGCCGCTGTATCTGTGACTCTGCTTAACCTTTCCCTAATTGAATCAGGCTGGATTTACAGTGCTCGTTACTCTAGAGTTTGGTTACAGTCAAGTGTTTGTAAATGAGTGAGTGTATGTGCATGGGAAAAGCATGCGATAACTTCATTAGTTCTCATTTCTCACCATTAGGCAGATTGGCAGAGCCAAAGCGTGGTTGACTCATTGAGGATGTCCTAATTAAATGCTTACAGTGTGGTAAAGTTTAACATGTATCCTGTCATCGTAATTGGCCACTCTGGCACAAATTAGCTTTTACTTAATACAAGAGGTTAGGGTTTTGTGTTTCACAAGAAACACATGAGCTGTGTCTGCGATAATGATAGAAAAAAAAAATAGAACAGTTATTAGATAAATATTTGAGTCTCAAGACACCAAATGTACCATTATTTTTCTTTCTCCTTTTTGTGTTCAAGCACTGTTGTGCATACACACATATTGGAAACATGAAGGATGTGGATCTGTGAATGTAAGCTTGCATTTCTGAGTTTTTTTCTTATATTTAGATGATATTTCTCAAGCTATTTGAAGATATATTGACAATGCAGGTTTCATCTGATGGAAGGCAAATTCCCACATTTGTATATTATATATTTATAATAACATTACAGTTATTTTGCGGTGTTCACTCAAAAAGAACTCAAAAAACTTTAAATACAATGCAAATGAACTAATGAAATCAAAGGTTTGTCTATTAAAATAATTGGTTTTGATTATATAATGTGTTTGGTGTAAATTAAGTACACTGTAAATTTCATTTGACCAGATTTCACATTGTACTTATGTAATAAGATTACATGGAACATTTATGTATAATCAGTTTACTTAAAGTCGACATAAACATAATTTTGAGGTTTTTTTAATCATTAAGAGTTTTTGTCTCTTCATTTTTCTTGTCCGTTTCTTTTTCCCTGTAGTATCACAAATTGTATTGACAAATTCTAGTGACAAATGTAGTTTAACAGAATATTGGAGAAGTTTCTAAAATAATCAATATTTTTTCTAAAAATGTTGTATTTCATAGACTATTTTATGCCTTTAACACTTTCCCCAGCACAACATCGTTTTGAACTTAACAGTTACTCACGAATCATTCAGCAATTCTTAGAATATTTTTATGCTATTAATACACATAAATTAAAAGAAAAATAAAAGTGATATGTGTGTGTGTGTGTGTGTGTGTGTGCGTGTGTGTGCGCGTGTGTGTGTGTTTACCCGTCCTTTACCTGAGTCCTGGCAGTTTTCTGCATAGTATCTTAGCTGTTCCTAGAACTGCACTCTTCTGGATAGAGACATCGGATGTTATGTCTGAAACATGCCAGAGTCACTCTTGCAGCTTGGGGGTTAGAGCTCCTAATGCTCCTGTTACCACTGGGACCATTTTGGGTTTTGTTTTCCACATTTGCTCCATTTAGTTGCTCCTTCAGCTCCTGGTACTTCTCTTTTTCTCTACTTCAATGTCTTCCTGGTGCATTAACGGATGCTCTGTGTTTCCTCCTGGATTGTGGCTCTGACACTCTTTATTCCCCACTCCTCCTCTTTTGGTTGTTCATTGAGCTTCAGGATGCTGGACAAGAAAGTTCTGGTAATGCACAAGAGTGTCAACAAAGGTTACTGAAACACTAGCAAAACCCTTAATATAATATAGTTCTTTTGACAAATGTTCCTAGCATTCGTTATATTTTCACCAGTTTACTTCATTGTACTATTTAACATAATCAACAATATGACAATTCAGAAATGCCAAAATAATTCTAATTCTGTTCATCTGTTCATCTGTTCATCGTAGCATTTTCAGAGGGTAAAGATGTCACGTCCAGATGAACAGATGAACACAATCAACTTTTTGGGATGTCCGTACCTGGATGATTGAACATGCATCAAGACAATTAGGAAATGTTCACCAGCTGAGATGTTCTCAGACTGTTCTGCAAAACTTTCTGTCTTCAACCTGTGAGCACTGCCACTCACATGTGAATGTCTTTAGGTGAATAATATAATAAAATTAGGATATTTGCAGATTTACTAAATGATACAGTGTCAGCCTCAATGAGCCAGAAGCTCAACAAGATATACATTACTAGGTAATCAACCACCATGCTACTAAAGGTTTACTATGCCAACTACACTGTTTAGTTTCTCATTTGAGGGGAAATTCAATTTTTTCTTGAATTTTAATTCAACTTAAATCACCTAGGTTTATGGGCCCATGTGCATTTACAATAAATGTGTTTATGTGTATGTGTGTGCATGAGTGTGGCTGTACTGGTGTGCTGCTGGAACTCCTGATGGAGTGCCATTACATTCTCGTTAGTTCAGCTTCAGTGCTCAGGGACTGGGACACAGCTGCCCTCACTCCCCAAGCACTGTCAGAGTCGGGCCCAAAAGGCCATTCTTGCTACCCCTATATATTCCTCTCACCCTCTTTTGCCATCCATCCCTTCCCTTTGCTGGACCCCTGCCATCACCCATGTGTCTACTACTTCATATTTCTCTCTCTAAACTTTCTTTTTTTCCATCTATTGTTTTGTTGGGACCCACAGCAGCAGCATTGTCCCAGCATGCATCCAAAGAACTAAAGGCTGAAAAATGTAGTTTTTTAATAAACAGCTACCCCAAACTTTTCCACCACATTCATGGCTATCCTGGTAACCCATCTTTTAAATTCACATCCTTCCATTTGGAGATATCTTACACACTTGATCTACAGGATACAATAAGGGAGCCGTTATGATCTGAACCGATCCAAATTTTTTTGTAGCAATTCTACACTGAGCCTCTCGTTAAAAACAGAACTCCTCACCTTGCCTTTAAGAATGAACCGACCCACATCACCAGACCCCTATGACCACTCCTGAAGCCCACCAGAGTGTGGACCAACATCACTCATTTGATGTGGTTGAATGAGACGCTATCCCCCAGCTTCTTGATTAACCCCTTAAATTGAACTGAAATGGTTTTTAAAAAGGTTTCTGGATAGACTGTAGGCTTAGACGAATGATCAAATATAATGAGAGTATAAACAATCTATCATTAAGCACTTGATATTAAGGTTAATAACATCTAAAAGCATGTCGCTTAGCATAAGTGAGAAACCAGATAAAAAAATATTTGCTGTTGTAAATTGATTTCGTTGAAATTTTGTATGTTTTTTTTGTACTATCCATGTGGCAGGTACAGCAGAAAACATCAAATTGCTGACAGATAACCTAGAATCATATCAACAATAAAATGTCTTATTTATAGGCCCCTGTGGTTTTGCTCTGTCATCTTGCCTGAAAGCGATTCATACTATCTAAGAAGAAGAAAAAACAACTACAAAGGAAGATGACAGGAGAACAGAAAAAAGTTCAAAAAGAAAAGTTGGGAAAAGTTTACTGACTGGGGTTTTGTTAGGGGAGAGTCGGTGTGGGGGCGCTGCATGTTCTGGTGTGTGGAGCGGAAGGGAAAGATGTCTTTCGCACGCTGATTAAGACACGAGTCAGTGAGACAGAAATTGAATAAGAGTATTATTCATCCATGGGCAGCCTTCCATCGAAGTGCTCTTCCCTGAAACGCACACACGCATAAAGAAACACAGAGAGGCAGTGAAAAACAGACACACCCAAGCAGAGTGGTAGGGATAAATACATCCACTTCTCAATGCTCAGGAGTGCACTCTGTTCTCATTCAGATTCTGTGGCAAGCAGAGACTTTGAAAACGAGATTTGCCCCTTTTATCACCTGAAATACATTTACCTCGGCAGCTAGTGGAGAAGCTTTATCTTAATGAAATCTATCCCTGCTACCCATCTCACTGACATTACATTGTGCCACATCCTAAACAAGCAACCTCGTAGCAAACCCAAGAACTGCTGTTGTTTCTGTATGTGTGTTTAAAGAAAACATAAATAAAAAGTGACTGAAAGCAAAAAAAAGGAGACATCTTGTATCCTAATAATGTATGTGTCATCTCAGCTGAAGACTTTGTTATTTTTGTCAGTGAATCACCGACAAGTTAGGTTACTTTTGGCTATTTGTCACCCCGATTTGGCTTGTACATGTTTGCGTACCTCTCCAGAAGTTGTTGATGCACCTATATTTTTCTTTTCCTGTAAAACATCAACACCTTTCAATAAACTGGGGCATTTGTGGGTGAATTACTTTGTGTGTATTTCTATAACTTCAGGGGTTAGTCCAGGACAGGGACGTACTACCTGGCACACCGCATGCCCTCATATCTGTCTAGCATTCTTAATGAACATAATTGGCTCAGACAAAAACATTTAAATGATGATGAGCAGATGGCATCGTTCACTTGGGCTGCATAACAAGAGGCTGGCACCTTGATCTGCTGGAAAAATAACAGGTGAAAACTTCAGAAATCATCCTCTTAACTCAGGACATCACAGCAGTAATCAGATGTAAATTACCCAGGCAAATAAATCTTTGATTAGCTTTCATTGCATGCTGTTTTTGTTTTCTCTGGCCTGCTACCGGTTGCTGCAAACACAGTAGCCTCCTATTGTGCATGAGGAGTGTACTAATTTTGTCTGAGTAGCTTATACATACGTTTGTGCCTCGACACGACTCAACGGCACATCCACAAAGTCTAATTACAATACCTCTACAGCAC
This sequence comes from Oreochromis niloticus, assembly GCF_001858045.2. Lineage (NCBI taxonomy): Eukaryota > Metazoa > Chordata > Actinopteri > Cichliformes > Cichlidae > Oreochromis > Oreochromis niloticus. The sequence continues at coordinate 26,165,014 of NC_031985.2, read as the reverse complement.
TGGTACTATATTAAATCCGTGCAAACAGAATAACAGATGTGTACACACTTCTAAGATATGTATTAAAGTCAAGTATTTGGGTTGAGGATAAAAAAGCAAAGCGCCAAACAATAATAATGTTTGCAGAGGGTGGCAGGTAAGTCATGTCTTTCTCCTAGCTGTGCTAATTAAATCCAGCACCAAGGGGACAGAGGGAGAAAACACACTGATATAGCTGTGGGTTTGAACAGATGCTGTGCTTTGATGAGCACCAAGGTTAGCCTATCATACGCTGTCTCAATCATCAAGAGAGTGGGGTGTCTTTAATTACCTGAAGGATATGTAAGGGGCTTTATTTAAAACCACACTGTACGCATTGTTAAAGGAATGAGAAAATACGACCTGAAAAGCATTATTTCCTTATGTAATTTGCCTCATGCCATAAATTATTTAAGTAAAAAGGGCTACTTCTTTCCTATTGGTGACACTTTTACTTTAAGGGTATTTTGTGCTCTGTGTTTGACCTCCAGTTTTATCCAAATGACCTGCCAAGGAACTATTTTACCACATTTCCCATAATGTGTCAGCAGGGCTTTCTTTGTAAAATTAGAAATGCTCTTATTCTGTAAACAGGGCTATTTTATTGTGAGTGTTAAGTCCATTAAAACCATACCAATGCACTCCTCCATCGCGGATCAACAGGCAGATATGGGAAAATAGCAATTATATGGCCAAGAAAGATTCATTTGGGGTAATTATGGAAAACTTTAATTATGTTCAGTTTATGTTTTGTGTATATTTTTTGAATATATTTTTGAAATGACTGCGTGCTAAAGCAGTGTTATTGCACACATTTCAGAGTGCATTTGATGGTAACAGGATATGCAGTGGATAATACACCTACTCATGCTTTTAAAAAAACCCAAAACTTTTTCTCATGGGGATCGTGAGTAAAATACGCATGAAGTATTGAAATCCAAATGAAAAGCTTTCGATAATACCAAATGGCATTGAAAGTTGTCTGTTAACAATCTGAGGAGTGAGTCTTAACAAGCACAAATTGGACCGTCTGATTCATAATATGCACGTCATGTACTAGAGTTTGTGGTACTTTTATGAAGAAACAGTGTTGCTTTACTTTTTATGTTCATAATTAGTTTGACAAGAACTTTTGGCAATGCCACACTGGAGAAGGTATGTGCTAATCAACAGGAATATATATCTTTATATAGCCAGGCCTTTTGAAGGTTTTTCAAAGTTTTTCTTTCGACAGTGGCTGCCTTTTTCACTCATTTTTAATACAGTCCTTGTACCATATTCCAATAAGTTTTTTTTGTTCGATAAGCTGCTTAACACTGACCCATGAATCATTCAGTCAAGAGATTAACCTAAATTGTGTCTTCACATAACAGACAACCTAAATTGTATCTTATGGCACTTTGTTGCCAGCAGCCCATCACAACACACATAATTTCTTTCCCATTCTTCAGATGAATGTATTAAAAATGCCAAAGATAACACAGTTTGACAGGAATAGAAAAATAGTTTTACACTAACAAGGTCATTCCCAAAGAGCTGTTAGCCAAAAACTTGGCATGTCGGCGTGGTGTGCTCTTAAACATTTTAAGGAAACTGAACAAGTTCAGGGGTTAGGGTTATCTGAAAGTCATGTCATTAATAATGAGAAGAAAAATCAGCAAAGACCTGACAAAGAACCAGAGAGCTGCATCTGGCCATTTATTTGTTCCGTTTCCTGTTCTCTGAAGTCTCATAAGAAATAGTCTCAGTGGAAAGGTGGCTGTCGCCACAGGGAAAAGGCTCAGTTATTCTTAATTTCACAAGAAATAGACTCAAAATCAGTGGTCACAGGTCTTATGGTACGGTAAAGCCAAATTTAAATATTTTGTTTCATCATCAATATATACAGAGAAGGCCACTCTGCCACGGTTTGGGGCTGCATTTCATACAGTGGTGTTAGAGATCTTGTCAGAAGAACTCTGACTATTTCTCCAGCCAATACCTCGATAATCTGGAAAACATCTGAGTCACAAGAGCTTCATTTATCAGAATTGCAACAATCCCAAACACACAGCCTATAAATACCTGGATAGAAAAACACACAATTAAGCACAATCAGTCATGGATTGGTCTCCCCAGAGACCTCAGCCTTACCGAAGCAGTGTGGGATGATGTTGACAGAGAATGGAAACAAAGGCAGCTAACATCCAAAGAAGAGAGAATTGTACAAACTCCTTTTACATTTATGTTTGCATGTTTAAATAAATCGTTGCACCTGTTCCCTAATTATCTAGCAAATAATAATGATCTGAAGACTTTAGCACAGCACGCTAAACTCAAAGCAGTATGTTTTTCCACCTTAAGTCCAAGCATTCTAAACAGGATTAATACATAATTAATTCTCAAAGAGACTACTGAAGCAGAGGATGCTCATGCTTGAAATGATTTTTTAATGCTGTCATCTTCTGATAAAATGTTAATCTAACCAATCAACTTTGTACAACAATTCTTGTGATAATGAATTAACTATTAAATCATGAATTTCAATTTATATTTTGATTCTTCCGTATGTAAAAAAGGAAAAAAAAGATGGACTTATTTTCAGTTTTAATTAGTAAAATAGTCTCTCTGTCTTTACCATTGAAATCTGGAGCAATTATAACTGAAATAAATTTCTGCAGAATCTTTCATCTGCTTTTCTCATCATTAATATTTTAGTTAGGATAAATAAGTATACATACAAGCTGTATTAAGTGCCAGATAAATGTAGCTGTCCTTTTCTGACTATGGAAAGTGGGGAAAAAAAGTAAAATCCCCAAAAGCACTGATATAATTTGCACACCGTATGCCTACATGCACAGATGGCGTCTTGTCAACCATGGCAGCTGATTTAAGCTGAAAATGTCAGATCAGGGAGTACCTATTATTGATCAACACATCAAATTGTGTTTTGATCAAGACCTAACACAGACAGAAATTGTGGCATGTCCTCTTATTGGAGAAAACATTCAGATGAGCACAAGGTTAGCCTGGCTGCAACTTTACAGGCAAGAGCACTTCAGAGATTCTGCTGAGATTCCTGAGAGAAATTCCATATGAGGGACTCGTGTCCTAAGAAAACTTTGTTTTTGGAGGATAAATTATTCTGTCATTCTAAAATAAAAATGTGCCCTTTTTTTCTCAACCCTTCCCAAAAAAATATTAACCCACAATCATGAGAAAGCAAGCTTTGTTATCTCAAGATAATGGTATTAAAAAAAGTTTAAAAAGCTGCTTTTCTTCTTAGGCCACAGTCAATCTGCACTTCAACACTTTTTAAAAACAGTCAGCTTTGGCACATTTGAAAGCAACAGCAGTTCATTAGCAATAGCATTTTAACAAGTCTTAATTTAAAAATAAACTTTGTTTATCTACTCATTATAGTTTCCCTTTAATTGTGCTTTATGTGATGATAAACAATTACTTCGGCAGTACACTGGTGCTTCTGCACATGGTTTTCAACCTGTTGATCTATTCATCCTAGGAACTGAGTTTGCACACTTATGCACGCGCGCACACAACCACATACACACACAGAGTTCATGCAAATACATAAACAATAGTTGCATGTTTTTAACTGCTCTGGAAGATTCCAATTACTGAGCTTCAATGATCCACAGCAGCACCGCCTACTGTCAGTGTGCTAATTTAACTTGTGCCTATTAAAAATTCATTTTAACAATCAGCACCACAAGGGGCGGGTTGTTGGCAGGGCCACTGATTGCATTTGAGTGAGCGTACGTACGGTATGTGTGGGTACATGTGCATGCGTGAGAGTTCCCCAGTGTGTCCCGTGTGACCTTTAGAACATGTCCTCCCGTTCCTCTTTGTGTTGTTCTTCCTTATCTCTATATTCACTCTCTCACCCAGCCTCCCCTCTTTCTGTTCACCTGCTTGTCCTGAGGCCTTGCAATTAGAGACTGTGCTCCTTCTCTCCAACACGCTGGTGAAAATGGGGGACCACCCCATGCGGATGAAGCCTGAGTGATCAAGCCACAGGACAATCCCTGAGATTTCATTAAACCTCCATTTAAGGTTTCATCTGCCCCAGGGAGACATGGGAATGGAGGGTGGAATTTGTGCCACTGGCTGAGAGAAAAGCGTGGAGAGGTGGCAGAAGACAGCAGTCATTCGGATCTCTGATTTCCCCTGCTGAACTTGTCGGGGTAAAAGGAGAAGGGGGAGGTTGCTAGATGTTGCCTTGGCGACTACAGGTGTGCAGACAGTATGTGTGTGAGTATTCGCACACACACACAAACACATCAAGTGGCCTCTGCTAGTGTGGAGTTTCCTGTGGCTTTCTCAACACCTTCTCTCTTTCCGTCTCGCTCTCTCTCGCTCAGAAAACAGAGGGAGACGCCGTCTTTAGCAGAAGCAATGCTTAACTGTTAGCCCGGTGACTGCGTGTGTGACTCCAGATGATCAAACAAACTGGGGGAAGGATAGAAATCTGAGTGGAGCAAAAACATCCATTAAATTCGGCGCCATAACTTTGGTGACATGCTGTGCGACAGCAGCGAGGACTTGTTCTCTTCAAAGGAGAGGTTATCATGCTGTTTCATAGCACCCGCTTTCTTTTTTTTTTTAAATTTCTAGGTTAATTTAACTTGCTTTTTTTTCATTTGAGCTGAACATGGATGTTTGAAGTGATAAAGGATCAATGCAATTTTTTGTCCTTTCTCCTGCGCATATCTTATATGGGTCACCGCTTGTTGCACATAGAAACAGACACACATAAACTCGAAAAGTTGTCATGACATGCACAAAGCAATTACGAAGAATCAGTTTACTTCGCTTCTACTTTGACACGCAATTTTAACAACCATATCTTGCTTTCGTCCTCTTGTCACAGCTGGAGTAACAGGACTTGATCTAGATTTTTTTTCCTTTTTAGCAGTTTATTTCCTATGTCTACGCATTTTTGCAGCTGCCCCTACCTTCCTCTGTGCAAATGTAATGAATGCACGGGAAAGGATGCATTAATGAAAATAAAATGCTTCATATCCCATGGATAAGACTTGCCCATGGCAACTTAGCCAGTGGCTAGGCAGCACTCCATCAGCTCATTACCCTGAGGCATAAGAGTGTTTCTGTCAAAAAGCTTGTGTTACATGAACATAAAGCAGTTAACCATGCCTGCACCAGAAGGTAAAGGAAAAACAAGCTCGATCATGGTTCTATTTTAACACATCAACATTACACGAGTATGAAAATATGCAGTCAGTACCAAGCACTGTTCAGCAGCTGTCCATAAAATGACTGCTTTAATCTACAGAGTATTGTCTATCTTTTACTATAAGTTAATGATTTATTTCAGTACAGTGTGCTCTGTTTCCATCACCATCCAGTGCACAGTTGTGAAAGTGGGTTGAATCAATGATAAGGAGATAGGAGATTGTGTAAATAAACATGAATAATGCATAAGCCGGCTTTGGACGGATAACAGCTGCCTTTGAAAAGTCTTTTTTAAAAGCGAGCATCTCAACTTAATGCACGCTCAAACTTTCTCATGCTGCGTTATGTGAGGTACACGGCGACATGTGGCACCGGAGCCCTGTAGAGAGGCATATTCTGTGATGAAAGAGTGGCTCGAAACACAGCAGTGTTACTGTAAATGTGAAGATGAGTAAGTGCTCTTTGAAATCCTTGCATTAATTGCGCTGCACAGTCTGTTCATTTATAAAGCTTTTCCCATTGTGGAAGTTGTTCTAATCTTATGATATCTGCGCAATTACTAAATGTTTGTATAAAATCATGATCTTACCAAGGTAGCTTAAAGATCTTGATGACAGAACTAGAGATGTACATTACATTTACATTCAACCAAGCTGAAGCGGTCATAAAGTATTAAAACATTTTCATTTTTTTCTTTGTTTTTTAATATAAGGAAACAGAAAACAATTTTAACCTTCAGTAAAAGCACCTAGCAACATAAAACAATTTTGTGGAGTATGTCTAAGTTGTGTTTACTTTGCAACTTAAACTAAGTCTACTTATAACCTCATTTCCATCATGAATGAGGCTCCCTTTCATTTTTAATTTCTTTTTCAAGGCTTGCCTGACTTTTTCTCACAAATCTGTCTTAAGATAGTGTCTTAAATTAGTGTTTACAGGTATGTAAACCCACAAATCACTACATGTTGCTCATTTCCATGAGGCATTCAACAAATCTCTTACTAAAGTGGTATTTAATATATACATTTTCTTTTACTTCTTTCTTCTTCTATTTTTTTTTTTTTTTACCAATGTCTTGGTGGGCCTTGTGTCAGGGGGCTGGGCCTGTGGACCAGCATTTTCAGTTATGTTGTATTTTTGATTTCTTAAGTTATATTAAAAAGAATGTAAAGTTCCGGTGTTAATTTTAGTTAGTGTCTAATTGAGTTTTAGTTTAGCCAATATTACCATCCTTGCCCCCTGGTTTATGTGTCATGTTTCCTGTCCAGTCTGTCCTGTGTTTCATGCCTGCGTGTCCATGTTGTCAAGCTTGTGTGTCATGTCTACGGTCCATTATGTTTGCTGGTTTATTTTGAAAGTCTTGTGTTTCCATGTTCACTGTGTTTAGTTTTTCTTCCCCTTCCCCCATGTTCATTTATGTCAGCTGTGTTTCCCCAGGTGTATCCTTCTGTGTATTTTAGTCCTCTGTTATCCTCTGTTCAGTGTTGGTCCATCTGTTTACCTTCTATTAAGTCACGTCACATTTTCATGCAACTGTTCAGGTTCATATTCATGCTCAGGTTTTGATTTCTTCACGTTCATGTCTTGCATGTACCTGTTGAGTTCCATATTCATGTTTCTCATCATAGTTTTCATAGTTAGTTTAGTTATTTCCCAGTTTAGGCCTTAGTTTAGTTTTCGCCTTTGTTTCTTGTTCCTTCTTTTGCAATCAGCCATAGTAAAGGCTGATTGCAAATGGGTCCACACCACAAACACACTGGCTACTCCTTGTTGAAACCCAGCACTACTCTGGTGTGGTTTACCAGTCTTTATTCTGACAATCTTGAGAATGAAATGTTGGATAATGGCCATTTCTTTAAATATGAAGACTATATTCTGAAATTCTATTTTTTTTTTCGTAATTACTCCAAGCAGTTTACATGATAGGGTGGGGCTACGTTTTGATTGGCTGATTGTGACCTACATCCATTTTCACACCTCGACTCATTTGATTAGGTAGAGGATCATTAGGGGGTTCATGACCCTCTTGGGGGACACTCCCCTAAGTCCCCTAAATCTGGGACTCTCCACCATTTGACCTTACAACTGAAGAAGCTTCTCGGATGAGAGGTGGAAATGTCTTCAAGCAACTTAAAGAAGTCCAGACGCTTTTCTTTCCAAGCTCTTTAGACTACGATGACCTGGATGGCTGAGAACCTTTACAGACATACTCCAAGCAGTAAAACAAGAAAAAAAAAAAGAGTTATGCACAACAACAAAAACCAGCAAAAAATAAATAAAATAAAAATGGAAAAGGCATATCCATTAAGATAAAAACTAATCTAAAATGAAATTAAAGACAGTAAATGAAAATATACAAGTATACATTTGAATAAAAATATACAACAGATAAAACATAAATAGAAACAGCCCAGTAAATGTAGAAAAAATTCAAAAAGCTTCAATAGTAGATTCAATGACATTAAGTGGCTCAGCAAAACATTGTGATCAACAAGGAATCAACAAATCAGCGGTGAATTTAATGTACTAGCTCCTCCAAATACAGTAGATACAAATATAAAAAAGCTAGTTCAAGGCCTTTTGGACACCATCAGACTTTTGATGGTTAAAAAATAAATAAACAAATAAATAAATGACATGCTGCCCCAGTGTCACTGGCACAAGCGCTATTATGCGAAAATGCAATCTAGACCTAAAAGGTTTGATTTAGTCAGACTTTGTTCTAGTGCTGTAGAATTTGTCAACCACGATTGTTTTGTATTGTGTTTTTGAATTGTTACCCCTAGGTTCAATAATCCCTTAACTACCTTTAAATACAGATTTTAATGTCCCCCCAAAATAGAAAGAAACTTATGTGAAGGATTCCACTGGGAGACTTTGGGAAATAATTTTTCCCTGCTATTAATAATAAGCATTCATACAGGTAAATGGGGAGGGATTTTGTGGTCCCAGTGATCCTGAATCTAAGCTGAATAAGCGAATATGGCAGGGCAGGTATTCAGTATCACAGTCTCACCTCTGGTTTGACAGAAAATCTGAAAAAATTCAAGTTTAATTCATGAATATAAGCAGAGACTATGACAGCTGGAGAGAAATTTTGAGTTGGAACAGAAAACATCTGCGAGAGGAAATTAAATGCAGACTCAACTCGCATGTTCACCTCTCCGCGGGAGACAGATTCTGGCACTCGGCTTCTCCCTTAGCTGCTGCACTTACTACTGTAGGTTCAGAGCCAAATTATGGCATATGTCAAATAAGGATGCCATATATTTGGAGACTTTTTTAACAGCTCTTCTAGCAACAGCCTGAATCTTAGACATTTCTTACATTCCAATCCTGAGTTGAACAAGAAAATAGGAATAATTAATATGACAGGTAACATCACATACATTCTGTCAGTGTGTATCTGTACTGTGTCTATCCAGCTGTGTTGTGTGTGTGTGTTTGTGTGTGTGTTTTCTCTCAGAATCACTATCGCACACATAGATCAATGGTGCGAGATAGTAAAACTATAACTCAACACCCTGGAGAGATGGTATCGATCTATGACCGCACTGTAAACACATGAGACCTTTTACTGAGAATCCAGAAGCACAAATCATACACTGGTTCTGTGAATGCTTAGTCACCTCAGTGTATCAACTGTTCATTCATGTATTTCATTTTCTGCAGAGGAAAAATAACTTTTAATCGTGATTTTTTTTTTTTAATGAAATAGATTTATTTTGTTTGTTTACTGTGGATATAATGATTAAAAACACCATCACTGGAAAATTAATCAGTGTGTTGTGCATGTATATTGTTAATCATTTATTTCCAGAATGAGAGTGTCACAAATTGCTTGGTAAATGACTTTGAAATAATTGTTTTCTCTTTTGCAGCGACAAAATTAAAATGTAACTTGAATGTTTTATGGTAAATTGAAAGAGTTAATTTTTTTCTTGATGTCTTAGTTTAACAGCAACATATATACATAAAAATTCAATTGAATTTTATTTATTTAGTGCCATATTACAACAGCAGTCACGTCAAGGTACTTCATATTGTAAGGTAAAGATCCTGACATACTACAGAGAAAACCCCAACAGTCAGATTTCCCCCTGTGAGTAAGCTCTTGGCATCAGTGGTGAGGAAAAACTCCCTTTGACAGGAAGAAAGTTCCAGCAGAACCAGACTCAGGGAGGAGCGGCCATCTGCTGTGACTATTTGGGGGATGATGAGAGAAAACAAGACAAAACACTGTTACCTGATCCAGCCCTAAATACAAGCTTTATCAAAAAGGAAAGTTTTAAGTCTAATCTTAAAATTAGAGGAAAAAGAGTCTTATTCTTTCCACAGAGGAAGGGTCTGAAAGCTGAAGACTCTGCCTTCAATACTTCAATAGTCATGATTATTCATAACTTTGTATCTGGGGAGAAGGATTTTAAATTAAATTCTGAGTAACTAATATTATTATATAGTCATGGCAAACATCAACTCTAAGGTTTCATGTGTCAGTATATGCACAATAACAAAAATAACCTGGTCTTTAGCAGACAACCTCAGATGAACAACAAGAGTTAACATCAGTCATAAAGTAATTGTTTTCTGATTTTGTCAGTCTCTCACATCATTGAAAAGCAATTTTGGCCCTTATTTACAACATTGCTTCAGTTCATTGAAGTTTGTGGATATTCATTTATGCATGCATTTATGCTTGAGGTCTCACCACAACATTTCAATCATGAGGTCTGGGCCCATCTGCTGTAGAGTTGTTGGTGTGTTTAGGATCATTGACCATACTGCATGACCCAGCTGGCCCCATGACATGTTGACCTCTAGAGTACTTTTGTATAGAAAAGAGTTCATGGTCAAGTCATTTACTGCAAAATGTCCAACTACTGTAGCTGCAAGACAAAGCCAAATCATCAGTCCTCCACTATTATGTTTGACAGCTGGCATGAGGTTTTTCTACCATATGCAAACTAATATATCAAACATAGTATTGTGCATAATGGTCAAACATCTCCACTTTGTTCTTTTCTGTCCAAAGTATATTGTTTAAGAGTTTTGTGGTTTGTGTCACTACCCGATCCGTACCGGAAACCCGATCAGTACCACGCAAACCTCACATCACATTGCGACATTTAATATATTTGAATGACACGGTTAGTGCCCAGTTATCTCCTAGCATTTCTCGACAGCTCTGCCTCCTTTTCGACTGCCCGGGACATTTAAACAATGGATACCTCCGTATACAAAGAAAGTCATGCTTTTCTCCTCAACGGAGAGCTTCCCCCGACTGAACAACAGCGCTGTAAAATAAGAAGAATGGCGACTAATTACAGACTTAATAATACAGACTTAGTAATGTGTCATGTGAAGATTCATCAGCCAGATTGTTTACTGACAATTGACAGTGATAGTGGACATCGTCATCACTATTCCAACAATTCTCTCCACACAGACAAGCATAAATACTGTCCCGAATTTCGAATATTGAGGATGAGTACAAAACAACGATGGTCCAGAAAGGTTTGGTCAAACAATGATTTTATTGAACACACGCGCGGGGGGATAATTACTGCACACAATCAGCATGGATCTCCACCCAAAAATACACAAGCAGTTGCTTTTATAACATCAGGGTTTGACGCCCCTTCTCGCGTTAAAAGAACATAATTTGCATCTTAAGAACATTATTTGCCTCTTTTACAGACAATGATAGATTTTAAGAGCTAAATGCAGACACAGAAATTCCCCTCTCTAGCATCTTCTTCCAAATATGGCGATGATTTCAGGCCCTGAAGATCCCCATGGACTTGTCCTCTTCTTCTGTCACCTGTTACCAAGCAAACTCAAATGCAGCAGGTTGCTGAATAGATTCAGGCCTTTCCTCAGGCCTGTTTCTAGATTATATGTACTATATGTGTTATGTACAGTGTTGGTCAAGTTACTTGAAAAAAGTAATCAGTTACTAATTACTGATTACTTCCCCCAAAAAGTAATCCCGTTACTTTACTGATTACTTATTTTCGAAAGTAATTAATTACTTAGTTACTTAGTTACTTTTTAAAAACACGATTTACAACCTGAATAGGTGATAAAGCGATAGATCTTTCAGCCCAATTCTACTTTTTCTGCATAATTCATCATACAAAATGTAATCAAATGGAAACGTCTCTTTTTAAAACTTGTTTTATTAGTTTTAATTTTTTAACTTTATGCATCAAGCAAAAACTTAATTATATGCAACATTCTCTGACTGGAAGAAATTTGTTTAACATTTAAACCTATTTTCTTCACATTCCAGTACATAAAATAAAATATTTTTTTGTATTTACACTCACTCTTTTAAATAGATGCAAGTAAAACACAGCAGAAAATAAATAAAATCAAAGACTAGCGGTCCTGTTGCTCTATTTTCACCTGTAAAGCAGGACTGCAGTAGGCGGAGGTTTACCCTGGTGCAGGTGTGCTGCAGCGGTCAGTGGAAGAATCCGCGAGTTTCTCTGTGAATTTCACTCGGTGCTTGCTTGGAAGTTTAGGGGTTTTTTCGCTGTAAAAAGAAGTTTTCTTCCCACGCACAACGGACACTAATGTTTTTGTCACTTTTTATGGAATCAAACTCAAAATAAGGTCAGTACTTCCACGCTTTAAACGCTGCATGCTACACTCTGTCCCGCACTCGATATATTATGATCTGCACACAGCTGTTGTCACGAACGTCGCACTCACTTACGTCACTGTCATGAGATGTTCTCGCAAAAAATCACGGTTTTAGTAACGCAGTAACGCAGCGTTCCTACGTGAAAGTAACGGTAATCTAATTACCGTTTTTGCAATAGTAATCCCTTACATTACTCGTTACTTGAAAAAAGTAATCAGATTACAGTTACTGCCCATCTCTGGTTATGTAAGCGTGTATGCAATCCTTCTATAGCTCCAAGTCACTTACACAATAGATCGTCCGGACATAGCGCCGAACAAGGCTTACGACCTTTAATTAATTGACTGAGCTTCATCTCTTTAATAAGCACAAAATGCAATGTGTGTATACAATGATTATAACCGCACCTGTAATAGAGGTTAATATGGTGCCAGTATGTTTAAACATTTTAACCGTCTTAATGCTGTAAGTTATATTGTTAATGCAATGTTAATGCTGTAGATTATATCGTAGCAGTAAAATAATTTCTTTAATTCCACAATACACTCGACTATCACTAAATCAAATTTAACACGCATACACAAACACGATTTGTAATGACGCAAGTTCGGTTTACAATAGGGCTCATTTGCTCGGTCAGCAAGTGGCGGTATCCTCGTACACTGGGGAGTAAACTGCCATTAAACGAAACAGAAGAAGAAGAGAACATCTGCACATGTGCGGTACAGATCGGGTAGACCCGATTTGTACGGTCCGACTTTGCACATGCGCAGTAAGGATCGGGGAGTCCTGATCCGTAACTATCTTTTTATTTTTCGTTTTTTTTCATTATTTTTGTTTCAAATGTTTCATTATTGCAAACATTTTAAGAGATACTTATTATTGTTAACATCTTAACAGACCTCTGTTACTCTGACCCGTAACTATAGTGAAACGCTTAGAGTGAAAGTAGACACCTTTGGCACATGCGTGGTACGGATCGGGTTTCCGGTACAGATCGGGTAGTGACAGTTTGTTCAAATGCAAGTTGACAAATGAAAGCTGTGCTGCCATGTTCCATTTAGAGTTTTCTCTTGTCAACTATTCTTAACATTCATTCATCAGCATTCATTTTTTTTCTAATTGTAGTGTCATGAACTTTAATGTTTAACATAGGCCCCACCGATTTGATATTGCAAACCATGCCAGCCCTAATAATATAACACTGTACAGACATAACAAGATTGACATTTGACATGACATTTAATGCTTTTAATAATAATGTTTTTTAATTATTATTTATTATTATTTAATTATTTATTAATTATTTATTTATTATTTTTTTTACTGCTTCAGCACATTATTTGGCACATATAAGATAAATATTTCTTTGGATGTAAAATGTCAAACAAAGTATAAACTATATATATATATATATATATATATATATATATATATATATATATATATATATATATATCTTCTTTAAATCAAAATACATCCAACTAACTCGTCACGTAACTGTTGCATCCACTTCACAAGAAATACGATATTCATATTTGTTACATATATTTGGTAATATTAACTGAATACAAAATATGACTTATGCTTTAGTCAGTGAGTTAATAATCAAGGCAACAGGATGACCTGAAGGCTTTTCCATATTTTATTCAATTTCAACTTTAGAAACTGTAGATATTATGGTTTGTTTATAGATAGCATTCCTTCGGTTTCCCCAGAGTTCAGGTTACTTCTAAAACAATTTAGTGTAAATAATTTATTCCTCGTATTACAGTGGAGCTGCATGAAAATGTTTTTATGTCTAGAAGGATAAAAGTTTTTAATACACTCAACAACACGTCATTTCAACAAGAATAAATTTAAATACTTTTAAGTTGTTCAATTTCATGCAGATTGTTCATGATTTTATTACATTCACCATAGACTATAAAAATATTTTGTTCAAATTACATGTTAGACTCTTGTAAAAGTAACAACCACCCAATTTCACTTTTTTGAGTGTAACATTATTATCAAATGGTAAATAGTTGTTTGCACTGACTAATATTTTTTTTAGCTAAATAATGAAATTATTACTTTTCTCTAACTGGTAATTAATTAGTTTGTGAAAAAATTATCTACATGTTAAATGTAAAGTTGAAACTCATGTTTGGAAAGTTTAAAAATCCTGCTTATATTCTGGTTTCCAAACCAAACTGTTGTTATGGGACACAATGGAAGAAAGGTTATGGAGGAACCCTCTGTAATAGCCAACTAGGCCTAGAAAACAACATAGGTCATGGTACAGTAGTTAGTAGGAACAAGAAAACTTTGCACTATGTGCAAATTCTCAAAATAAGATTTCCAACTGTACTGGAAGAAAGTGTCTGGTGTAATAGAAACACAAGCTGTCAAGGGTACTTACCAGCAGCCCAAGGGCACTTACCAGTAGCCCTTGAGCAAGTCTAACTTTGTCACATAGCAAGCAGCACCAAAAGTGTCTATGCAATCATCCACACGAGTAAGAGGGAATTAGTCTGGTTTGGTGACTCTGTTTATGTTCCTGAAATCTGTACAATAGTGTGGGGTGCCATCACACTTTCACACTAGCAGACACAGAGAGCTCTAGGGGCTGGGACTAGGAGCAGGGAACAATAAAGACACTCTCTACTAAACACTCCACCATTCTCCATCGGAGTTCTTTTTGTGGGGTTCACTCAGTAAACATGTTGCTTGATGTAAGGACTATGGCCAATATCAATATCATGTTACACAACATTAGTCTAGATCAGGCTTGGCTGACTCCAGGCCTCGAGGGCCGGTGTCCTGCAGGTTTTAGATCTCATCCTGGGTTAACACACCTGAATCACATGATTAGTTCATTACCAGGCCTCTGGAGAACTGCAAGACATGTTGAGGAGGTAATTTAGCCATTTAATGCATCATTCCACTTCCGGTTCATGGAATGGCGGAGGCCGGTTGTGGAAAAGACACTGGATTGAACTGCTAGCTTTCTACAGCTTTCTACAGTCGCTGCTTATCAACGGGCAATGACTTTTGTAACTTTTGTAACTTCTAAAACGGCAAACAGGACTTTGGTTAAGAAGAGGACAACCAACATCCTACTAGTTCTATCGATCGAAGTGTTTCGGGCTGCGCTCCCTAACCGGGAGATAGCTAGCAAGTTGTACGAATTAACTACCAGCAACTGCTAGCTCGCCAGTTAAATAAAAAAGGACCCCTGGACTGGAAAGGCTGGTTACCCAGTATGCCACCCAAGAAAGGCCCAACACCAGAGGAGGTCGAGGACATAAAAACCTCCCTCGGAGCGCTGTGTGGAGACGTGGCCGCAGTCAGGGCACAGCAGGAGCTGCTTCTGGGGCTTCTGGAGGAGGTAAAACAGCTACGCCTCCAAAATGCCCAGAAGGACAGACGAATCATGGATCTCGAGCGGCGGGTGGATGAGCTGGAGCAGTACACCCGTACGAACGACGTGGTCATCAGCGGTATTAAAATCAAGCCGCGCTCGTATGCGCGCGCGGTGGCCGGGAACGTCGGGGAGCCAAGCGATGAGGAGAACCGCTCGGTGGAGCAACAGGTGGCGTCCTTCCTCCAAAGCAAAGGGATAGAGATGGACTTGGAGCATGTAGAAGCATGTCACCCACTGCCCAGGAGGAGCGACAGACCGCCGGCCGTCATTATGAGATTCGTCAATCGGAAAAACAAGGTCGCACTGCTGAAACAAGGACGCAAACTGAAAGGCACGGACGTTTTCATTAATGAGCATCTGACACGAAAAAACGCAGACATCGCGAGGAAGGCAAGGCAACTGAAGAAGAACGGTAAAATACAACATACATGGGTAACAAACTGCAAGATTTTCATCAAGCTAAACGGGACACCAGAAGAGGCAAAAGTACTGATAGTGAGGAACATGGAGGACCTGGACAAGTACAACTGACACTAATGTATCGAGGTAATATACAACTCTAATGACAATCAAAAATGATAAATACACCAACATCTCTAATTACACCAGGAAATGACATGGACACGTTGAAATCAATTCTCCAACAGAAAGTAATTGATCTAGATTGTGAATATAAGGAGCATAATATAATAGACCCAGAAATAGATTCTGAAAGTAATTTTCTCTCTTCTTTTGTTAAAAATTGTAATTATTTCACACAGGAACAATATGAAAAAAAAATCAACCTAGACGGGAAGCTCTCATTAATTCACTTTAACAGCAGAAGTATGTACTCTAATTTTGATTTCATTAAGGATTACTTGCAACAATTTTCTCGCCCCTTTAGCGTTATAGCCATCACTGAAACTTGGTTTAATGTCGATAAAGGAATAGATTTCTGTTTGAATGGATATGATTTAAAATACATGAATAGATTAAATAAGGTGGGTGGCGGGGTTGCTATATATGTTCATAACTCTATAAAATATAATGTTGTCACAACTATGTCTATGGCTATTGATGGAATTTTGGAATGTTTGACTATTGAGATCATGAATGAAAAAAAGAGAAATGTTATAATAAGTTGTATATATCGGACACCCAGTTCAAGTATTGACATTTTTAATGAATGGATAGAAAAAGTGTTTTCTTCGGTGAACCAAAAATTACTATTCATCTGTGGGGATTTCAATATTGATTTGCTAAACCCAACAAGGATAAAAGCCATTGATGACTTTTCTGACACGATGTATAGCTTATCACTATATCCAACAATAACAAAGCCAAGCAGAATAACATCACATAGCGCCACTATTATTGACAACATTTTTACTAATGTCATGGATTTCCAAATTAATAGTGGCCTGTTTGTCTGTGACATAACTGACCACTTACCAGTTTTTACTTTGTATGACTGTGATTTAAAAAAAATAATAGATACCAAGATTACGATAGCAAAGCGAACAATAAATGAAGAAGCAATTCATGCCTTCAATTTCGATTTAGCGCAACAAGATTGGAGTTCGGTGTATGAAGAGTCAGAGGTGGACAAGGCTTATGAAAATTTCCTAGATATTTACACTATGTTGTACAATAAACATTGTCCTGTAAACGAATACAGGACAAAGAAAAAAAAGATAAAAAGTCCTTGGCTTACAAAAGGAATTATCAATGCTTGCAAAAAGAAAAACAATCTGTATAAACAGTTCATCAAAGTAAAAACAAAAGAAGTGGAACAAAGATATAAAGCATATAGAAATAAATTGACTGATATTATAAGAACGAGTAAACAACTTTATTATAGAAGAAGATTATATGATAATAAAAACAATATAAAAGGAACTTGGGATGTGTTAAATAACTTAATTAAACAAGGATCTTCTGGAACATCATATCCTGAATATTTCATTGATGCAAATGGTGTAAATTACAACATGAGTAACATTGTTGATGGGTTCAATAAATTTTTTATAAATGTTGGCCCTGAACTAGCAGCGGACATCCCGTGTCAAAAAAATGAAAATATCAGTAATATAAAACCAAATCCCTTTTCACTGTTCCTTTCAGCTACAAATGAGCAAGAAGTAATAAATATCACATTAAAATGTAAAAGTAAGTCTTCAATGGATTATCATGACATAAATATGTCTGTAGTTAAACAGGTTATTCTGAACATTGCTAGTCCCTTAACATATATCTGTAATTTATCATTTCAGTCTGGTTGTTTTCCGAAAAAAATGAAAATTGCAAAAGTAATACCACTATACAAAAGTAATGACAAACACAGTTTTACCAATTATAGGCCTATTTCACTACTGCCTCAGTTCTCAAAAATTTTAGAAAAACTTTTTAATTCAAGATTAGAAAAATTCCTTGAAAAACATAAAATAATAAATGTTGGTCAGTATGGTTTCAGAACGCAAAGAACCACTTCTATGGCGATAATTGAGGCAGTAGAAGAAATTACCAATGCACTGGATAAAAATAAATATGCAGTCGGTATTTTTGTTGATCTCAAGAAGGCCTTCGACACAATCAATCACTCAATTTTATTGGATAAATTGGAAAGATATGGTGTTCGAGGGAAAGCTGGAAACTGGTTAAAAAGTTACCTAACGGGTCGGGAACAATATGTTAGTATAGGGCATTACCATTCAGAGAAACTTGGTATTACATGTGGTGTTCCCCAAGGGTCAGTGTTGGGACCAAAACTTTTCAATGTTTACATAAATGATATTTTTGATGTTTCTCAAGTACTTAAACTCATACTGTTTGCAGATGATACTAACATATTTTTCAGTAGCGATGATTATACCGATCTTGTAATGACCGTAAACAGGGAGCTAAAATTAATTAAAAAATGGATGGATATAAATAAATTATCATTAAATATAAATAAAACTAAGGCAATGTTTTTTGGTAATTTAAAATATAATATAGAATTACCAATTACTATAGAAGGTGTACCCATTGATAATGTGAGTGAAAACAAATTTTTGGGAGTCATAATTGATAACAAAATTTCATGGAAACCCCACGTCAGACACATAAAAACCAAAATTTCCAGAAGCCTCGCAGTTTTGAATAAAGTGAAACCATACCTTGATAAAGATGCACTTCGTACTCTGTACTGTACTCTGGTTCTTCCATATTTTACATATTGTGTGGAAGTGTGGGGAAACACATATAAAAACACAACTAATCCATTAGTCACAGTACAGAAACGAGCACTGCGTATTATTCACAAGGCTGGTTATCTAGATCATACTCACAAACTCTTTCTTCAGGCAAAGTTACTTAAATTCCAGGATCTGGTTAATTACAATACATCCATAATTTTATACAAAGCCTTTAATAAACTTCTACCTGCAAATTTACAATCTATATTTGAAATTCGAGAAAGGGCTTATAATGTGAGAGGCTTTGGACAATTCAAATTACCCAGAACTCGAACAACCCGTAAAGGTTTTTGTGTGTCTGTATGTGGTGTGCAAATCTGGAACAGTCTGAGTTTACAACTGAAACAATGCAAAAATATTCATAGATTTAAATTTCTCTACAAACAGTTGGTCTGGTCACAGTATAATCAATGATGGTGTTAGTGTGCTCTGAAATGTCTGTTCTCTTACCATTGCTGGTATGGATTCAAAAAAAAAAAAAAAAAAAAAAAAGTTTGTGTGTATGTATGTATATATATGTACATGTGTGTGTAGATATATATGTATGTATGTATATGTATGTGTGTTTGTTACTTGTAATTATTATTGCCTGTTACCTGTGGTAACGCAATTTATAATTAATATATTCTGTATTCAGTTATGAAGGTTCTATTTGTTTTGCTTGGGCGTAGCTGCGGGAAGTTTATTGTTTCTGTTGATAAGTGAATATAGGGGTGGGATTTAATAAGTTTTCTTCATCCCACTCCTTTTCAGGTACATTTTGTTGTTTGTTTTTGTTTTTTGTGCACTTTATGTTCAACTTTATTGTTGTGCCTGAAATGAACAAATTAAAAAAAAAAAAAAAAAAAAAAAAAAAAAAAAATAAAATAAAAAAAAAATAAAAAAAAATCAGCTGTGTTGGATCAAGGACACATCTAAAACCTGCAGGACACCGGCCCTTGAGGCCTGGGTTTGGACACCACTGGTCTAGATAGATACGTCTTTTCCAAGATCATGAACTAAGACAGTTGTAGGTAAGTACAAATTATTTGAATGTGTCAACACTCTGCCAATGACTGGAAGAAGACCCAAACTGTCACCCTCAGATGAGATGAATTTGATTAACTAGTTCGGAACCACTAAGGCCCAAGCATGCATGAACAATTTCCATTTTTTTAGTTACATTTTTGGTTAACTATTTCATGTTCAGACAACATATGATTGAAATATGTCAAACAATTATAAACCGCATTACTGGATGAGTAAAGTAAACCTGAACCATCTAGGGAACACCCAATACTGGGAGTGAAGCTCACACACAACATTTCTTCTAAAGTCTGTGGTAGCTTCACTAAACCTTGCAAACACAGTGTGACATTTCCTATCTGGGGTGCAAATAACATAATCAGTTTCATTCTGATTTTTTTCTCTAACAGATAAGGTATAGAAAACGTTTTCCTGCTTTATGAGACATGGGGCGGAAGGCCATGACAGACTCTCCAGGCTGAAAAATGTTGTCATTGTTACATTTTCATCTGCAGGTATTTTTTTTAGAATGACTGAATAAAGAAATATTAACATGAAATTTAAATGAAAGAACATTATGCTTGTTTGAAAGTGTATGAAAATGCACAAGCTATTAAACTGAATTAAAATGCATCAAATAAAATTAATACTACACACAAAACTGCAAAGCACTGTATCACTCAATAACATGCTGATTCCAGAAGAAGGTAAATCAGTGCTCCAAATGTTTTTCAACCTGTTTTCATCTTCCTCTGTCCTCATTCTTCATGTCAACCCTGCAGGCTGTTTCCCATTAAAATGTCCCCCTGCATTGGGGCAGTTGCACTATGATTCAATTATGAGTTACCCTCTGTAACTTAAACTTTTCCAAAGAGGTGCTGAGAGTGCTGGACAGAAAACTAAGCGGTCGTCCATAAATATTACAGGGTCACGTTGCATTGTTAATGAAATATACATGGAACCATTTCATAGAGCATTTACATGTTATCTAACAGAAAGATGACATATTCTTCCCAACTTCTCCATTCACACAGACGTGTTAACGCTTGTCAGAACACACATCAGCAATTTCAAATTTAGTGTTAACCACTGGCTTGAAATGCCATCCAGAGAGCCATGCCAGTATTATTTAAAGTAGAATAAAAAGGTGGCATTGATAAAGAGTTTGACAAATGAGCGTTGCTTTTTCTTTTGATTTTAGTCAGCCGGAAAGGGTGTTGTGACAAGTCTCACCAAACTTGCTAGGAAATGATTAAACTGGAAACTTGTTTTTCCCCTTTTCCCGTTGAGAACTAATGGCACATGACAGGATGTGTTAGCAGTGCTGTCTGCCCTTCCACATCTCCTTCAGTTAATTTTTCTCTGCCCGACTACTACTTAAGATCCCATTACAACTCGAAAACACCACTTTATGCTTGTTTCTGGCACTTTAGTTTATTCTCATTTCAGACTTTTTTGTCCAGGCACACAGACACACAGGCACTTGTGCACACAACACCACTGGTCCTGTCCGCCTAATGATGGTCCATTTCTAGTGGAGGGGTGAGCCCTCTCCTTCACTTCCTGTTTTGATCTGGCCTCTGATAGGTTGAAGGTCATGCCAGATATGATGCGTGATTGTTTGTTTACTCCTAGCAGGGGAGATGGATCTGGTCCTCTGAGAGCAGGACCTCATTATGGGAACATATGAGAGAGCCACGGAGGAGCAGGAGATGAAGGGGAACAGAAACAGGTAGGGAGGAAAACACTAAAGTGCCAGCTGAGTACAGGAAAAATGGATGAAAACAGACAGCTGAGGAAAAGGGAAGACATGCATGATGAAAGGATGAAAAAGGTGGATGAAAAGGGAATAATGACGTGAGAGAAGAAGTGGCAGACTTGACACAGCCAGCTTTTAGGGGAGAAAGTCAAGAAAGTGGTTGAGGTTGAAAACTATGACTTTGTTGCTCTGATCTGAGATGAAAGTAAAGTCAGAAAAAGAGGGAGGAAAACACAAGAGAAACAAAGACTGATGAAAAGAAACAAAGGGAATGAGGAGTGGCTAACGGGAGACGGCACTAATGATACCACATTCAGTGTCACAGCCCGAAATATAAACAACAAGCACACATAATAAAGCAGAAGCCTTGAACTTCACAACAATTTAATTGGAATAGCTGGATACTACAAGCGTGTGGGTGGCTGTTTTTTTCTGTGATCTATCCTTTTCTCAATCATGCTTCCAGTAGTGTTTCACTGTGCATTTATTAACATATCTGTTAATAACAGACTTTTTGATTCTGATCAGAAACCTTTTAAAGCACCAGTTAACAAAAATGACTCTTTACATGAATCACATATATTTATGTGGATTTCAGTTTCCTCTCTGATTAAGGAAAGCACGAGAGATGAGAAGAAGTAATGAAGAGAAGATGAGGCAGAGACTTGGGAGCTGGGAATCTATCAGAGGCCAGTGGGGCACAGAGCCTCCAAGTTGCTGGGGTCTCCAAGGAGATTCTGCAGTCTGTATACAGCAAGCAGTAAAGTGAACATAACAGTATTTATTTCAGGGAATCTTCACTGCAGTAATGGTGGATACACATTGCAAGACTTGAACATTTCTGTTACTAATTAATTCCCAAGATAGCACAACAGGAAAGAAGTTTTCTGTATCATACTTCTGAAAAGAAACCTTTTCATAAAACTATAAAGATGTCTTTTTTCAACCTCCATCTCTAAATGTGTCAGCTAACGGTCATGTAGCTTAGATCTATATTAAGAATACATGCTTGGTGCTAATGGATACTTTTTCTGAGATAAATAAGTAGAAGGTGTGTTAACATGCGTGTCCAGACATGCAGACGTGTTTTGATCTTCCACTGGCTTGTGTTGAAGTGGGATGATTTGAACCTTTGATATGTCATCTCTGTGAATGAGACGAGGACTTGCACACCTTCAAATATCACATCATAAGTACAGACACAAGAAGTGTATGTATTTCTTTACCATTGCGTGTGTACATTTTCTTTGTTTTTTTGAGTTTAGATCACATCAGATGTAGTCCTTTCATCTCTTTTGAAGGTTTGAGAATGTGAACAATCCTATGCATAATTATTTGTTCTCGGAACGATTTACTTTTAATGATCAGTGTGGATTGCCCATCACTTGTTGTTGTTCAAAGAGACATTGTGTGGCAAGCAAGGCATGCACTGATTGTCCAGTGAAATCTAAATCTAAAGATCAATGCAAACATACCAAAGTGAAAGCAACCTATCTCCTCGTGTCTCAATTTTTGTTTCCATTGTTTAAATTGTTCCTTCCTAATGCTGCAGATGGTCACTGTCTCTGGAAACAGGCTTAACTCTGCTTGATTTTGATTCCAGTTAAATCTATAGTCAATCATTCTCATGAGCATTACTTCTTGTTGGCATCTGTCAATAGGAATCGCTACGTGAGTTCAGAGCCAGATCAATCAAACAACAACAGGGGCTATTAATGTCTCTTTCTTTTTTCTTTTCACAGCAAAGCACAAGGAAAGGGCACTAGTTGATTATTTTTCTTTTTTTGTTCTATTGTCTTCTTTTATGTTATTATTTTTCATTATTTATTTTTAATTTTTGAGGAATGAACAGCAGTCCTCAACAAAAAGGAGTTATAAACACACTTCATCGACATATATATACACATATATATATATATATATATGTATATATATATATATATATATACACACACACACACACACACACACACACACAGAGAGAGAGAGAGAGAAAGAGAGAGAGCAGTTGTGAAGCTTGGTAACTAAACCATCTTGCAGCCACACAACACAAAGGCCAATAAAGTCTTTCTAGGCTCAGATTATGAACCATAATTGGATTGTATAATAATCCGCTCAAGAGATTTTCTGGATTATAGTATGCCAGAAGGGTGAGGGGAGGAATGTAAATCTTTGGTGCTGTCGTACCTGATAAATATGTTTTGTGCGATAGTTTGTGATTATTACATGATAACAACTGCAACAATTCTTCACCTAAATTGATTTGATATGTCAGTGCTTCATTACTCAGACCGAAGATTGTTTTCTTCAGGGCTGCAGTAAAATGTTACTTTATCGACTCTGCAGGTGCTTCTATCATTCTTCATTCTTTGACAGCACAGAAAAAAAAAATTGACAACCTCGAGTTCTTCACCTGGCATAATGAACATCATAATAAATTCTTCTTTGAGATTATTTTCATCAAAAGCTGGTGTGTAATAAACAGATTTCCTGCTCATACTTCACTGAATCAATCAGCTAGCCACATCGGCAAACTGTTGCTGAAATTAAATTACATTAAATATGGTTTACCTTGAGCTGAGAATGTATTAACTTATTTTAGATGTGTTTGGAATCTTATTAACAAGCAGATGGGCAAAGGTATCTGCTGTGCATCATAATGTAGGATGAGAACAGCCCTTGGCTGATTATCCTATGGCCTAGAACCATTTGTAAGGATATATATTTTCTTCATTTTCATGGCCTTGGTTTATAAATTAAATACCTTATACTGCCTATCACATAAAATACACAACTGTTTTTTTCCGCATCAACAATAAAACCATGAAAACAAAGTTGAATAGAGACATTGTGGCATTTGGCTGACATTGATTGAACTGACAATTAGCTCTCAGTCACTCTATAAAGCAAGAGCTACTGTTGCAAGAGTATCAGTTTTCTGTATTTAATATCAGCACTAGTTACTTTTGCTTCATTCAGTCATCTACTTTTTCTTTCAGCTGCTCCTTTTAGGAATCGCCACAGCAGATCATCTGCCTCTATCTCACCCTATCCCTTGCATCCTCCTCTGACACACCAACCCTCTGCGTGTCCTCCTCTGCTTCATCCACAAGCGTCGTCTGAGGTCTTTTCCTCCTGCCGGTGGCTCCATGTTCAACACTGCTGTGCTTCATTCTTTACGAAATGAAAATGTGTTGATGTTTTCACACAACACATTGGGCAAAGGAATTTAGTATCTTGTTTTATTTATTTATTTAACAACAAAGAAACAAAGAAGCTACCATACGAGTATGTTATGTGGTTGGTCACCTTTGTTTTTTATCAAAAAACAAAATATGGTATTTGAAAAGGTATGAGGAATTATTGCAGCCTTTTGAAATACATGAAAATATTGCACTACATTGTGTTGGCAAAATCAGATCTCTCCTCAATATGATGCATGAACACTTATCGGCTACTTTTTTGGATACACTTTGCTGGTACCCTTTTGGCTGTAGACCTGCCGTAATGCCTTAATACTTTGTGGTGCTGGAAACATTCCATGGCATTCCAAACACTGACATGATAGCATCGCAGTTGCTGCAGATTTTTTGACTGCACATCAATGATGCAATCTCCTATTATACCACATCCCAAAAGTACTCTATGGGATTGGGACCTGGTGACTGTGGAGGCCATTTGAGTGCAGTGTACTCATTGTCATGTTCAAGAAAGCAGTTTGAGATGATATGAGCTTTGTGACGTGGCATGTTATCCTGCTGGAAGCAGCCATTAGAAGATTGGTACACTGTAGTCATGTACATTGGATCTATGCTTTCATGACATTTACAATTTGGCCCTACCATCCAAACGTTGCAGAAGAAGTCACATCTCATCAAACAAGTCCTCTGCATTCCACTTTGGTGAGCCTGTGTGAATTGTATAGTCAGTTTCATGTTCTTAGCTGACAGGAGTGACACCCTGTGTAGTCATCATCTGCTACTTATAGGTTTGACACGCTGTGTATTCATAGATGCTTTTCCGCATACCTTGCTTGTAATATAGTAAGTGGTTATTTCTTGGCTTCTTATCAGCTCAAAGCAGTTGGCCATTTTCTTCTGAGCTTTGGCATCATCAGCCCTCAGAAAAGTGCTGCTCACTAGATATTTTCTCTCTTTCCACCCGTTTCCTATCAATACTAGAGATGAAGAAGATAAGATAAACCCTTCTTTGCTTTTTTGATGCTTGGTTTGATTTCCAGCGGGTCCTCTTGGCCATCTCTACATGCATAAATGCACTGAATGGCATCCATGCGACTGGCTGATTAGATATTTGTGTTTACAAGCAGGTTAACAGGTGTTACTAACAAAGTGACCAATGAGCATAAGAGCATAATTTGCTATTCAAGATTTTGATTTAGTTAATCTAAAAGGATGACATGTACATTAAGAGATAATTACAACCTTCCACATCTCATAGCAAGTTTTACCCAATCACCAAAACTATTAGAAAGAAACATGCAATAACTATTAATTATTATATGACTTATTAGCATATAATTACTATTTTTTTCAGGACTAGATGTTGTGATTACACAAAGGGCTTTGTGTTGGGTTTTGTTTAAAAGAAAAAAAAATGTAATCTACAACTAACAATTTGCACATTCCACCAAAGCAATGCTACTGTCTATAAAACCAACCCTTTTAAAATGACAGACTATAGAGTCACCATTGTGACTTGGGCACCATGATCTTATTATCAGCCTCCATAAAGAGCTTGTTCCCTGCTTGTTAGAAAGACATTATTACATCTAAATGATCATTGCCCATACAGGCTACTCAGGCCCTTCCTGGAGACAGTTAGCGACCAAGATGAATAAGAGGGCACATGACAAAACAGATAAGAGTGCATGTAATGGAGACAAAACCACACAGGATAATGGATGAATTATCCACACGCAGTCCTAAAAATATGTGTCGCAGGGGTGAGACGGGCCAAGGGCAGAAAATGAGTTGGCATAAGAAAAAGGAGGAGTGGTTAAAATATGCAAAAAATACCATAAAATTCAGAGACTAAAGCTAAAAAACAGAGCAAGTCAAAAATAAAACCACCAATCGCTTGGTGACAAAGGACAAACATTATATATATATATATATATTTTTAAAAAGGCCAATAAGGAAACACGCACAAGAGCAAAGTAAAAAAAATGTACATGAAGAAGCTAGATTAAAAGAATGGGAGGCAGAAGGAGAGGCTCGCAACCACTAATCCCGACAGAAAAACATTCTGATTAGACTTATCCTTTTCTCTGAGGATTTGAAGCTTTGATAAAATCTTCACCCCAAACCAAAATCAATTTAGTCAGGGTGTAGCGTTCACAAGCAATATCCTCCTTTTCTCCACTATAGACAAAGCTCTGAGTGAAACCCGGTGAAATGAGCAAATATTTTTGTCGACTCATTTTAGTAACTTTTCCTTTCTACTCCTAAAAAAGACTTAATTCTCTGAGCCTGATTAGAGTGTGTCCAAACATTGGAACCTAAAGCGAGCCAGTGGATTTACAAATATTCACTCAGCTTCATACAGACAGAAAATTTTTAATTCCAGTCAGATAGCAGTGTGCTGCACTTTGTTTTTCTTTCTTTCTTTTTTCTTTTTTTTAATTCCTTGGGTAACAAAGGAGATCCGCTTGAAAAATCTGGAGGGCCCTTAAGTGCTGCGAGAGGAAGGAGACTGTAATCAAAACAAGCGGACCACCTCGGTGACACCCTATCAGTGGTTTACGCAGAAATGTCAGATGTCAGTCATTTAATCAGAAAAAAGGTCTTGTTTATAATTGAGTTCTTGCTGAGACAGAGTTTGGATCATGAAGCCTTGTTTTTGTTATTAGATGTGGCTCTTTTGTTAATTTTCTAATACCATTTAATTTACAACTATCACAACGGTTTTTCGGGAGACGTCAATTGGTAATTTCTCAAACCAATGCCTTTAAAGTACCATAAAGCGCATCATACATATGAGCTATGTGTATTTATTTCTTTTAGATTTCACCTCACCTAGTGTCTGTAAATGACCCAAAGCTGACCATGAGCGATTGCTGCCGGTGTATACTTAGTGTGGACTGCCTTAAGAGTTTTTTTTCTTAAGCCAGTGTGGCTGTCTGTGTGTGTGTATGTGTGTTTTCTCCCCTTTCACAACAAATCAACAGAGAAAAACTCATTTTTTTCCCACCATGGCACAGTGCTGGGAGTTTGAGTGTAGTCTTAACTGTGCTTGGCAAGCAGAACACACAGCGTAGCACAAGTCCTGAGAGACCCAGCAGCCTAAGCTAATCACTGCAAAGACATGACACACACCCACACAACTCACCATGCCCACACAAATTTGCACATGTGAAATGCTGTCCTCTGTGCACAGCCATGCACGCAGGCTATTACACACGCTATTAATGGAAGGGGGCGGGGTGGGGGGTGGGGGGCAGATGCAGAAAAAGGAAAAGGAACGCGCTTTCAACCAAATTGGATTAAGAGTGTCATCTAATATGGAACAAGCGTAAGAGGGTTCCCTTGAAACTTTGCTGTAAAGGGATATCGGCGTTGAAAAATGAGCTGCACGCTTTTTGGTTAGGAGACAATTCAGATTCCTCACGGATGGGAGAGCAAGGGGGGACGGCGGAGGGTTGGGGAAGGGAGAGAGGCCTTAAATCCTGGGAAACGATGATCCATCTGAGCGGCCATCCAATCATGATCAGTAGCTATCCCTTGATACATACAGTCTACTTAAAAGTATATGAATAGATAATGCATGGGGCCACTCTGTCTCTATTCTTTTGACTCTCACACTTTTTCCTCTCTTTCCTTTGTTCCTGTTTCTTTTTTTCTCTCCTTTGTCATTTCTTCTCTTAGAATATGCAGTGCAAGCATTCTCTGCTCCCCCTTTGCCTTCTCGTATATTCTCCATCTGCTCATATGGACACACAGACAACCCAGTAACTCCCTGGAGTGGGCAGGACCTCAGGGGCAACTGGGGGCAATGATGGCCACTGGCATATCCATTTTACTGCCCAGGGCATGCCCATGGTAGAGAATGGCCATGTGCCCTTCACTGTGGAAATCAGCTTTCAGCAAATAAGAGGAAACAATACCGAGATTATCTGGAGATCACAGACAACTAAAAAATACCAAAAACCAAAACAAAATAAAGATGAAATACAAAATCGTTTTCTGTGATCATTTAAAATAAAATAAAAAAATAAATCAGTCTTTCTTTGTTAATATGCTATTTGTGTTATGGATATGAGATATAGTGCTTAATATTTGTATGTTCACAGTAAGTATCATTCAGTGGCACTATACTTAAAAGCAGATCAAACAGATAATGATGACACAGTCATTCCTGCATTCTGTATGCGGCACTCATGTTTCAGAATATCTGAGGTTAACTGCGCTACATAGGATTGAACCTGTGGGGTTACGGGTACTGTGGGTGGTGAAGTGCAGAGTGAAAGCCTGTAAGTGTGTGAGCACAGCGCTGTCAACCTGTTAAAAGGTAGTATTGTATGTGTGT
This sequence comes from Oreochromis niloticus, assembly GCF_001858045.2. Taxonomy (NCBI): domain Eukaryota; kingdom Metazoa; phylum Chordata; class Actinopteri; order Cichliformes; family Cichlidae; genus Oreochromis; species Oreochromis niloticus. The sequence continues at coordinate 26,136,218 of NC_031985.2, read as the reverse complement.
AGGTACGTACATGTTGTAAAGAGATGTTAAGGAGCTTGTTCCATCATGCTGATGAGCTCCTTAATGCAATGTAGTCGCGCTTTCCCGACAGACACAGGGATGCTTTCCAGAACATCTTCTCCATTATCTCTGTATACATTAACCTTGAGCACAGTGGCAGGTAAGTTAAATGTTGCACACACATACACACAGTACACACAGCATACATCCAGATGCAGATATTTGCATTATGTAAATTCTATGAAATCTGCTTTTAACCATAGAAAGTGTTTACATTAAGTACAGGACACAAATGTATTTTGCAGTAAATGCAGACATGCATATGTTTAGACAACTATAGAGCAAAATATTGTTTTGTTTTGTCTTGTAATATGTTAGAAAAATATCGGTGCCAAAACAACTCACCAGACATTTTATTAGGTACACCTTGCTAGTAGCAAGTTGGACCCCATTCTGCCTTTTAGAAATGCCTTAATTATTCATGGCATAAGGTGTTGGAAACATGTCTCAGAGAGTTTTACTCAAAAAAGCAATGCATTTCACAGTACATTTAAAGTGTATTACTGTCATAACAGGCCAAGAATTGACCCAAAAGAGCAGACCCAAACAACTGAAAGACATTTTCATTTACAGTGAAAATGGTGAAAGCGACAAAGGATGATCTGCTGAAGAAGGGAGAGCAAATGTCAGAGCAGGCTGGTCTGGAGAACTAATACTGAATGAGGCAAGTGTTGGGAGTAGAGCTTACTTGTTACACTGTTGGAATGAGCATGGGGAAGGGTTTCTAGGGGCAGGCATGCAGAGGCTGTGCAACAGCGGAGCCCAAGTAAATGAGGTCCGAAGCAGTTGAGTAGCTGGAATGAAAACCCAGGAGCAAGTGTTTGCCGGTGGCTCACTTCTTCTGGAGGGCATGATGTAACGCACAGAGATTTGGCTGGATGCAAAGGAAAGTAGGATTACTGAAAGCTATGAAATGCCTAAACAGAAGTCACTTGGATAAGACCAAAGTTTTGTTAGCAGTATTTCACTGTTGCATTTTTTCTCTCTTTCTCTCCACAGTGTGCAGATTACTGCAGAGACTTTGCAATGTAAGTCACAACATAAATGTAATTATTGCATTTAGTACAGTAATGCATGACATTACTGCAATACTGATAATGTCATGCGATTACAGGAATGAGAACACTGAATGACATGATAGCATCACATAGTTGCTGCACATTTTGACTGCTCATCCATGATGTAACTCTCCCATTGCACCCAATCCCAAAGATGGTCTATTGGATGGAGATCTGGTGACTGCATAAGTCATTTGAGTAAAATGAACTCACTATCATGTTCAAGAAAATAGTTTTAGATGATTTGAGTTTTGTAACGCGGCATGTTAGCCTGTGGGAAGCAACCATCAGAAGATGGGTACTCTGTGGTCACAAAGGGATGGATATAGTGAAATGCTCATTTAGTACTAAGTGGTTCAAAGTGTGCCAAGAAAATATCCTCAGATGATTAAACCACCACCACCATTCTGAACCAGTCATACAAAATTATATGGATCCATGTCTCATGTTGATTATCCTCAGTTCTGAAATGTTGCAAGAAAAATCAAGACATGTCAGACCAGGCAATGTCCAATTTTGTTGAGCATGAGCAAATTTAAGCTTCAGTTTCTTGTTCTTGACTGACAGAGGTAGCAAAAATATAATGATAAATGAATAAAAAAAGTAAATCAATAATTATTTATAAATAATAAACGAGTAAATATTGAAACACATGCACAAAGATCCCACATTGCAGTAAACACCTAAATATTTCCTTAAACAGATGTGCTGAAAATTGCACATCATTTAGTGATTTAAGCTTCGATTGACACCACTGTCAGTAACAAATGAACAAATATCAGAAACAAGAGCATAGCTGAAAACACAAACTATCTGAATCTGTAATTTAGTGCACTTTCTGTCAATAGATGGAATTTTCTAATGCACCACTTTAAAGTGAATTCTGGATCTGTTTGCTGTTTGCTGTGTAAAAGCACTCAAACACTCAAGGTAACAGGTAAACCAGTAGTTTGGATTCAGTGCTAGGGGGCTTTGGGAATGTGGAGATCAGCTTTCTGTATTATATTTATACCTTTAGTTGCTTGTTTGCTGATGTCCAAGGCAAAAAAAGTATCACATTTCTTTACTTTCCATAGCATATCCCTTTTTCAAATCCTTAACACTGCTGACTGCTGATTGCCAGATTTGCTTTTAAAGAACTGATGAGGTTTTGACCAGCACTGCATATACAGGGAGTGCATAATTATTAGGCAACTTCCTTTCCTTTGGCAAAATGGGTCAAAAGAAGGACTTGACAGGCTTAGAAAAGTCAAAAATAGTGAGATATCTTGCAGAGGGATGCAGCAGTCTTAAAATTGCAAAGCTTCTGAAGCGTGATCATCGAACAATCAAGCGTTTCATTCAAAATAGTCAACAGGGTCGCAAGAAGCGTGTGGAAAAACCAAGGCGCAAAATAACGTGCAGTCAAGCGTGCAGCTGCCAAGATGCCATTTGCCACCAGTTTGGCCATATTTCAGAGCTGCAACATTACTGGAGTGCCCAAAAGCACAAGGTGTGCAATACTCAGAGACATGGCCAAGGTAAGAAAGGCTGAAAGACGACCACCACTGAACAAGACACACAAGCTGAAACGTCAAGACTGGGCCAAGAAATATCTCAAGACTGATTTTTCTAAGGTTTTATGGACTGATGAAATGAGAGTGAGTCTTGATGGGCCAGATGGATGGGCCCGTGGCTGGATTGGTAAAGGGCAGAGAGCTCCAGTCCGACTCAGACGCCAGCAAGGTGGAGGTGGAGTACTGGTTTGGGCTGGTATCATCAAAGATGAGCTTGTGGGGCCTTTTCGGGTTGAGGATGGAGTCAAGCTCAACTCCCAGTCCTACTGCCAGTTTCTGGAAGACACCTTCTTCAAGCAGTGGTACAGGAAGAAGTCTGCATCCTTCAAGAAAAACATGATTTTCATGCAGGACAATGCTCAATCACACGCGTCCAAGTACTCCACAGTGTGGCTGGCAAGAAAGGGTATAAAAGAAGAAAAACTAATGACATGGCCTCCTTGTTCACCTGATCTGAACCCCATTGAGAACCTGTGGTGCATCATCAAATGTGAGATTTACAAGGAGGGAAAACAGTACACCTCTCTGAACAGTGTCTGGGAGGCTGTGGTTGCTGCTGCACGCAATGTTGATGGTGAACAGATCAAAACACTGACAGAATCCATGGATGGCAGGCTTTTGAGTGTCCTTGCAAAGAAAGGTGGCTATATTGGTCGCTGATTTGTTTTTGTTTTGTTTTTGAATGTCAGAAATGTATATTTGTGAATGTGGAGATGTTATATTGGTTTCACTGGTAAAAATAAATAATTGAAATGGGTATATATTTGTTTTTTGTTAAGTTGCCTAATAATTATGCACAGTAATAGTCACCTGCACACACAGATATCCCCCTAAAATAGCTAAAACTAAAAACAAACTAAAAACTACTTCCAAAAACATTCAGCTTTGATATTAATGTGTTTTTTGGGTTCATTGAGAACATGGTTGTTGTTCAATAATAAAATTATTCCTCAAAAATACAACTTGCCTAATAATTCTGCACTCCCTGTAGAGCAGTGTTTTTACAAGTAGGTCCCATGCTTTGTTCGTATTGTGCAAGAGGAGGCCAAAACACACACTCAAATACACAACTGCAATTCACTTTCCTGCCCTCAGTTTCATGCTATCTCATTGATTGGCAGTTGCCGAGTATAATGTGCCGAGAAACAAAGCAGAGCCTCCAGACTCCAAAACAGATGTAAAAACTGTGTGATGTGAAATTTTCAAGGCTAATTTTGTGAGTCTGATGACATACTACTGTTAAATGTCAATACTGATAAATACCAATAATGTTCACAGTGTTAGATTAGTAATCAGATTTGTAATAAAAGGAAACTCTTCTTGAAAAACATATTATGAATGCTGGTGTGAAACTCTGATTTTAAATGTTACACTTTAAGAAACCTTTTTCAAGACTGTCATTTAGAGTAAAGAGAGTAAAAATTTGCTAAAAACATGTTGATTCTGTGGTTCAGTAACGTATGAATGTACTCAAGTTGTTTTCACTACACTAGTATTTGGTATTGTGGAAGATAGCCAGCCAGCAAAGGACAAACAACATTCTCAGTTTGGTGTTAAGTTCCTTTTTAATGCATCTGTTAGCAATGAGTGGGTAGCTCTGGAAAGATTTGTAAAGCCATTCTCATCTTTGATCATTCAGGGCAGAAGGTAGGGTGGCAGACCACAATGCTGCTGTTTGAGCTAAGGAAGAGGAACCAGAATATTTCATAAAAATGTTACATAATGAACTGATCCCTCAGTCAAGATTCTCTACTTTCAAGGACAAACACTGCGAGCCTGTTAATGCTTCTGTTTCAGCAGAGTGAGTGTGTGTGCCACTAAGTCCAAGGTTCACTATAGTTATAATGTCATATTGATCAAGATGCAGTCTCTGCAGGATGAGGCATTGTGAAGGTCTCCACATACAGGTAAGCATCGCTTTTTCAAAAACAGACCAAACTGAACAAAGACGCTGTAGTGTCAGGTCTTTAGTGAGTGTGTCTAAGCAGTTAGGAATTACTGTTGAATCTGATAAAATGCACTTATGCCTGCCACATGGAGATGCAAACCAATGAAAATGAGGGTTCTGACAGATTGTAACCGAAGCGAGTTGCAAGCCACTGCAATTAGGGCCTGTGGAGGTCCCCTGGGAGACACACACACTGTGTCTTCACACATTTTTTTTTCATGCCTGCAAACGCACATACAAAAACAAATATCCAATACCATAAAATCAGCCACTTCCTTGCTGGGAGACGATTGCAGTTTTATCTGTGTTTAGGGAAAAACTGTCATACGTAATACGCAGTGCCAGACACACAAACGCGCACACGCCTGCAATAAAGAATTGTTTCCATTATGAGGTGTTGCTAAAGCTGCATTAGGTGCAATTGGTTTGCTGTGATGGAGAGTTGAAGGAGGGGTAAAGAAGGGTTTAAATCTGAACTGAAAACAACCTTTTATTCCTTCTGTGAATGCAGGAAACTGCATGTCTGCTTATCTGCACCATTAAAAATACAAAAGAGATCAATTTTATGTGGGTTTTGGCCATTAAACAAACTTCTATATGTAGTAAATAAGCGCAAGGTGGCTTTCCCACGGTGAAAGTTGCTCTTTCAAGAGTCTTTTGAACCAAAGATCAGGTAAATGTTAAATGAATTAAAAAATAAAAGGTTTGTAATGCTGCAGATCACACTGATCAGACAAACTAAACCAGAAGGAGCAAACCAAAGCAACAACCAGCACAACTGACAAGGTCAATCACAGAAAATGAAGATAAATTTGATGGGGCAAAGGGACAAGGGGATACTGCTTACATACACACAGAGAGAACACAATTAGATACAGATGCACAATACTACGTAGGAGCAGTCAAACCCAAAGTACTAGATAAAACAGAAAATAGCTTAAACAATATGAAAAGAAAAAAATATACAAAATATAACTTAGGAACAAGGGCAGGTCCTCGTGGTCTTTCAACTTTAAAGAGACTTTTGAAAACAACCGAACAATAAGTATTCTGCAGTCATTAGTTTCCAAGTTCCTTGGCCACGAGGCGATGTGTTTGGCATTTTGATAAATACCACAGAGATTATTACAGCAAATGAATTGCATATGTGATTCTGAAGATGCTTTTATCCAAAGTGTTTTACATTTCAGTGAATTCAGAGATTTTCAGGGTAATGGAGTGAGAACGAACTTCATAAAATGAATGATATTCAAAGGTGTTCTCCAGGCATTCATGTAACTAAGATTCTTTTTTTCGTTTCTTGTGGATGGAGGTGGATGTGATCTTTTGTATAAGCAACTCAGCATCATGACCGATCACATAACTAACTGAGCAACTGTTGCTATGCCTGTTTCTGTTCAAATTCTCTCAATAAAATTGTGACTGTAGATTTGTTACGCTAAAAAAAACATTCTAAGATAACTTAGAAAAAATGGTTCTAAATATGATCATGATGCATGTAAGGTATACACATATGCATGTATAACAACACACAATACTTGTGCGTCTGTGTGTGTAGCAGCACAGTTTTCTAACCACAACTTCGAGAGAAGAAAAGCAGCTACTCTTTGTTTACATGCAGCCATTACCAATCCACGCTCCAGTGCCAACGTAAAAGAGAAGGCAATGATACGGAATTTATCCAAAGCAGGAGAGGATGGGGTTTCAATCTCCATGCATAATGTGATGCGGCATGGCCAGATTTTAGAGCCAGAGCGCTTGCAGGAAATGCTTAATTGTAAGCTCAATATATGAGAGAGACGAGAAAGCCGTTTACATGTTACTTTAGAGGTGGCGGTTCCCTGAGGAGTTCTTGGAGGTAGCAGGACCCTACAGCACAGAATGAATCACTGGCTCTGTTTTCTTTAGTTAATTAGAGATGATGGACAGATGGCCTGCATATATGTGGCAGGGACAGGTGTTAGTAGCACACCACTGCCAAATGCATGATTGTTACAATAAGAGCATGACACGCATTAGGGGGAAAAAGAAGGAGCTGAAATTTGATTATATGTATATGTGTGTTATATATTTGTATTGCATTGTGTTTCTTTATTGTGTGTATGACAATAAGCTGAAACTTAAAGTACAGGTCTATCTTTGCGAGGGTAGACACAGGGCCAGTGCATGCTTTGCTGCTTTGATTAGATCCTCTATTAAAATTTTTAGATGTCAGAGTTGTCAATCAGCATAAGACTTGTGTTAAAAATACACATAAATGTGGATGTGATCGCCGTCTCTCATGTATGAATAAACATACAGGGTACAGAAGTGTGTTTGTGAATATATTATATTCCTTCCCAAAACCCCTCAGGCACAAATGCCAACTCATGCATGTTTTTTTTTCTCTTTCTCTCTTCCACAAACACATAAAAAAATCCGATCTTAATTATTTTATGCTGTCATTTCAAATTGATACATTACATTGTCTGTGATGCCTAATTTTAGACTGCTCAGTTCTACAGTGGTGGTAAATAATAAAAAAGTGTTGTCGGCTAGGAAGCCCAGAGCTCATTGTGTAACAGCTGACAGTCTGGGCTGACTAACCAAATCAGACACTAGTGAGATAGATCTGTTGACTAAATCTTTTGACAAGGGAAATGTTATGTAACTGCTTTTGACTTGTCTTTGTGTGTCTATCTTCACGTATGAACCTCCATGAATAAAAGTGTTATAAATATAAATATATAAATAGACACTGCATAGGTGTAGATACCTAAAGATCTCTTTAGGTAAATACAGCAAAGGCAAATTGTTGGCTGATTAGCTGTCACAAGCTACATCATACAAATGTGCCATACACATTACTATTTAACCTGTAAAATGTTTTTTTTTTCAACATGATGCAACCGAGATTTTCTTTTTTGTATTTCAAAATGAAACTGCACAAGTCTTTTCATGATTAATAATATAAATTTTGCAAAGCATTAATATAAAAAATACAACAGCACAACAATACAACAGCAATATGCAATTTAATCAACTTTTAATTTCTTTCGAGGTGTATAATTAGTAAGTCTGGCACAACATTAGTTCAGGGAGACCACTGAGTCAAGTCCAATCCCAGCATCTCTGCCAGTCCATATCAGCCAGTGGTTCAGCTGATGGTCCTCCACACATCAAATAGGTAATTCCCGCTGGGGGGACAATACTCAACCCACCTCCATTTTAGATAAACTACTCATATATCATATCACTTACACATCTGATGTCACGTATGCTGTTCTCTCTATGCTTTTCTGGGTGGTAGGGTCCTGACTGAAGTTCTCATCTGTTCTGCATTATAGGAAAGAACTAGGCTCTTATTTACCGAGGACTGCAGAGTGTATAACTCTGTACTTCTGAGCTAGTGTATCATAATCAAACACAAATGAATGTTTTCTAAAAAAAAAACTGTGAACATGTATTTAACAGTTTTGTATTGTTTTACTTACTTTAATAAAGCTGAGTAGAAGAAAGTAGAAGAGTAGAAGAAAGTGTTAATAACACAAACAAAGCTTTCTGAAAAGTTTAAGTTGCCTTTGCACAGCTCTGTGCTTGTTTGCATTTCCACTGCTCTGATGTTCTGCAATCCTTGTCAAGCTAATGGGCCACATAGGTAATAATGCAAACAGTATAGAAAAGCTATTATGAAGTACATTGAATTATAGATGTGTGCTATAATGAGTACAACAAACTGTTTAAAAAGTCTCATTGTCTGGCTGTAAAAACTCATTCATTAAGTGTTCAGTGCCTGTAAGGGATTTATATCCTTCATCAAAAGCCTTTCAGAAAGAAAAAACAAACAACACAACTTGATTGCTTCTCCAAAGCGAAGGGTATTTTTAAGACTCACTGTTTTTTGCTGTGTCACAGGAGAGGCTTGTTTCAGGTGGTTGTTCTCAAGCTTACACAGCCGTCCCCTTAACTCTACATCCAAAGCCAAATTTGTTTGTACTTATTAAACGTATCCTCAAAAGTCACATCTCTCTTGTGAATCTATGCATCCACGCATTAGAAAAAAGAACATGCAAACTTCTCACAAAAAGCAACCAACCACCCAGTGAATTCTAAACCAGGACTTTCTTGCTGTGAGGGATGTGACAGAGGCAATACTTAGAATACCTCTTGATAGCAAAAATGTGAAAATGTAGTTTTCAGATTTTTTTAGTTCCTGCTGTACCTACTAGTACTAAGTACAGCAGACAGTATTTGTAGTTTTGAGTAGATTAACCAAATAAATTGATCCTGAGATACTATCTGATAAAACTGATACAGTCTATACAAATATAGACTGATACACTTATTTGATAAAGTACTGATAACAACAGTGCCCCCTCCCCCCTCCCACTGGCAGCTGAACACATCAACAGCAGCAACAATCTTCTCAAAGCATCTTTAGGAACTACACCCTTGTCTTAAGGACAAATTTTGTGAGGTCAGTAAAACTAAAGAGTTACCGTGAATGGTAACCTGACTGGTGGTTACTATTATTAGCAGTTAGCAATTACCCAACTATTAACAGCTACCTACATGAGCCATCTGTTATCAATAAGATAGCAGATAGCAGGTATGGGTAATAATAATATGATAACATCAATATGGGAATGAGGCAGCAAATGGCTCATAGTATTAAATTTTGGCTTTTGTCTACGCGTCACCTTTTCTCTATAGTAAATGTGTACACATGGTTGCAAGTATGTGTGAGGTCTGTATATAATTTATACATCTAGCCCCAGGAGACCTTGAGAGGTGCAAGCTTCTGATTCACTCACATTAAATGGAGGGCTCAATATGTGGTGATCACACTGAAGAAGAGAATGTTCTCCTGCTGGAGGCGCATTATGCTGTGTAGCTGTAAGCTGTGTATTTATGAGTTGGCATCCTGCAAAGTTCACAAAGAGGTCAGCTTTGTGAGTAGCCAGTTTCCTTGAGACTTATTTTAACTGGTCATCTAAAAAAATGATAGTATATAAATAAAATAAAACAGATTTGCCTTGTTGTACTATAATGGACATAAAGCATTTGAAGGGTAACAAATAAAGAGAAAAGAAAGAGCAATGATAAACAAACACAATGTTCTCACTTCAAGCAATCTGTTTACCTTTTTCCTTTATTTTAATGGAACCAAATCTATATATCAATGGGTAGAGGAGGCTATCCAAAAATACAAGAAACCAATTGATGGGGCAAGTTGTAAAAAGTAAATATAATAAAATTATAACATCAAAATGAGAAAAAAAATTAATAAATTTGATAAGTATAGTTTACTTTAGTTGTATTTAGTGGATGATGATGCTGTAACTTTTGGAACTATGGTTCCACAGATTAAGTATAATTTTACCACCACTAACTTTAACTTTAAATACAAAACAAACAAACAAACAAACAAAAAAAATGTATCCATAGTTACATAAATATAGCTTTGTTAAACTGATCCATTCTTGATTTCAGAAAAGTTACAGTCTGCCTACTTTACATCATGTTTTCACTTCTACGGTGGAGTTTTAATGTTTCTACACTAAATTCATTATGATTAATTTAATTTTAATACTTACGTAAAACCATAAGTCTTTCTTTTCACACCCCTACTTAATCTTATTTATATCAGTTGTTGAGCTTTCATATAATATTTGGATCAAAAGATGAAACCAGAACCTTTAATCGCTCAGTAATTAATGCTGAAATTCTAAATGAATAATCATGTGTGATGCCTACAAGCCTAAAGCGCCGCAGACCAACAACAAACCAATGCGTAAATAATTGAATATATAATTTATAATTTAATCTATTTCACTTTTAGTTTTAGAATACTCATCTGTGCCCACATTCATTTTAGCCTTAATTAAGCACATTCTTAAAGCTTTATTTTACTAATGAATTACGGTTCACTTTTTCATATTGCTACTGGAGTTGGACGAGCCAAAATCTGCCCAGTTTTCTGTCTCTACCCATAATGGAATGCAAGCCATTAGCACCTTTCTCCAATGTCAGGAGGACAATTGTTCTTCAGTGATAATGCCATTAGAGAAAGTGTTTTAGGTAAGAGCTGTCCTCTGAACTGTCATATCTGGGACCTCGTTCAATGAAATTTATTGGGGTTTTTTTCTCTTTTCTTTTTTAGATATGCAAGCCTCATTTGTCTTCTGGCATAGACTGCAACCCCTTATTAATTGACTCTTTTGTCCTGTCTACAAGTTTGAGCCTCTCTGATGACCTGCTCTTCTGTTTTGTGCTGCCATCTGTACACATTGAAAATCAAAGCCTCTCCCTGGACGTCATTTCCTGTCTTCTTTTCTTTGTTGTGTTCCTGCAGTTGTTAGAAAATAGGAATTCAGTGTTTCAAAAATAAAATTATGGCAGGTGAGGGAAGACCTACTTTGTCTTCTATTATGGATAATTTCACATAATGCATTTGAAAAAAACTACTGCATGCACTGAATGATTCAGAACTGACTCATCATTTACTGAAGCCTTTGAAATTAAAAGGTTATATGTTATCAATTAATTATCTGACAAAATTTTAGTTTACTTTTATTTTTGCTTAAAATGTTACAAATAAAAGACACAAATAATAAAAAACAAAAACAAAAAAATATATATAACATTTTTTTTTTAAATCCAGCATTTTTTAAAACTTTTTTAACTGTGTTGTCATCTCACGAAATCTTTCTTGTTGCTGCTTGAGGTTACTGGCAGTGTTTAGGTGTAATCACAGAGAACAAGCTGCAACCCAAACAAACACATATATGTTTTTTTATTTATCTGTTTTTGTCTCTTTGCGACCAATTTTACTTAACAACTGCCAGCAACTTCCAACAACTGCTCGCCAGCTGGTAAGGGGATGCACGTTTCCCTGGAGAATGCTTGTTTCCAGAAGATTGCCAACCGGACTTCAGGTGACTGTGGGCAACATAACACCACCTTCATAACTCCATCTATTTTTATTTAAAGGTCAGTGGAGCCCTTGTGGAATAGTTTAATGGGTAAACCAAATGTTTGTGCTCTCGTATTTATTCAAAGGTGGCTGAATGGACCTTTACCTTTCTCTTAAGTTTGTATCAAACTAGTTATGCAATTTCTGTTGCTGCTGGTTGTTAATTCTCTTCAGTCACATAACAGCATTGATCCAAGGTTTAAGCCGTTTTCTGATTCCAAGTCCCTTTGGCTTTACCCACGGCATGTTAATGGGTGTTTTAGTCCAGTGACAACCATTGCAAACACACTTAGCGCTTGGTGTGAGCATGAGTAAAGGGTTAGGCTTGACAGAGCACTAATGGAATTTTCCCATGAGTCTTTAGAAGCCTTTCATATGTCTTAATGAGAAAACACAGAGTGACTGCATAATGTGTGTGTGTGCGTGTGTGTGTCGGGTGGAGTGGGGTGGGGTTGGGGGGCATGTGCTAAAAAAAGGGCTTAGGTCTGCTCATTTGTATTTGTGTGTACATGCAATGTCACAGATACTGGTTTCGTGTGCAGGTAAGCCTCTTAGCACTTCCAAGCTAGGCCCATACTCTGTGAGGTTAACACTGTTGCTGAGAACAGTCACCATAATTATCCCAAATCATTTCATTCCTGCCCGCCCACTGCTCCCTTAGCCACCTCTTCTGACTAAAATGCTTACATTAAATTACCTAACATGTGCCTTCAAGGTACATATATTGCCTTTATTTATCATTCAGGGACCAGGGCTTACTGTTATTGATTTTACCCATGTTAATTGAGGTAAGGGGTCTTTTCTACCAATTCAGCTATTGATCTGAAATGCAATCCATCAGAAGCTTAATTAAGCAGCTAATAGAGGGAAATGCTATTGATTTCATGGTGTCAAGGCATTTTTGTGTATGTGGGAGCCAAAATACATGTATCTAGAATTAGTTATATATTGGTTCATGATATAAATACATTATTTCATTTATTAAGTTCATGGATGGTAACTTGTTGAAGGGTCATGACATTTTAAAAGTCATGTTTATGTTTTATATTATGAAAGGTTAATTCTGTGCAGGTTTGTTTGAACAGATACTGACACTTAAGAGACAGGCCTCTTTTTGTTGAACCATGAGCTTCATGAAGGATCCCCACCAACTGCTAATAGCTGAAGAAATAAACAAAAATATAACACTTTACACTTGTGAGTTCCGCCTAGTGGGTGTATATTAAGCTGAGTTATAGCACATTAGAGAAATATATATATAAAATATAAGTACTATGGATAATACCTACTGCGAGCATCACTGAGACTGACCAGCTGATCTGCACTACAGCAGCCGTGATCAGTGAGATGCTTGGCTACAAGTTGAACAGCCACAAGGAGGAGTACCCTCCATGGAGAAGGAGACTAGAGGGCAAGATCAAGGTAACATGGAGGGAGGTTAACCAACTATCAGAACTGCAGAAAGGTGCAATGAAGAAGGTGCCCAGGAAGTACAGCAAGCTGTCCATACTCCATACCACATGCACAAGTCACCAACCAAGGAGATGTGCTGTCCCCACTGCTGTTCTGCATAGGCCTGTACCCACTCAGTGAGATCATTAAAAAAACTGGCTACGGATACTAACTACGGAATGGACCAATTGTCCATCCTCTCTATGGATGACATCAAGCTGTGAACAAGAGTGAACAGGACATCAATTCACTGATCCACATCACCAGGATATACAGCAACAACATCAGAATGGAGAAGTGTAGCTGGACGATAACAAAGAGAGGGAAAGTAGTCAGAACTGAGGGCATCAACCTACCAGAAGGCAACATTCCAGACATCGAGGACAGCTACAAGTACCTGGGGATCCCACAGGCAAATGGGAACCTGACGAGCTCAGTCCTAGGAACAGCACAGACACTGTGCAGGACCCTTGAAGTCCCAGGCCTCTGGTAGAGGACTTTTTAAAGAGGGGAATGTTTAAAAATCATTTTAATTTTTGTTTTTATGATAGTAAAAACAAATACTGTTAGCTTAAGTCAAAGCAGTCCTTGATTGTCACATATGCTGTGAAAGTCTCTGTGGGGAAAAGTTCTGACATTGTCACACTTGTCACATATATATTTATATTAAAGATGATTAACACAGGACATCTTAGACTATTCTCTACTGCTTTGTTACTAAAAGGTTTGGTCCCTTCAAGTTGCTCTTCTTAAGAGTCAGCTTTTTGGATTTTGTAATAACATTAATTATTAAATCTCAAATATAAAAAGGCTGTGTTATGTCACTGACAGCTTGAACAGTACACCAACTAAGCTCTCAAATAAAACTCTTGGTGACATTTTAATTTTCGTAGGATTATACATAAAGCACAGCGCGTGAGTACACACACACACACACACACACACACACACACACACACAGGACTGAATCTGAAGTAGATTATATTTTCTAACCTCTCTTTCTCTGTTCAACTCTGTTGCCCACTGACATTTATGCTATATGTGTATGGTGTGTATGTTTGCAAAGAGAGTCTCTGATAAAAGCTATTGTTGTTAAGAGATAGTCATTTTTGTGATTCTGTCATCTGTCCACTTTCTTTCCAACTTCAGAGCGAGCAATGAAAGAGGAAAAAATAAACCTCTTCTTTTGCAAATTTTAGCCATCATGTCTACAAGGTCAGTGCTCTGCTCTCAGAGTGCGTTGTGTTCTCGTTCTTATTCTCTTCCCCCTGCTGAGCATTCATCCTTAATCTCTACCCGTTTAAACAAAGCATAGAAGAGACTTTTAACAATCTCGCTGAAAACTACATGAGCTCCGCGAGCCTTACTAGACCCTGTTACATATGTTATTCTAGCACATTCCCTTTCCATGTCCACTCTCTACCTACAATCTTTCCTTTAACATTAAAGATTCATTTCAAGCTGAACAGCATCACATTGTGGTTGAAGCCAGCTTCCACTCTACCATACTATGCTTTTACAGTTTATTGTGAAAAATGAACTGAATTTAACCTCAAAGTTTACTAAACTGGTCACTGTCAGTAATCTACACATTTGGAAAGTCAAGTACTAAATATGGTTATTTTTGTAGAAAGAAATGGCCGGATGTGAATGGCATTGGCAACAATTCTGTCTAAAACTACAACATCGGGCATGTTTTTTCACACTGTTGGCTTTGTGAACCATCAGTTTGTTCAGCTAATTGAACTGGTCCAACTCTACAATTAGTAATGAGTCCTGACAGGAAAGAAGACTGGGAGTTGGCTTGTCTTACTTCCATCCTATTATTTTTTGAAATTCTAGGAACTACAAACAAGTCTATGAACTCTTTAAGATATGATGGAGCTTGGCCATTAAGGGCTTTGTATGTAAGGAGAAGCACTTTAAATCCAATGGATTTCAAAGGGAACCATTGAAGATAAAGTAAATGGAAATACTATGATCTTTCTCTTACTGCAGCATTTTGGATCAGCTGGAGGCTTTCACTGAGCAATTAGAACATCCTGATAGTATGTAATGACTCTAGTCCATCCTAGAAGTAACAAATACATGGATCAGCTTTTCAGTATCACTCTGTGATGGGGATTTTCTAATTTTGACAATACTGCAAAAGTGAAAGAAGGTAGTCCCACAGACCTTTGTTGTTTTACGTAAGGGAAAGAATATATTCTGATTAATAATGATTTAATCTTCTGCAGTAACTAGCATTAGAAATTGTGCGTCTGAGATTTTTAGCACCAAATAACAAACTGGAATCTGAAAAATGACTGAAACTAGACTAGTGCCTAGTTTCTTTGATCCCAGAACATACGTTCCAGTTTTCGAGCACAGAGTTTGGCAAAGTTAATTGGCATTAGTTTCAGTGACCTCAGGGTGCCATAATTGGGTGTTACCAACATGAATAATCATCTTAATGTCTATTCTTTTAACCTTAGCCAGGAAATTCAACAGGACTTAGTGTTGGCCACCCGGGCCCCAAGCATGCATACAGCTATGATTTCTGGAACATACCTTTTGGAGTCACTGCTGGTTGAGTAGATGGTGGCAATGAGAGTTTAGGGCTTTGCTTTTTTTCAAACTGTCACAAAGCTGGTGTGGCTCCAGAGCCACTTCGATCTGCCATGGCATAGCTACCCAGGGATACGCTAGGTCACTATAAACTGTACTGAGGTGAAATTGGTCACTATTAATAAGAAGAAGAGAGAATTATTTGCTTTGTGTAGCATAGTATGGTAGGACTAACGCAGAGCATTGCAGATATATTCTAGTTGCCACTTGGTGGATGTTTCAAGAATAAAGTTGGAATTGCATAATCTTGTTCATGTTTGTGCTGTTTTTAGTTATTTTTCTTTTGATCTGTGGCAAGGAAAAAAGACATAATACACAATGAACTTCTTTGTAGATTTAGATGGTGAGCAGAAAAAAAATTCTTAGAAGTCATTGTTTGAGTTTTTCTTCATAGTGGATTCTGCTGCACTTGTTACTTTATGATTCATCAACAGCATTAGGGTGTTATAGACAGAACAACCATTGGCTGTGTCCATGAGCTACAGATATCCAAGAAAAACAGGCTAAACAACAAAAAACACCACCACACGGGATCTAGAGAACCCACTGCATGCTATTGCTTAAGAATAGCATACTCCTTTAGAGTAAATACTCGGTACTGTGCACAGAATTATGCTCTCTGTTGTTGGTGATTACTTTTAAGATGCAGGTGCTCAGTCATAGTATTTTTTTGTCACTTTTCATGTGCACATTCACATGCACGTGCACTGAAAGCTCACTAATGTATCCATCCATTAAAGAGACAAAAACAACTGAGATAGCAAGTCTGCTGCATACAAAACAAAAATCATAGTTATCAAGAGAAAGAATGTTTTTTTGATGTGCCCCTTGGTTTGCATGGTATCATATCATGGTACCTTTATGAAGCATTTATTAACTACTCTCCAACTATAAATATTCTAATCCGAGAGTTAAATTGAAGGAATTTGGCCTTTATCACTTCATTACCATGTTTTTCCTTTTCCTTTCAGTATCATCTGTGTTTTCTTAACCAAATGAAAAACTCTCAAAATTGCAAACTGTCTTTTTTCTGTGCACTTCTGATTCTGAATGATCAGTCCACATCAGGATATCTCCCTAGTTTTAACAGTCGCTCAGGGCTATACAATAAAAATGATCGAAATATACAGTGGCAATGTGCCGCATCCTATATTCACAACTAATTTCTCATTCGGAGTTTCCTCTCCTCATTCGGCTCCTTTGCTACTCCTCTTTCTACCCGTCGCCTCTATCGTCCATCTAGCCCTTCAAACACACTGTGAACATATGGATGAGCTCGTTTGATTGCTGTGACAAACAAGCCCTTTCAGCTCTCAAGCTGGATATCGTTTCACAGCACGAAGCCCCAAATGCGATTGCTATGCGAACAAAATTACCATCGATTTGATTTGCAGAGATTAATTAAGTAGCATTACAGAAACCCTCACTTGCCTGACAGCATTACCACTACCAGCTCAACCACTTAATTGTTGTTTCTGGAGGGTGGTGGAGGTTGGAGCGGGGAGCTTGAGTGACGCTGTTTCTCTCCTCTGCTTCTGTACGTTTTTGACAAGCTGACAAGCTCTTCTATCTGCCTGCCCCAGTGATTTAAATCCATCTTTTGAATACACTCATTAATATCACTGACGCACGCTTGTGTACACTTACAGATAAATATATATACACACACACACACTCACGCGCATGCACAGACACACTTTAAAAACTCTTTCCACTTCCTTACAATTCATGTCGATCATTGCCAAGCACTTGTCAACATAATCTTTGAATTTATTCAGCAATATGTATGAGCTCAACACGCATCACTGTACTCTTCCATGTAAACAGCTTCTGGAATTGCTAATGCTTGACTGTTTACCTCAATAGTTTATGGACTCAATCTGCAAACTAGCATAACTCACATGAATAATCACTGTCAACTGTGGCTATCATATGACAGATGAAGAGCAAGCTTAAAAACTAAGTTGATGTTTGACATTGTTTAATGACAGAACTAAAGAGTGAGATCCATGGTAGGCATTTACAGCAGAAACGGCCAGCTACGTGATGTTTCTATAGTGTCATAACATTTTCTCATACTATCAAGGTGCCGATAGATAAAATGAGTCTATTTTTGTTTGCTTTTTTCTCGTTTGATCCTTCTCCCATTATATTCTCAACCTCTATCTTCAGCCTGATCCAGGTAATATCGCTCTTAGCCAGCCCCTTTTTTTTCTCAGATAATGTCAAGGCCTTTCCTTCTGCCCATCTGATAAGCAATGGGGAGGTGGGTAAAGGAAAGCTTTCTCTCTGTACCTCCACCTGCACCCGCAGATCTAATCTCATCTTCTTATTGACCACTGAGATAGTCCAACCAGGGTGTAAACAAATATCAGGTGGTAACGTTTTATGCTACAAGTGTATCAGTCATCTAAATGCATTTGCTGCTTATTCCTCAGAACTATAAAGACTGTATGTTTACTAATTATGTGACATGCATTTAATTACACAGGTGTTTGATGATGTGATGCCAAAGTAAGTAATGGTCATTTTTATTACTAAATATTGAATAGTTTGCTGAGAAATCATGTAAATGACATTTTAGTCCCATTACTGTAAAATAAAACTAAAATAAAAGAGTGAGAAAAACTAAAAATATAACCTCTGTAGTTTTTTACCAACTTTGAAAAACTGCAACGTAATCATAAATAACCAAAAAAATCTAAATTGTTCATTTATCATTTTCCAGCCAATCACGTAAATTCATGAGAGGCAGGTGAGATTCAGATACAAATAAAAGCAGTAAATTCATATATGCATATACACCTATACAGACACGCACACACACAGACATACACACTCACATTTCCATTCTTTTCCCTTCCCTCCCCTCTGCTTTATAGCATAATCTAATGAGGCGTTGTGAATATGCGACCTGCATATATACAGGCATATTTGTACTTGCAGAGGAGGAATTTGGATAGATGGCAGATATAATTTCACATGAAAGTAATTTTAACCAGGTCCAAACCTCTGAGCGAGAGAATATCTACTTTCCTATCAGCTATTTGTCATGCTATTGTTGGAGGACTCTGGCAAAACACAAAAGGTCACAATGCGAGCAGACATAACTCAGCAAGACAAGAAAAATACATCATGAAAAAGGCATGGAATAGGAAAGGGATGAAAGCAGCAGCAGGAGGAGGAGGGGATAACACACCGGCCAAGTAAGTGTAAGATTTGTTGGATTTTCCTAAAAATCAGTAATTGCAGACAAATGAAGACACAAAGGGAAAAAAGAGAGGGGGTAAGGTGAACTTGGGGATTGCTCAGAGGTAGCAACACACCACTTCTTCTGGTGAATCTTTGATATTGTTAGAAGTCATAGCTTTTCGGTGGTTATCTGCTGCATCTCCACTCTCTCTGGCTTGGTTTCATTCAATTTGAGCCTTTTGGCTTAACTAAATTCAGCCATGCTCCGGACTGTGGATGATGTGGAGTGATTAATCTAAATCATTATGGGCCCAAACTTCCAATTACATAGTTCTGGATTTGTTAGATAGTTTGCTCGATGGTTAGTTAAACCGTTCCTCAAACCGTGTTCCTATTATGGACTCTGAAAATAAATTAAACAAATACATTTAAATATTAAAGATTATGAAACCTGTATTTTTTTAAAGAATTGTGTAAAAAACATCTAAAATTACATTCTCCTTATTATACTGGATTATAAAACAACAGCCTAAGGATTATAAAAGCCATTGTGTATTAAAAAAGAATGATACTTCTTTAATTTCCATGTCCTCTACTGATTATCAAAAACAGAGTTTGCTTGCAGAGAGAAATATTCTCATATGTTTTCTAAAACAACTATGCATACATTACAGTGCAACCTAACTTCACCGCACCATTTTCACAAATTTGTGCAAGAGACAAATCAATTTAGGGACCAAACTTAAACATAACAAAAAAGAAACAACAAAGAAATGAAAGCAAATTAAAGGAAAGATTTTAGCTATGGTTTTCTGAAAATTAAACAGGACAGCAATCCCCTGAAATGAATTACATTTTGCTAGGAAAGTTGTACCACTTTGTTAGTGCAACAGAACCACGGCAGACCCGTTCACATTTGCACGCTTTGCAGCGTCTTTCTTTATTCACTGAGTCTAAGGCGTGGTTGCCGCTCAGGTGCGTCCGCTTCCCCTGCAGGGGAAGCAGACCACGCCCCGCCACAGTTTATGGATGCTTACGTGTACAATACAGCATTACAGGATGGAAGGATGTAGACATGAACCTCATATGGGATGGGTTCATTGGCGAAAGTTCAACCTACCTCAGCTGGTAAGAATAGTTTTATGGACAGAACAGGGACTTGTACTCAGTGTTTCAGTGATGGTATTTGAATGTCATCAGGGTCACTGTTTAGTCCCACAGAGCAAGCTGCAGTCACATGCCCGTTAAACCAACACATTTACTTCTTAACCATTTGCTGTTATTACAATATTACAATGTATCGCACACTCTATGAATATATGAGACGGAAACCTCGTATATGCAAAAAAATGGAGAAAATGCTCAGAAATGATTGTTTTCGTATTCGTATAAGTACTCCTCTTTTAAAACTCACACTGTGAAACTAAACCTGATCCCACTGTTAACCATGAATGAATCTATATAGGTCCTAATTTCACATATAGTCACACACCTAAATGCTATTAAAACCAACAAGAATAACTGTGGATATCAGCACTTTAACTTATCTAAGGTTAGTCCTCGCTTTTCTCTGATCATTAAATTACATTTGCTGCTTCATTCATTCACTGCCTGTTATTTAATGAGTGCTAACATGCCAAAGAAAAATAGCTTCCAGTCTTTGTCATTTGTTCCTGTTGGCCAATGGGACTCCAGAATCAAATCCATACCACAGTGCATGCTATTAGCTTAGTGCCCATCCCTGGCTATGCAGGTAGTGCTCGGCATAGCCAACATTGGGGAGTTTCAGGCCTCAAGTCACTGTTGATCGCTAGCAAACACCAGGAGCAGTATCTAAACCTTTTCCTTTAGACTTTTCTCAGTCAACTGCCAGTGCTGGAGGTAACTTCCACAGTGTTTCAGTAAAAATACTGCATGCTTGGGATTAAGATTTACTCTTTTGGAGAACATTCTGGCTAAATTGTGAGACAGATACCCCACAGATCCTGTTTGTTTTATTTTGTTTTGGGAAGAGGATTCTTTCTTGGGGATTTCTTGTTTTGCTTTAATTAAAGGAAGATTGCTTACTCGGTGCTATTAGGACACAAAAATCAATCAGTGTTTTTGTGGGGTTTTCTTTCTTTGTTTTTTTTTATTTAAATTCCTGAAATTATTTTTTAAACTTCAAATTTCCTTCAAATTTAATCAAAATTATATTTCTAATGCTAATGCAGTATATAGACTGAGTGAAATAAGGATGTGGAAGATGGGCAACTTGAAGAATATATGGTAATTGATCAAAAGACTTTGAAAAAGAGGAGGTTATTTTATAACTTGAAAGAACTAAACCTTTATGTGAATCACCAAAAGAGAGAGGTGGCACCGTGTATTTCAGGGAAGAAAAATATCCCTTATGAAAAGCCTGAGTTCCAACAACACAATAATAGCCCAAATATTTCATGAATAACTATCAGCACAAATCTGCCATTTATTTATGATTCCTCAATTTCCAAAACTTGTTTGCTGTGAAAAAAATAGCCTAACTACAGCAGCTCATGACACTATAAAATGTGTTTCATTGTTACTGAGCTGCCTGTTCGTATATCTTACTTTAACGAGGTCACGGTAGCTGTGGTAAACATTCATGCACACAGTAATGATATGATATAAATTATAGCACTGCTGCAAATACAGTCTTTAAATTTAATCAGAAAAAACTGTACAGATTGTATTTTGCTAGTCACACTGTCTCTAAGTTGTGATTTATGAAATTATTGCTTTTGGACACACAACGCTCTCTCTTTGGTGACACAGGGATCCTGTTCCTGAATATGTGAAGCTGCTGCCATTTAATAAACTTAACAAACAAAAGCACCAAAAGAGCTAAACTTTACGTTTAGGAGGTTATGGAGGTTGATGAACTTCTTTAAGTTTAATGAAGACATTTGTGAAGTTTCGTTTCCTGAAGATGCTCACCAGTACCCCCACTAGGGTTTAAATAACTGGGACTTTCCACCTTTTGATTTTAGAACTGAAGACGCCTCTTGGATGGTAGGTGAAACATCTTCAAAAAAAACTTAGAGAAGTCCAGCCGCCTACTTTTAGCTGGATGACTGACAACCTACACAAACATCAGCTTCACCTCGTGTTAATGACAAGTCAGTCCTCCATTAAAAATCCAGTCTTCTTATGAGCCTCCTACATGTCTCTGTGTGCGAGTACAACAGCTTAAGTTTGCCAACTGACTTTTTGCACTTTCTGTGACTCTTATGTATCAGTATTAGTGCTACATTGTGAACGCTCCTGCATAAAGAGTCTTAAAGATTTCTCTTATTTTGGATGAGGGTTGTTTTTATTTTGGAAGCCACAGTTAACGTTAACTAGATATTTAGCTAATCCTTGGTAAAACAGTACCAAAGCTTACACTGTAAACACAGAAACATTATATCAAGTGCAGGAATGACAAGGCTGACAGGCATAAGAGGGATGAGATGTTTTATGTTCAGGTTGTGTGCTATATGACAACATAACCGGTTTTGTTATGGCTCTGTAATTTGGTTCCATCCAGATGGATCATTCAGTGTCATTCACGTGGGATAAACATGGCTGCCATTTGTCTTTCATTTGTCTTCATAAACTCGCTCATCATTCATCTTTCCAGATATACCTGTGGCAGTAACAGTGAACCAAATGGACCCACTTTTATTACAGGTGCCTCTGATAGGGTCACCTAGTCTTACTTCTATATGCTTTCATTCATTTATTCATTTACCAGTAAATTGTGGGTACAGCTGATTATAACTTGAGTGGTCAATAAACTTGAAAAAAGTGTTGTCAGCGCCATAAAACACACAATTTATCACAATATAAAAGATGCTGCTGCAAATATTTGAGACTCTATGTAAAGGTGTCATTTTTATAACAATCTGCTTTTTGAATCAAGATGAGAAAGGGTTGGACAGATTTGATAACATCACTCTTCTCAATTCCACGATAAGCTGTCTGCTGGATTTCCATCCACACCAGGGTCCAGGCTAGACTGTGAGAGGATTAATGTGGAGTTCAGTAGGGCGGGGAAACAAGAAATGAGGGAGATGAAGAGCTGCTTCATCTCCACATCTATATTGTATCCCTCAGGGTTGTAGAAAAAAAAAAGGTATTTGCTGTCAGAGCTGTGTATAGGTGGGCTGTTCAGTGGGAGATAACTTATAGCCTGCGCACAGGTTCAGAAAAATATAATATGAGCCTCAGGAGTATGGAATCTGTGCTACGACTGTATGACTGTTCTCTATATATTAATGTACCCAGCTTTCCCTAGGATAGAGAGCCCCGTTGTATCTCATTCCTCTTCGCCGTAAACAACGTGACATCAGATATGGATCACTTCACCCATCCTCACACTGTTGCATGCATCCCAGTCGAACATGCTCTGGCCCACACATGTGCTCTGGCTGCCACATGACCCTCTCTTCACCTCCATCTAACCCTGTCACTGTGTTTTCCATGCTTCTCAGAAACCTAGTCACCCCTCAGAGAGGCCACACTAACACTCGGCTACAGCCTAATGCATGGGCAATCTGACACGACCCCACATGTTTAAAAGTGACCCCTCTCCAAAGCTCACAAGCTGCTAATAACACACACCACCACCCACAGTGATACAGATGCTTTTCCCTGGGATGCTGTGGTGCAGAATAGCACTGAGAGGAGAAAAAACAAAACACAAAACAGGCAGGGGTCATGTGACTCCCAGAGGCAATCACAGGCGTTAAAAGACTACTCTTTTGATTTGTTTTTTTTTAGCTAGTTTTGCTAGCTTGGCCGATTGCATTATGTTATACAAAAGCAATTTAGTCATTTGTGTTTTATTTATTATTTTCTTTTGTGTCTACTTGCAATGATATTATACCTGAATATAAAGAAGGAGTGATTGCAGAGAGAAAAATATTTTTTTTAAAAAGGATGTAGAAGTGAAGATTTTCATTTGGTATGCACTCATATATTATTCAAATTAAATTGAACTCATAAAGTGCTTTTCTAGTGTTAATGACCACTAATCCAGTCAAAAAATCAATCAAAAACCAAGCAGTCTTTTAGAGGCCACCACACCATCTCAACCTTTCCCGGCCACCGTCATCTGTCATGTCAGACCTCTGGTCCAGTCACATATTCTCTCCTTGGTCTACTGGCATTCATTGTTCTTTTCTCCAAAGCATACCTCCACCTCTCCAGGCTCTCCTGCACCCTATTGCTAATCTGAAAGAACTCCATTTCTGTGCTAAAGTCTTGAGCCACCCCTAATTTCTATTTTGTGTCCAAGGAGCCAGACCTTTATTATATTCTTTGGACATTAGCTGCTTTTTTGCTCAGTTTCAGTCCAATACTTGCACCTGACCATGTTCAATTAAATTTTTTTCTGTTTTTTAAGCCACTTAACAGTGACCTATGAATTATACAAGGCACAGAACTCAATTGAAACTTGGATGAAAAATCATCAGAAAAATACCAAAGATAACACAGTTTGACAGGCATAAAATAGCACCAATAAGGTGCTAACAACAACGTGATTCCAAAAGAGCTATAATCTAAAATAATGGCATCCCCTAGGATGTTGTGCAGAAAAATTAAGACACTGGACAGATGGAGGACAAAAAAAGAAGCGGTAGGCCTAAAACAAGATGTAGAGCAGATAAACATTATTTGAAAGTCATGCCCTTAAGAAACAAAGACCCAAACCAAAGACCTGAGCAAGCATTTGTCCCTTTAGTAGATCTGTCTACTGTTTGCTGAAGTCCATAAGAAATAGTCTCAGTGGGTGGCTCTCAAGAAACCATTCATACTGAAGGGAAATAGTGAGAAAGGGTCGAGGTATGCCAAATTACACAAGAATGGGATTGAGAAAGTAGCAACAGGTCTTACAAATGTCTCATGGGGATCTTGTCAAAATTGATGGAATTATGAATGCAGAAAAGTATTGTCAAATTTTTATGTTGACAATGGGTTGATTTCCAGTGCAACAATGATCCCAAACAGACTGCCATTACAGTAAAAGCATACCAGGATAGAAAAACAGACAAAGGAACATTATCAGTCATGGACTGGCCTCCCCAGAGCCCAGACCTCAGCATTATTGAAGCAGTACGGGATCATCTTGACAGAATGGAACAAAAGACATCTAACATCCAAAGAAGAGCTGTGCATGTCTTCCAACAAGACAGGAGAACTATTCCTGAAGACTACTTAAAGAAATTAAAAGAAAGCTTGCCTTAGGCAGTTTGGGCTGTGTTAAAAAGTAATGGTGGTCATAGAAAATATTGACTTTCAAGTTAGAATTGTAAACTCTTTGCACACGTTTAAATAAACCAGTGCACCAATTTTCATTAATTTGCCACTTATTAAACTTAGACATGGACAGCATGGTGCTTTGGGATGCATTGGGATGCTTGTCTGTGCCACACAGTTTTACAGATTGTCAAGGTCACTGCCATTTTTTTCTTTTTCTGTTTCCAGCTCTGCAGTCGGAGTAAAACTTTCAAATGGAAGTCAGGGAAATAACAGCCTAAACCACATCATTTTTATTCTTGTGTATCGCTGTAAAAGGCCTGCTGCAATCTAGTCCGTCTGCTCCCCCTAACTCCCTTCCCTTGATTACACGAAGGTGATGCATGGCATTAGCGACAGGAAACTCTGATTAATACTGAGCCAGAATATCCTGAGATTCATGTGTCGCACAGCTGCAGACATGCATAGCTTTTAAACATTATATATCTATTTTAGTGTCTTATCTTTTCCCCACATCTCTTCTTTGGTGTTCTACTCATTAACACAAGTGGAAGACAAAAGAGAAAGTTCATGCTCATGTTGCATACATCTTCTTGAAATCCTCATCCCTGCCTCTGCATTGTGCGACTGCAGAGGGGGGCTTTTTACTATTTACTTGCACACACACACACACACAAACAGACACACACAACACTTACTCTTTAATCTTCTCTGTCCTGAACTCCTCCTCACACACCTTTTGCTGAAATCTTTCTATCACCTCTTCTTTCTTTCCTTTCTGAACTATCACTCTCCACGATGCTCTGCTGCTCAGTGTCAGATGTAGTTCACGGGTGCATTTCTGGTAAACACCCACCCATCCACCTACACACACACACACACACACACACACACAGAGATAGAGTTTATCACTATTTAGAGGTTGCATCTACCTGTGTTTTCTAAAAACAGTCAATTTGTATTATACTACTTACTTGTTATGGATCGTGATGATTAAGGGGTTGTTGATTAAGTGCTGCAACTGAATTGCATTAACTAATAACTGATGCATGGGACAAGTGGTCTTTTTCTGCTACCCTGCATATGTGCTAAATAGCAAGCCACTGTATCATAGCATGGGCTAGCAACTGTTTTGACATGCCAGTGACTGGCACTTTTAAAGTTTGACTCTTTAACAATAGCCACACTTTAAAACTTGATGTGCAAGTTTCATGCATTTTCTTAACTGCTAATCCAATGAAGGGTCAGATGGGCGCAGAACCTGTTCCAACTGACATAGGGTGAGATGCAGGGTATACCCTGGACTGCTCACCAGTCTATCACAGGGCTAAAACAAGGAGACAAGCAGCCAATCTGTCATCTGACATTCACACCTACAGCCAATTTAGAATCACCAATGAACCTGTCATGCATGTTAATGGGCTGTGAAAGGAAGCCAGAGAGAATCCACTCAACCACACGCAGAACATGCAAAGCCCACACAGAAAGATCCCAGATTTTACACCCTGTAGGCTAACCAGCGGAAATCTTGGACATGCTAACATGCCTATCAGCCTTTAGGTGGAGACTAGTCATTGTATTCTTTAACCTGAGGAACAACTTTGACTGACATTAGCATACAAGTTTCTTTTAACTCTACATAATACCATGCTAAACATAAAGGTGATGCCAGTGAGAAAGTTGCCTCTTATGCAGGTATAAATTGAAATCTTGAAAAGAGAATGAACAATGATAAGAAACATCAAGGGATCATTGACTATAATTCATTCCAGTGGGGATTTCACCGCAATCCAGCTAGTAATTGTTGAAATATTTCACTCAAAATCACACAAGTGAACCTGATGGAAGGCTGGAAAATGAACAGTCAGGGGATCACCAAACACATTTAAATGCATTGAATGGAGATTAGAAATGCAAAAAATTGTAGCGCGCGGCTCAAGTTGCATTTAGACAAGGAATTTGAGCTGCACTATTCTTATGTTATATACCAAGCACACCCTCCCAAAGGACAGTTTATTTATGCTACAGAATTTCATATGCCTCACTCTGACAAGCTGACATGTCTAATTCAGATGGTTTAAACCTGGTTTTAAAGTCTGTATCTGCATGTTTAGTATAACTTGTGTTATTCAGTGCAACCTGGAAAATTTGTATTGTTTTTAATGCTATTGTAGTTTGAATTTCACTGGCCATCACATCAACTGTATACAGGAAATTAATTTAACTGGTATTTAAACTGGTAGTTATTTATTCTTGTGTTCTGCACTCATTGATTCTTGGTAAGCCTTACCTAAGTCACGCTAACATCCAATACTCTAACAAATTGTTACAAGGCTTGCAGTGTATAAAGCTCCAAAGCAGAGTCTGATCTAAGTGGTGATCCCTGAGGACCTTTTGCTATTGATACCCGGAGACAAGTGGATTGAAAAGAGATCTCGCAGTGTATCTGCGTCTCTTCCCCGACACGTTGTCAATATCCCCTTCTGTGCATGCATCTTTGTTTTCTTCACATTCAGTTCCATTGAGGTAAATGCAATCAGGCTACGATGCCTTAAACTAAATTAAAATATATAAATCCTCTTATTCATCAGCTCCTTTAGCACCTCACCAACAAAAAAAATCCATATTTTTTTGATTAAAAGAAAAAAACTGTAAAGAGCAGAATACATTTGTTTGATATACCATGAAGCAAGTTCTATCATCTCTTTGAATCATTCAAACATTTCTACTGGTGTCTCTTTCACAGTATATCTAAGTGGGAAAGTAAGTGTCAAGAAAATCACTAGCGCCTGCAGGATACAGTTCAACTAATGAGCAGCTCAATATATTCCTGACTGGCAGTGTTGGGCCTTTTTTTTTTTTATCAATATATGCAGTTGCATTTCATTTTTACAATCCCCATTTCCCCTATGGTTATTAGGCAACCTTCTGTTTACAATCGACTCTTGCTCTGTCTCCTACAGAAATAAATATGAGATGTTGCCTATTCATTTTGCATTTGCTCTCATCTTTCTGTCACTCCCTGACTCTGACTATGCAAGAGATTGGGAAGATGAAGCAGCCAAGTCAAAAATGAAAACAAAAAATATTTAAGTGATATGTTTTCATACACTTTCATTTGCTTAGTCCTTAATATGTGCTGTCTATCTATTCCTAATCACATTTGTCTATAAATATAGCTTTCTTCTAAGCTGATGGCAAGCAAGATGATATTCTCATAAATATTTAAAAGCTGATCTTTCACTATAAACCCTGACCTATATGCCTTCTATCATCTTATATTCTTATATCATCTCCATAGCTTTTCCCAGATTCCAAATGGCAGTTTACTTTCTCTATACAATGCCAAAAGAAAGGGCATCCTAATAAAGCTTGGAATATCAAAGTGTCCTTTTACGAAGGCAATTTATAGCAGAGGGGCCAAGGCTTCTCTTTACCACGGGCATGTCCTGTTTATTTCACGAAGGACTTGTTTTATGCATCTAAATCATGAATTACAATGCTGCTGATGGAGCCTTCATCTTGGCACTCCATCACAGTTTGAACCCCTGCCATAGGCTACATAAAACCAACTGCAGACGGATAAAGAAACGGACAGATTTATTTACTAATAGGGTTAGTTTCATCTCTCTTCTTGGAAAATATATTGTTTTCGCACGTATTTCAGATGCTTCAGAGAGGTTTTGGCATTTTGGCAAATAATTAGGAAAGATTTCTATGACATTCAAGTCATTTAGGTTTGCCGAAGTGATGCTGAGCTCTGAAGGGAAAGAACAGATGAAGGGAACACAGATGTGGGACAAGGGGAAAAAAAAGGGCGGTGAAAAGGAAAGAGGAGGAGCTGACCAGAAGGGAAACAGAGAGAGGAAGAAGAAGTAGCAGGGGGGCTGCTTGTGTGGAGGAAAAGATGATGGTGAAGGGGAGGTACTGGTGAAAGAAGGCGAATGATGGGGAATGATACATGAGGAGATATAAACAGGCACAGAGAAGGCTGCAATGTAGAAGGCAGATATCATTCTTTGTAGGGGACTGATTGAGGTCTGATTCTGGTGTGAAAATTTATAGCTGACAGCTTAGAATCTTCCCAGAAAGAGAGAGAAAGAAAGAGAAGATAAAAAAATGGGAGCAGTGGATCTCCAGCTAACAATTTCTCTCCTGTTCTTGTGATCTTTAAAAATGGACAGCGGGGTTTCTAGCTGCATCCTTCTCTTCGCTTCCATTCTTTTAAAGAAAAGAAAGTTGCAAATCTGTCAGCAGCAATTTACTTAGAATGAGTGGGTACAATCGTCACCCTCTGAGGATCCCAAATAAAACTGCATGCGAAATAATTATATCAGAATCCCCCACTAAGATTAATGGTCCCACTGTTTGTTAATGCACTCATCTGTGCTTTTGAAAGCCTCTCCATGCTAACCATCTTATCATTAAAGCTATCCTACCGTTAAAAACAAAGCAGAACAAAAAGCAAATTTACAGAGAAATGTACCATAATTTGTTGATTTTTGTGCAGTGAAATTACAAAAAATCTTGCAAATCATATTTACAGTCCTGCATTGAAAAAACAAAATAAAACATGGTACATAGTTTGAGAGTGACTTTGATTTAGCTTTACACATTACTTGAATTATTTTAAAGCCAATGCAATGGCTGAATTTCATATTGTGGGGTCTTAGAAACAATGCATCAGTGTGATCACTGGAATTGATTTTTCAGCCCCTGTGATTGACTGATTTATTTATTCATTTATTTATTTGCTGTTTACCTTCATCTCTATGTTAATGCAACAAATCTGCATGGTTAGGTTGATAAAGGTTGATAAAAAGATCATGATTTGGATTGAATTTATAATTAAACACTTATGTAAAGGCGTCTTTATGTAAGAGGTAAATTGTAAGTGATAAATTTAGTTAGAAAACCCTTTAAAAAATATTATGTGTGTGAGAGAAAAAAAAACATATTTCCAAATGAAATGCATTAGTCTTACAATCATATTGGCTGCCATGATGTAAAATCTTACTGACCCCAAGTTTCCTTTGGACCGCTCAGGCTATTTCTCATTCTATTCACCAAATGGACAAGTTGTCAAAACAAACAAAAAAAACCCTGATTTTGAGATATTTCCTTTTTCAGTTTCACAGCTTTTGCCAAGCTTCTGGTTGCTTAGCTGGGACACACCGCAGCACAGGCAAAGTCTCTTGGTACTGAATTATCATAGCTGGCTGGTCTGAAACGCCTCAGAGAGGGGGCATTGTGGAAGAGAGCAGAGGTGATGTGCTTGTTTCATTCTTTGTGCATGATCCAGGTGACAGGTGCTGGTGCAGTAAATGGCAGCCCCCATAGGGTTCCACCTTAGGGGGCTCTCACCGGTGTGCAGGTGTATGCGGAGGTGTGTGCTGGCGTGCACAAGAGCTGCCACATGACATCATACATCAGCATTTCAAATTTGCTGTGTTTGTAAACAGTCACTGTCACGTGCACTGTACGCGTGCGCGCGTGTGTGTGGAATACGACAGTAATGCTCTATGACAGAATGATCACACCCTTCTCCCAACAGCTCCAAGGAGTCTCTCTGCTCCACTCTTCTGTGCCCCTACCCCCCACCCTCAAAGGAACTATGTGCTTTCACATATGTCAAAGCCTGTTTCCCTGTGGGCAGCAACACTCTGCATCTCATTTTCCCTCCTCTCTTCCTGCCCCCAAAATCTCAGGAGTCCTTAAAACACTAAATAGCTGAACCCACTGAAGTTACGCGCAGAAAAACATACAGACTCCATGATATGACAGCATAATGCTACCCTGTCCGTCTTTTGTGGTTATAGATTGTGGCCATCTTTTGTGCTGCTATGGTTCCGCTGTAACATATAATGAGGATGTGGGTTTTATTACTAATTATATCTTTATTGGTTAGTGTTTAATGAGCAGAGAGAAATTTTCAACACAGATGTGAAAGCAAAAAGAAAAGAAAGGTTGATGCGGTTGGCATCTGGCTGACAGTCTAATAATGGTGCAAAAAAGACTGTTTTGTGATCTGTTTGCTTCTGTAATGAAACAGTATTTGTTGTGATTACCTCACTTTTAAAATTGAAGTACTTAGACCAAATGAATTACAAACATTCAGGATATAATAGAGGATTTGCAGGGGTAGCAGTCACAGGTTAATCCCGATGCAAAATGCAGCGGGGGAAAAAAAAAAGTCACATCACGTCAAAGACGCTCTTGCTGGGGAGGATTATATTCATGGGAGATTATATTACATATCTCAGTTTTAACAAGTAATTAGATGTGATATTCAGAGTTGAAATCTATTTTTCTCTCTCTTTCTATTTCTGCTAAAAAATAAATAAATAGATAAATAAAATAAAATGATGAAAAGTGGCAGCGGGTTGAAATAATTTCATTTGTGTTTTTGCAGTTCATCTTGTTTGCAGTAAAAACAAAAAGAGATTGTGAGGCTCAACATGCCACTTAATTGGTTGTTAAGACTTTCCTGTGCTGCATCACTTTTTAAAC
Organism: Oreochromis niloticus; assembly: GCF_001858045.2. Lineage (NCBI taxonomy): Eukaryota > Metazoa > Chordata > Actinopteri > Cichliformes > Cichlidae > Oreochromis > Oreochromis niloticus. The sequence continues at coordinate 26,104,619 of NC_031985.2, read as the reverse complement.
ACTCTCTTCCCTTTAGTCTTCCTCTCCTCCATCAAGTAAGAATCCTCTGCAGTTAGACGACTCTTGGGCCATAAAGCATCTCACCTGCGCGAGTCCATTTCCAGTCAATTACTCCTCTTAAATCACGGCCTCCGTTAAAGAGTGAAGAGCTACTCTCAACAGTGGGATGTTACGTGCAGGTGCTGAAGCTGACTGGTGCCACATCATAAATCTTCCTCACTCTTTTGGTGAACCATGAAAGGAATGAAAGAAAAGTAGAACGCACAAAAGTTCATGTCCCTGACTGCAGGTCCGATAACGTTTGAAGGGTGTCTCGTTGCATTTTGCCAGGAATTATGCATGAAGCATTTTTGTGAACAGGCTGAGAAAGGAACAGAGTGAGGGGAAAAGCAAGAAAGTAACACGGGGGCTCTCGTTGTGCCTCTAATGTAATTGTCTAGACCACTTCATCATAAATGAAGCACTCGTGTGCAACGTCGGCTTATCTCCCCCGAACCACCACTCCACCTTAAACCCTTCCATCCTAGTGGACACAATCTCAGACAGAGTCTTAGTGATGGGCTTCAGGACACATCAATAAATGCCATAACACATCAAAATGTCACCAGGAGCAAAGACTTCATATACAGAGAGAGTTAAAGTACATATATAGTAACAACACAAGGAAAGGAATGATTACCATAACTTAAAATACTTGCGGTAATACTTTTTGTAATAATTTTGGTACATGTTTAATAAAGTATGTTATACTGTAGTATAATCTAAAAGCCTTCAGCTTATTGTTTTGCTTTTACATTGTGCAGTTGTGCTATTTTGATTCCACTCCGGCGCTCCCATTATCCACAAAAAGCAGCTGTTATTGAAAAAGCTTCGGTAAACTCACTGTTCACTAACTGGCCCACGACAAAAAGCAGGCAGGCATTATATTCATCAGCTAGCTGATTCATCTGCTAGCGGCTGATGAATATAATGGAGCATTTATCAGTTGAAAACCTTGATATCTCCCTCACCATCTGTTGCAGACTAAAACAGAGAAAAGTGAAAATGTAAAGCACTGAGTGGACAAAAGCACTTGTATTAGTGACTACGATGGTAGCTGCAGTTACTATGAGTCCTATTTCGTTTCGACTAAGACCTACTTGGAAGTTTGAAAGACTTCAGGGTAATCTGAATGCTGGGTTCATGTCTTGGACTCTTTTTGTGTTTCGTAAACCATTCCTGAGGAGACTGGTGGAGTATCCTATCCTTCTTGGGGAGGCTGCAGCCACCGGGGAGTTTTGTTGATATAGGGCACTTCATTTATCTGCCACAGTCATGTCAATTAGGAAATCCAATAGGTATTTTGCTATTGTTTATTTTTTGGGGGGGAAAAAGAAGATTTCAAGAAATAGGGAATTTTATGCAGTAAAATTTAATGCATTTGCATTGAATCACTGATTAAAACAAGAAAAAGTTATAAACACTATGTAATCCTGTCGGCATGATTTAACCTGAGGTTATGATACAAAATACTAAACAGGTTCATTTAAATTGTGGTTGATTACAGTCATTTTACAGCATATTTAGTGACTGCCTACTGAAAATTTGATATGAGTAAGAAATAAGAAGACATGTGCTTAACACATATACAGCAACTCCACGGTTACGTCATTCAGACATTTTTTTCATCTGATGTGTTTTAATGTGAATGGACATCAAATTCCTACCTTTTATGTCTTTGTTGACAAAGAGGTTGGATGGGCAGCCTGGGGAAAACTGTGATGTGCGTGTACTATTGTGTAACATGATAAGCAGGCTGTGGTTGACTGGCTCAGTAGCCTTGCATTAGAGACAGCCTCAGAATAAGCCTCCTATCTCTAATGGCATTCTCCTCCTTTACTATCTGGAGTCATGTTGACTGTGCACTACATAACACCATCCAATCTAGACTCCTGCTGACTTCGTATCACATGTAGACACACACACACACACACACACACTCGAACACTGGCAAGGCAAAAACACAGTCTGCCCATGGTTTGACACATCTCTAGCTACCTGCTGTTCTTTCTGTTAGAACATGTAAGTGCCAGTTCATTCATGTCAGTGTGTAACAAGTGAGATAAAAAAAAAAAGTTTAAAAAAACCCTCTTTCCTTTGAGATCATCCAAGCTGATTGATTTGTCTTTCACCACCTTGTCCCCTCACCCTTTCCTGATTGCAGTATGCATGCCGAGCTAAAATTGATTTATTGCAAGGCTTCTCCATCCCAATACCCCCTCTGGGATTCATTTGCTGGATGCCAAGTTAAATTTGATCCATATCTGAGCCAACCAACACCTCCAACCCCTCTGCTCTTGTGATCGTGCTGTCCTCATTGATCCGTCTCTCAGGTTGCAAAGAGGAAAGATGTGACGACTACATAATTGTTCACATCCCTATTTCTGGGTGGCAACCTGGGGAGGAGTGGAGGTCAGAGAAAGATGAGGAAAAGTCTGTTTCCCTCTGAAATGATAAAGCAGCCTATATGACCCAGAGCTGCGATACGGACCTGAATCTGAGAACAACGGACAAACAGGAACATTTGTCTTCGCAAGCACTTTCCTCCCTCCTACCCCAAATCCTTTCAAACACTATCTCTACTGCTGATATCTCTGCACACATCTTAATCTTTTTTTTCTTTTTCCAGAGATCATATGGGATTTATGGCTACAAAGAAACTCAGCACATCTCACACAAAGTGGTAGATCATGTGAGATGAGGAAAACAAAGTTTAAAGGTAAAGCTAATTGATATTCAGTAAAAAAGAGTTGTGGCAGACAGAGATAAATGCCAAATACTTTTTGTGCTGCAGGGAGGTTAGCAAGGAGTTCTTCATGTAACTGGCATGAAGTCGATACAGGACTTAATGCCTTCATGCACTGGATATTCTGCCACTGGTACAGTTAAAAGCAAAGGGACATATAAATGACTGGACATCAGCCTACTACACAATAGCCTCGTATGCTCTTAACATCTGAAACTTTTACCCTCAACTACTCACATCATGTCAGCTGAAAGACCATGATGTACAGTGTTGTGCTAAAATCTTGAATCACCCCTCATTTCTTTAAAGTTTACTTCCAAAGAGCCATGTTTTTGTGTATTTTGCAAAATTTATTTAAAAAACGCCATTGATAACACGGTTTAATAAGCATAGCAAATAGTATTTTTGTACCAACAAGGAATTTCCCAGAGAGCTTTTAGCCATAACAGGCATATGTGAAGTTAAGTATATTATAAACTGGAAAGCTGGAGGACAAAAGAAGAAGTGTCAGTCCTAAAAATAAAAATAAAAAACTGCATATTTAAAGTGTCTCATTAGCAATAGCTTATTGTTTTAAGCATGCAAGTGATATCCAGCACACTGCAAACACTCTGTAGTAAAACCATATGTGGACTAAAAAAACACACCATCAAACATTATCAGTTTGGCCTCTCCAGAGATATCCCAGGTATTCTACTTAATTTAAGCATCTTTGTCTCACAGCAGTGAAAACATTGTTATAGGTTGCCTTTAATGTTTTGCAAAAGATTTGGGTTAAATAAAATACATGTTGTTTTATATGCATCTTGTTTTATATGCCTACAGTTGTAGGCTTGAGCTAGGTTAGTTGAAGAACAAAAGTGATGCTTAAAATACAAAACCAAAGCAGTAGCCAGCAAAAGTCATGGAATTAAAAATAAATAAATAAATACACCAAAGGAAGAATATGATCGTTTGCACAAACAAGCTCACTCAGATCAGTTCAGTATATATTATAATGAATATATGAAAAATCGATTCCATAAAAAATGATTTCCTGTTACTCACATGGAAGTTTCAACTTACGCTTATTTTCATCTCCATATTTCTTTTTCTTGGAGTTGTTTTGCATGATTCACAATCCTTATTTAACAGGCCGGTAATGGTGCCTCTGTGCTCACAGCCACACACATATGCCTCAGGTGACAATGTTAAATAAATAAATATAAGACTTTAATTTACCAGTGGCTTTAATGCTCGCAGGCTTTGACGAATAACAAAATATATTTCACTCAGCTTAACTTAAACATGCATCATTTTCAGTGGATTGGTTTGCTGCATTTCAGAAAACGTATGGGCATGCTCGCAGAAGCTGTTTTCATTCCGTATTTTTCCTTTTTTTCCCCATTTTGCAATTAGATCCTACTATTTTGTACACTAAACTATAAATACTCACTATGCACTTAAATGTGGAAACAAGCGCAGCATTAAAAGATTCCCTTTATAGGCAGCCAGTGTTGGTTATGAATCCCATGGGATGTAACAGATAAAACATAAACGTAGGTACATGTAAAAATAAAGGATAGGAGAAAGTGGGGCACCTGTATTTTTCAAGAATTGATCAGGAAGAGATTGATTATTCTATTTTCAGTTCAGTTTCACTCTTGCTCTGATTGACACTGTAAAGCGGGAGACCTAAAACAGTGCTACAGCTGCTGGGATCTAATGTACAGCTGAATTCAAATATTATACTGTAAAACTTTATCATTGGAATAAAAAAGAAAAGGTGGCCAAATCAGTGTGGGTGCACTAGGAAATTAAATTAATCTTAATCATTTCACATGAACAAATACTTAAAAATGATTATGCAAACACCAAAAAAAGATGAAAATAACCGTATTACTCATTGTGAACTTTCTAGGAATTCTTGGGTGATGCATTAATTCACTCTTGTTATATGTTCTTTGCTACCTTTCTGATTTGATAATTTGGGATATACACAGTGAATAAGACCTGCTTAAGAGCATTCGGCATCTCTCAGCCCATTAAATCCTCCTTTGAACACGAGAGATACAAAAAAAGCATCAATTCCTTCTTTGAGCATCAATAGATTTTTAAAAAGTCCTGAAATAAACAGCACTGCTCAAGCAGCACTGATGGATTACAGCCTTAGACTGAGTAATATTTTTGAGAATTGGATGTTTAAGCTTCAAACTAAAGCAAAGGATTCACTGTGAATTTCAAGAGCATCCAAGAACAAAGAAAAACAAAAGCACCAAAAGTATTATGGCTCTAAAACGTTACTACTGCCTCAATACCCCTTAGAGTAGTCTGATTAGCTGATAGAGAAGCCAAGCTTACTCAGAGCTAAAGAAGTACTGATAATCCTTTCCCCGGGATCACAATTTTTTAGGTGCTGAAATGAGGAAATTGAGTTCATTATCAATTCAAAACAGGCAACTTATTCCCACTGCACCAATCAGTGAAATGATTTGCATATCAACGATGTGATTAAAATTGTTAAGCTACTCTGGGTATATGCTTCACAAACTGAAAACTTTTCAATAATTATTCAGAAAAATGTTTGCAAAAAGAAGAAAAAATGGCCACACGTAACCAAAAGTAACAAGAAGACCTCCTTACATGCAAAAATAGAACTGTAAGGCTATTCAGTTAATTCTCTGGGGTCTAACATTATCCAGCATTTTCTATGTAAGCCACTTCATGTTCCAAAGAGTGCACTCGTGTTCATTGGGCTTTATTGTTGGTTCAAAAAAAAGACGCAATTAGATGGCAGATGCCTGACTGACAGCGGGGCCGATAACGCATTTTGTCTGTGACAAAAATAGATCTTCCAGTCGCTCATTACAAGCTGACCTCAGTTAAAATAACTTTGAGTTCGCCTCTTTTTTTGGTCATTCATCAGGATGAAAATAAAGCGCTCTAGAAAAAGAAGGAGAAGGAAAAAAAGCATGATTAGTAATGCCCCCCTCCACCCTCCACCCCCTTGTCTCCTTGCCTCTCTCTCCTCCTGCCTCTCAGTCCATTATTCCTGCAGGCTAATTGTGATTGGCTGATTAAAACAATTACAGAGATAACGGAATCCAATCAACTATGGACGTAAGCATCATGTAGATATGTGGACCACCTGGAATACGTGCTGGATAATTTAGGCATTTGCCCAAATGCTGCACAGTAGATAAGACCAAAACACAGCAAAAAAATAAATAAAAAGCCTGATCGATACACGTCTGTGAGTTGCATATGGACATCCAAATGAAGAGATTATGGTTGAGGGGGAAAAAAAGAAAGACAAAACCCCCCAGAAAACTTACATAATTGAGATGCTTGACCAAAGAATCTTCTGGGAAGTCAGCATGTAGTGGTGTTTATTTCCCTTTTTAAAAACATTTTACATATTCAAATTCTACTGTTGATGATATTGCAATAAACTGTACTACAGCACTGCAGCGGCTCCTTTTCCCTCTATTTTCACTCTCCTCTCTACCACATTTTTATCATTCACCTTTAGACCAGTGTTATTATGCAGCTTGTTCCTTTCTGCTTCTGTCTTTTTGCACACATTTAGCAGGCAAAGTAGATCTGAGACACCCAGATGTTTGTTGAACTGGAAGCCTGCGTTGGCAGCAGCTGCCAGCCCATCACAGAAGAAAAAAGACGGGAGGCAAAAATATCAGCCTGCAGTTTAACTTTAAAATCCTCTTCCTTTTTCCTTTTTTCCAGCTTGCTTCCTCCAACATCAACTACTTTGTTTTCACTCCAGAAAAAAAAGTTGAGTTGATTCCAGCTCTTGTACACATCCAAAGATGTGCTATGACCACGCAGAAGTCTTGAATTTGAAATGTTTGTGGAGTATAAATTAATTATGGTTTGCAGCTTGTCACTTTGGCTAATAATCACAAGTTTATATTTATATATCGACCTGGTAGATAATGAAAAGCCTATCTCTGGGTCGTGGTTCTAAGTTCTTTGGTGGCCATTCGCTCCAGTGCATGCGCTTCACTCCGCACTCATCTTCCAACATCTATTGTCTACTGGCCCAATTTTATTTCTTAACATGTAAAATGGTATGAGAGCGAGCAGTGGCTGAAGGGTGGGAGTGAGCCACAAAGAGACAGGGAGAGATAGAAGAAGAAAGAGGGAGCCTGGCAGGAGGCGGAATCCATTTGGAGCACTTAGTCAGCCAAGAGACCCCAACAACAAAATTGAGAAAGGGAAAATGACCAGCAGGCAGCAGCCACTATGCCAACCCAAGCTTCCAGTGGAATGAGAATAAATTGAAGTAAAATGTAACCTAGAAATAACTAACTGGTGCATGCAGGCGTGTCTGTTTGGCTTTCTGTCAACAAGCTGCTTCCAGTGCCATTTTGTTTCTGCCACAGCTGCGACACAAATTTCAGAATTTTGTAAAGAAAAAAAAAGCTTCACAGTACTGTGTCCTACTTTTACAATGTTTTGGAAAATAATACAAGCTGAGTCAGCTCTACATGTGGCCATCACGGTGCTGATCAGCGCTACCGCTAAACATGAATTTTGTGAATTTCTATTTGTTTTTTCCTTTTTTTAAATTAACAAATTGTCAAACAGGCACTACTTAACCACAAATCAAGTATTCTCCCAGATTATATTTCATGTATTACACACATAACTGCAGACACGGAAAATCTATTTAATTCAAATTCTTTTTATCTAAAGCGCACCAAACTACAACATCATTGCATTGAGGCACTTTATATTGTATGATAAAGAACCTACAACATTGCAGAGAAAACCCCAACAATCAGACGACCCCTACGGGCAACACTTGGCAACGGTGGGAAGGAAAAACTCCCTTTTAACAGAAAGAAACCTCTGGCAAAACAGGCTCAGGGAGAGCCATCTGCTTTGTCTGGTTGGGAGTGAGGGGAGGGAATCAGGACAAAAGACACACTGTGGAACAGAGCCAGAGACTAATTATAACTACCGATTAAATGCAGAGTGTGTATAAACACAAAGTGAATGAAAAGAGATTAGCGAAGAAGAAACATCATGGGAAGCTTTCACTAGACTAGGCATATTGCAGCATAGGGAGGATTCAGGGTCACCTTATCAAGTTCTAACCATAAGCTATATCAAAAAGGAAAGTTTTAAGCCTACTCTTAAACGTGAAGAGGGTGTCTGTCTCCTAAATTCTATCTAGGAGCTGGTTTCATAGAAGAGGGACCTGAAAGCTGAATGCTCTGTCTCCTGTTACACTTTTAAATATCCTAAGAACAGCTGGATAGCTTTCTGACGAGTTGACCCAATCTCCAGGCTCAGAGTACCTTTATACCCATGAGCAGAAGTATTTCACTGCAAACAAGAAGGTAGTACACAAGAGAGGCAAGTTAAGTATTAGGCAGCAAGTGATACAAGAGATACAAACTTGTGAACATTGCAAATACAAGAAACACGAGCATGAACGCTAACGTTAAATCACAACGGTCCTGATTATCAGTCTGGATGCTCTTTATAGCAGGTGGTTAATTGCAAGTGAAGCTTGATTAGTCCAGGGAGGCGTGGTAACAGTCAAGGGCAGGATGGAAAAAAGAAAAATGGCAAAAGAAGCTACCAATTCTTGGCAAGGGTTTGAACATACTAATGAGCATACAAGGAATGAACACATGGAGACACTTAGGCATATATATATAGAGAGAAGAACACCATAGTGCAACGTATTTTGTTACAAGTATCGAGCACTATAGCCAGGTGCCTGTCAGTGAGTCTCTTATCCTGTAGGTCGATTGCAGATGGTAGTCCTTGTTTTGCTGTGCATCCTTGGTGACACACAAACAGTGTTGGCTGTAATGCGTTACTAAGTAACGCGTTACTGTAATTAAATTACTTTTCCACTGAAAAAGTAGAGTAACTAATTACTGTTCATTTTTAGGTATTTTAATTACAGTTACTTACAATGTACTTGCATTACATTGTAAAATAATTAAACTCGCTGAATATCATTATTTAATTTCAATCATTTATCTTCTAAACGTAGAAGTAAACTCTGCCGCTTTAACATCGCTGTAGTGCAGCTGCACGTCATTTCGCGCCAGTTTGCTGCATAGTCGTATTCTAAAGTGGAAGATGTTGGACTCGGCTGAAGCGAGTGGCTGTTTTATGAAATGGACATACTCTTCACTTTTCTGAAACAAGCAGACAAGAATATTACAGTAATACGTAAGCTATGTCCTGGGGAGAAAAAACTATCGGCTGCTGTTAATAACACGAGTAATCTACTGAAGCGCCTGACACGAGAGCATAGACGAACACTTCTGAGTGATTCTTGTTCATCATCCATGGATAACACCGCGGCAACTCCTGCTAAGCAGGCAAAACTTGATTTTACTCCAGCAGCACAGAAAGTATTTTAAATACAATATTGACTAAGTAATTAGTAATTAGTAATTAATTACTTTTTTAAAGAAACTTACCCAACACTGCACACAAAGTAGTTCTCCACCTGCAACAGGTCCAGCCTAGATTTTCCCCGGTGGAGCTGGATGGAGTCTGGTGATCTATGAGAAACTCACCTGAAAAGCAGCATGCCCAGCTAGCCAAGTGGCACAGACTCACAAGATGGAAAGAGGCAGGGATAGCTGGTTAGCAGCGATCACTAATGGTGTCTCTCTCAGGGACTGATGAGAAAACTAAAATGAACAGCCTGCCAAAGTAAAATATGTGTGAGAAGCCTGTTGTAAAAGTAAATCAGAATTGCCAGTACCTTGCAGTTAAACAACATCACAGTTCTTTTCCCTTCCATCAAACCTTGTGCAGGTTACTAAATCCAATATGCTCTGTGTTGTCAGGGTAGGCTGTTAAAAAGGTTAGCGAAAGATGACTTTAGCTGAGCTAAACAATACAAACAAGACCTATCCTAGCCTACATGTTTTATTTAAAAATGTACGTTAACAATTAAAAAATAAATATTTTAAAGTTGGTTAGAGTATAAAACAAAGCCTTGATGGTGTTCTAAGACAGTAGCTTACTATAGATCAAGTGTTTTAGCAAAGGGTTTGAAAGTATCTTCGGTCTGAGTGAGGCAAATGATGGATCCAAAGCCCCTGGTTTGTGATGCTGAAACAAACTCTAGCCAGCAAACAACTGCAAAATCTTCACAAAGCCTGTGCAAGCTTTTAAGATGGCTAATGATGAGGATCTTTCAGAGCAGATTTCTCATCTGCCGATTTGTTGGGTGGAATAAAACAATTTTATTTCCAGGCGGTGGACCTAATCCTGTTCACAGTAAAAACGAGAGGCTGGCAACCAGATGTCGGCTCTCCTCAGCTGCAGTGAGCTGCGAGTGCCCACGAGGCACCTGACAAGCCATCTTTACCATAAGCCTCCACCGAGAGACAGAAAGAGAAAGACGGAGACCTAGTCGATTGCCACACCGGGGTGAACATCAATCCTCATATATCCGTGCCCTGAAAGTTCTATATGTGAATTAGACAGAACACTGCTACACTGGCATCAGGGCTGAAAGGCACACCTATAAGTAATTTCAAAGATTTTTTGATTTATTAAAAAGCAAAGAAAGAAACAAAAAAAAAAAAACAATGGTTTGAACAAAAACATTAGGATTTTTTAGGACTATTCACTCACTTATACAAACACACAGATATGAAGCACATGGGTGTTGTTCTTTTTACACATCTATTATTACACAGTCATGACTGCTGGAAATGATGACTAATGGTTTAGAGAAATAGATCAATATGATCACTCGGAAAAAAATTAAGACATCATCCCACTGTCAGTATACACAGTAAGGACTTTATACCTTTATAGGCAATATTACACACACATTTAACTGAATGCAATATCTGACAATGGATGGATGGATTATTATTATTAGTAGTAGTAGTAGTCACTTCAACTGTTTCCTACATATGGGATTAAAGTCTTTCTTAATTTAATCTCACAATAAATAAATTTTGATAATATAGGTAGCAACCGGGCTTAGCCACAACTTGGCTTGGACATTTTATGAAAGTACATGCATAAGGTGGAGAAAGCACACTGCCCCACCCTTCTATACATGGAAAGTGGGAGGCGGATACATCATCATGACCCAATGCAGAACAAAGCAGGCAAACTGGATGTGTTGATGTGTTGGCATACCAGGTTTGCTGGTACGCCAGCTGAGCTGACCTGATCTGCCTGAATAGAACAGACATTCTTAAAGCATTATTATATGCTTTAAATGGGAAAATGTCATGTTATGTCAAGCATAAGCAAATCTCATTAATCCACAATCTGGGCAGATTTTTTTTTAAATGTCAATCATATGACACTGTGAATTTCAATAATTGTAGAATTTATAACAAGGCTGTTGTATTGCTGGGTGTATTTAAGAAACTGTTGACATAAGCAAACTTGTCAACAGCACAACATTAGTCCTCAGCAAAAGAATAATGATATTCAATTTCCCACTTGGCATTAAAAAAAAGCCCTCAGCACACATCTGGATTAACGATCATTAAAGGATGAGGTGGCACAGGAAACACATTTGTGCCTAGAAGAACTGCAAACATATTCCATCACCTTGTGCTCTACTCCCTTTAAACCACAAATCTGATTGCTGCGTTTCATTCAATTTAGTTTGCCATTTGTTGCTAATTAATTTAAATTTCTCAGCTACCAAAAGATCAAAACAAAGCAGATTGCTAAGATCAGGTGATTTCTGTTTATCAACACTATTAAAACACAATCTGAGTGCTGACTTGGGGTGACTTGCGCTTCAAATTACACTGAATTCTTTTAAACAAAAATAATCCTTTCATTACTTAGTTGAATTCATTATTATAAATATGAACTGATGACATGAATAACTGTTGAATAGATACAGTCCCAATGCATCTGTTCTAAATGTACCTGTTCTCCTAATTATGAAAGGTTCTTTTTAATCTGTATTACTTTCTTGTTCATGTTAAAATATACCCTGCATGTACACTCGGTAGTGAGTGTGCATTTTTCCTATCAGAATATGAAATGTATGTTACACTATATTGCCAAAATTATTTGCTCATCTGCCTTCACACGCCTTTGAATTTGAGTGACATCCCATTCTTAACCTATAGGGTTTAATATGATGTCAGTGTACACTTTGCAGCGATAACAGCTTCAACTCCACTGAGAAGGCGTTCCAATGTGTTTATTGGAATTTTTGACTATTCTTCCAGAAACACATTTGTGAGGTCAGACACTGATGGTGTAGGAGAAAGCTGTCTCCTAAAGTTGTACTACCAGGTTGAGGTCGGGACTCTGTGCAGGCCAGTCAAGTTCTTTCACATCAAACTTGCTCATCCATGTCTTTAAGGACCTTGCATTGTGCACTAGTGCACAGTCATGTTAATACAGGAAGATTCCCATAAAGCTGACAGCATGAAATTATCCAAAACACCTTGGTATACTGAAGCATTTAGACTTCCAGGCCAATTCCCGAAAAGCAACCATACGCCCTAATCTTCTCTCCAGGAAGTTATAGACTTGGCACAGTGCAGTGAGGCAAGTACCGTTCTCGTAGCCACTACGTAACCCAGACTCATCCGTCGAATTGCCTGACAGACAAGTGCATTTTTTCACTCCTAGAGTCCAGTGTTGCTGTTCTTTACACACTGCATCTCAAGGTTTGCAGTGCACTTGGTGATGTAAGGCTTGGAAACAGCTGCTCGGCCATGGAAACCCATTCAATGAAGCTCTCTGTGCACTGTTCTTGAGCTAGTCTGAAGGCCTCATAAAGTATGGAGGTCTGTAACAATTCACCAAAGAATATTAAGTAGTGAAGAAGTTTCACAACTGGACTTGTTGCACAGGTGGCATCCTATCATGGTAATATGCTGGAATTCACTGAGCTCCTGACAGCGACCCAGTCTTTCACCAGTGTTTGTAGAAGCAGTCTGCATTGTTAGCTAACTGCTATACACCTGTGGGCTGTAGAAGTGATTCAAATCCTGGATTCAATAACTTGGCTCAGTGAGTGAACAGTTTTGGCAATATGGCATTTTTTTTCCTTTCTTCTGTTTTCCAAAATGCATCTATACAGCCCTGTATTCTTATTAAGATCCAGAACCACTACTCATATAAAATCTTAAAACTGACCAGAGTCAGTTTTAAGATTTAAGATTTCAGATTGGCCACTTCGACCAATTGACAATTCAATAAGGAGAGATCATTTAAAAGAACTAAACATCATTTAGTGAAGAATGTATTTGAGTAACGAACTAATCTGTCAATTAGACTTCAATGCTACGTAGCAGAGCAGAGTCCAGGACATGAAACAGAGGCAGATTGGCTTGCAAAAAGCAGGCAAGGATATGACTGACAACAGATTTGAGTGATGTAAATAAACTGAGACTGGCAGCCTAAACACCAAGAAATGTAGCCAGGTGAGTAAATACAGATCTTCCTTATTGAACTTACACATACGCTTCTTTAGTTTGCATCCTTAGTGATCCTTGTAAATCATATTTGACTGTGAAATCCTATTGACTTCAATAAAAAAGGATGACATGGAAAGAGAGCAGGGCTGAATGAAAACTAGTAGATGCCAATATTTCTCTTTGAAAGAATACTATCTAGATACATAAGAAACCTACACAGAAAAAGTGTTGGTTCTCGGTTGTATTTGTGTCTTAAAACATCTTCACGTGTTCCTACAGATAGGAAAACAAGTTTTGTTTGTGCTGTGAAGTCTTTTTTGTTTTTTTCACGAAGGTTGTGTTATATGAGGAAGTCAGCATTTGCAGACTTGACTTGAGATGAGAGTTACTAAGCAACCACCAGCTACTGGTATTGGCATAATAAATGCAGATGCTAGTCATTTCCTATACACTACTCACAACAGTACAACCATCTAACTAAAACTGTATAGTTATTGTGCTACCAAAACTGCTCTGACTAAATGCATAAAGGTGATTTTCTATGGTATCTAGTAGCTAATCTTTTGTGTCTTTTTGATGTGATGGAAGGGGTGGAGGGTTTGTGTGTGTCTGGCGTGTTCTGGCACATCCTGTGGATGCTCAATCAGTTTGGGATGTGGGGGGTTTGGAGCCTGGCTCAACACCTTGTCATAATCTTTGAACTGCTTCTGAACAGTGTGTCAGAGTACGGACCAGTCACATGAATGGTATGTAGCAAAGTAACATCCGCATGAATTCCAGAATCCAAGTTTCCAAGCAGAACGCCACAAGATGAAGTTTACTTACAGTACATCACCTGTTAGTGGTTTTAACATTTTACGCTTTAACACCAGATGACCTGTTTTGGGGTATTTCTATTCATGATGTTGAAGCAGGCATTCCATGAAGAGTCCATATATATTAGATGTTTATAAAGTTCAACTTAAGCTCCCTTGTGCATTCAGCTGTCTGACATTTCTTTCTTCATTTCATGCTTTTTGTTGTATCTCTGGCTATTCCTTCTTAAGATTATAATTGCTCATTTATATGCTGACCAGAGGAAGACCAGTGGAACAATAGTTGGAACCAGTTACCTTCCAATGTACACAAGGGCATGCATAAAATGTGAACAATCTACTGTAAATTTATGGGTTAACTCACATATCCAAGTCATAACAGTAGTAGCCTCTTTCCTTTGACTGAACACTTTTCCATTTGAATTCAGTTATTCATAGATTCAACTAGTGTGCATTTAAATAGCCAGCAAAGCAGGATGATAATTAAGTAGTGAAATCCATCAGGGGTGGAAAAAAGAACAAGCTTTGTCAGTGGCTTATAAGTGAGAATAGGCAGATTGTAAGTAAGGTGAACTGGATTTATAATACAGACTCAGTGGATTTTACAAAATGAGGGCTACTGGGTGTCAAATATAGTCAGTTTATTTCAAATACTTTGCAAAAAAAAAAGAGAGAAAGAAAAAAAGTTTAGACCCACTGATTGCAACTGATCAGTCCCAAATTCATTCTGCAGAAAAAAGTCAGTGACTCCAAACTTAAGATAAAAAGAATTATGTTCAGCAAAAAAAGAAAGAAAACAGGGTTTGAAGAATATTGCTTTACCCCTGCAGAACCCTCTCACCTTCATGGACACAGTCTACGACTTTTTGGAGACACAGACAAGTGTGAGATGGCTTAGTCTACATCAAACGCCACACACCTGTAGTAATGTCTTCATCAATTTCTGATCCTTTTTTTAAAAAAATCACTGACCTGCAGCAAGGTCTGTACCATACTACCTGCCTAGTACCTTGTGAAATTGTGTCCAAGTACACCTGCTATATATCTGAGGCTGCTCACTAAACAAAGCCAGAGTCAAATTCTGCTTTGTCATGCTGCCTGTGTCTCAGCATTATGCATTAAGTGTCTTTTAGCATGGGTGCCTTAACACAATAGTCCCAGCAGTATTGGCTGCTGGCAGGTTCTTCCCATTTTAAAGGCCTATAAAACCTGCATTGGAAGGCTGGGGGGGTAGAACAGTTATGTCACAGATGTATCATTCATGAGACGGCGGCTATCATCCCATTTGGACATTTGTGTTATGCACTTTGATTTTCACTTGCTGATTTTTTTCGTTTTCAGTCAATTTGTTCTTTCGCTTTCACTTGCTGATTCGGTTTAGACACTAAAAAGTACTTGGCCCTATTTAGGAAAGATTGTGGCTCAAAGTACAATACACCCCTTCAGAAGAGTAGTCCTGCACATTGGAAATTGAAGGCTTGTAAGTGACAGACCCGTCTCTCTAATGCCATAACCCAGTGTAGCACCAAATGACACCTTGTGGATAACTCATAAAACAGCATTATTTTATGCCCCAGGAAATGACAACGGGCTGACCAGAAAGAGAGAAAGCAGTGTGTTCAACAAAACTACACCCACCCCAGACACAGCCTGTTCACCTTGCTGCTGCCTGGCATGCATTACAGAAATATTAGCTGTCGCGCTACCAGACGCTGAAGCCGTTCCTTTCCTCAGGCAGGCTGCGAGAGTGCTTCATTCATAATCCACTTTCCACTCTGCAAACTGTTTTATTTTTGTGACTTGATTATTTATTCATTCATTTCTAACTTTTTTTTCCTGTTTGCTTTTTCGCTTTTTATAAAAAAGGACAACATCAGCAATTTAGTCATAGAGTGTTGTTCTGCACAACGATAATTAAACTTGAACTTGAATCTTGGGGTGCAAAGCTCAAATTGTGATACAAAGGCTTCATTACGAAACAGTACAGAACTGCTCAGCTGTGACTGACAGAGGCATGCATCATTTATAAAAGCAAACTTTTAAAAACTGTTTTACACAGTGAACACAGCGTTAGACAGTGGATTTTGCCAAAGACTAAAGATGTGAAAACAGGCAAATTTGTTGAAGATACACAATAAAGCTTAGTGCTTTCTTTTTCTTTGTATTTCTTTTTTAACTCTACTATGACTCTACCCTCAAGAGCAAAAGCAACGTGGTAAATAACTTGCTATAAAAGATTTTTTTGTTATTGTAGTAGCACGTTTCCTCATTTTTTTATCAATTAAGTACCAGGCAAGGTTATCTGCAAATGCACGTGGTGTTTGGGCCAAAGTTGTGGGCAGCAGTGCTTTTGCTGGCCTACTCTGCTTTTCAATACACAGTAATTTGGGGTAAAAAAAAAAAAAAGTGTGGCATACAGTACAGAAAAACCCCAGTGGTGTGGATACAGATAAATAGCCTTGAGATGAGAAAGTATTAAATTGCTCCCATGGTAGTGGTAGCAAGAAGAATTGGATGGATTTTCTTGTGCATGTGTTATTAAGGGAGCATTTATAAAATCATTTTGAGGTTAAGTGCACATCAGCCTTAAAAAAAATGGGATACTAGCCCTTAGTAAGAGTGGGGGTTTTAATTCCCATACACTGCCTATAAAAATGGAAAGAGAGAAACATGCAGAAATAAGATGCATGTGCATATGTAGGGATGGGTACCGGTATGGCACCAGTTCTGACATAAACGGTAGTAACCAGACCGAAAAGCAGCACACATTTCGGTGCTTTATTTCGGTGCTTTTTTTTCCTGAGATGTCATACACTTTGGATTCTAGCCAATCATTTTACCTTTCCAAGGATAGCAGGCGGGCCCAGGTACGTACGTTCTGTTAGAGCAGAGCTACAGATTAAAAATGCCCAAGGCGAAGCGGTCAAAAGTCTGGCTGTACTTCACAGCAAAAGATGCAAACTCAGCAGCCTGCAACAAGTGCTTTAAGGTGATACTGTGCCACACCTCGAATCCGATGAAACACCTGGCGACGCATAGCGATTTTTTAAAAGCCGAGAAATGCGCCGTATTTGACAGCTTGCTGCAAGACCTCACACCGAGCACATCTACTGCGGGTGTGGTGCCTGTTATCGGACCCGGAGTTAGCAACATCCCCCAAGAACCCGAAGAGTAGAGTCCTGGCCCCTAGCCCTGTCAGCGTAGCAGAAATGATGACGGATGTTATTATGTTAGCTTAATGTTGTTCGTGTGTAATTTACGTTGAGTAGGCTAACCACGTTATTAAATTAATGCATGTAAGGTGAACTAGCAAACACCGTGGTAGTTACATGCGGCTGTCTTCTTGTTTGATGGCAGATACTCCCTTCACCCTGGCCAAAAAGGCTAAAATGACCAAAGGAAAAGTGGAAAACAGTTAAACATGAGAGGTTTTTGGACAAAGTTTGTGTTTTTTCCATTGTTTAAGCACTGCTTCCAGCCAAGAGTGAGACCATATATGCCCTATAGCTGCAGAAAAGGCTAACATTGTTATCTTTTTACAAAAAAAACAGCTGAACATGAGAGGTTTTTGGACAAAGTGTGTGTTCTCCATTCTTTAAGCACAGTTCGAGCAACGTTTAGGCACCGGCTCCGTTTCAAAAGTACCGGTTTGGCACCGGTATCGGATAAAACCTAAACGATACCCATCCCTATGCATATGCAGGTTACATGGATTTTCTAACCTATACTAACACTGCGAAGGCGACAGAATCTGGTGACAGAATCAAATGAAACCAACGCAGTCATGAGTGCAACCGATGCTCTGTCACTCCCACTCCGTTCTGTCTCCTTTCTTCCCCCTTCCTTGCTCCTGTTGACATTTCGTCACAACAGTGCAGCATCTTTAATAGCAGAAGTGCTGTTTTTTTTTCACAAATACCGAACCGCGTGAATGTCAAAATGGAAGATTTCACCTGAGGCTGGTGCCCTGTACTTACAGAGGACCTACTAGCAGCAGTCAGTGACATGGAATGATCTGTAAATGGGTGGAGAGCAGTGAGTATCAAGAGGTATGCTTGTGAAGTGCAGAGGCAGGGCTGAGATAAAATGCAGGACAATTTGAGAGCTCTTAAATCCAGGCTGATAAACGTCTGATTCATCGCAGTGTGTGTAAGTACATGTGTGTGTCATTGCCCCTTTCTCCTCGTTTCAAGAATGAATGAACAAAGACACCGTGCTCCTTTTTAAACAACACTTTTTTTTTTTGCTTTTTCATTGAGGTCCCGTGCATCAGGTGACATTTCTCTGTTGTATGTGTACTGTGTTTACGCATGTGTGTCTGTTGGTGTGCATTGTGGACATGTGAGGTGGGATGCATGGTGATGGATTAGGGCTGGAACTAATGTGCTCGTCCACCTGTGAAATGAGAACCAGGGGAAAGGGGACAGGCGGAGGAGGGCCCCATCACACTCACATCAGGCTTCCTACAGACATAACCTGACACTTTTTGATGATTTGATGGCAAACGCACAAACAAACGCATACTTCTTTGCCCTCTACATTTTCCCCCTTTCTTTTTTTCTTCCTCTAAGAAAGCCCGGCACAAAACAGATCTGACAGACGCACAATTCATAGACTCGCTTGAAGTGCAAGACACGTTTGACCACACAGTCAGAAAAGGAGGCCATGGATGAGGTGAGCAGACACACACACAAAAATCAAGCACAACCAATACCTCTGTTGGGGTATTTTCAAAGTGCATCAAAGAAGCAATACAGTATTACAGCAGTACCATTTACTGTGACATGACTGACATCCTCTTATCTTTTCTTTGTGCTGTCTCTCTTACAAGTGAAGCATTTTGTATTGTAGTGTAACTCTTGTCAGGCCCATTGTACTACATTGTGCACAGTGTGTATACAGTATAGACAGATTATAAACCTTTTCAAGCAAATTTCAAAATAATAATAACTTTCACAAGTTAGTAGAGTCAAACCAAGGTTAAAAAAAAAAAGCTAAAACCAAATGTGAAAAAAACATTTTAGTAAAATAAAAAAAATGGAAACTTGCAAAAAAAATAAAACTTCTCCAGATGTCTCCAAGACTGTGAGTCAACTGCATTTAAAAGTGTTTTTATTGTAATATCTCTCCTGGTTTTCCTTAATCTCCCCTTTGACACATGTCCTCTATACCAGACCTTCCCAAAGTGTGGGGCCCGCCCCATTGCAGGGGGGGCACGGTATGAAAGGGGGGGGGGAACAACGCTTGGACACTGCTAGCATAATGGACAGGTTTTTGACGGGGCTCCCACACAAACGCAAAGCATGAGATGAATCATCGCTGAATATGTTTCCAAACCAACTGCATTCTAAGCCAAAGAATAGAAAATATGGTGAAGCATATCTTCCCTTTGGTTTCACCTGCACAAGTGCCAATAGGTCTCCCCTGCAGAACTGGTTTTCCCTTTGTCAGGAGCACGCGCTGGGCTGTTCAAATCACGGACAAACGGTATCCCACATTCTTGATTTTTATTTCACAAACACTTCTTGTAATGACTAACTACTCATGACATTTTGGAGATGTTAGCTCTTTATACAGTAAAGTTACAGCTGGATACAAATAATATCAGGCTCATCCTGCCACGATTTGTTCCCTCGGTTCAAATCACGGACAAACAGCATCCCACAGTTTTTTATGTTTTTAAACCAATTTCCACAGAGAGGCATTTTTTTGAAAAATGTATTGATAGCAATTTTGAATATTGTAACGTTCTCAAGAACCAGATGTTTTGGTCTCAGTTTGTCCGTTTATTCGGTGACAGGCAAACAGGCCGTTAACTCCGGGGAGAGTGCTCTCATACAACACCTCACTTCAGCCCCGCACAGTCACACACACAACAAGGACCCCCCTCCCCTTCCTGCACACATTAACTCCCTTTTTCCTGCAGCACAACCAAACATGTATCTTAAAGAAATAACAACAGTGTGCAGAGATAACCAACATGTCACTGTAAAATAACATTTAACCATCGTTACAATATTATTACACATGAAAAAAACAACTACACGTAAAACCTCTGCCTTTCTAAATAGAGGGACAGTAACTGCCTGTGTGTATGTAAGCGTGTAAAACCTGAAGATAGAGACAAAATACTGTCACTGTTAATCTGAATATCTGCCATTCTGCAATTCATCTCATGTAAACAATAACGTGGCGCACAGCATGACGTGAAAAAAGGCACATACCTTTCACGTTGCGTGAGGAACTCTGTATTCCTCATCCACACGTAAACACAAAAAAGGAGTTTTAACAACTCTCCGTTTTCGGTGATTCGAAACGCCGTTTATATGTGGACAAAGATCCAAACGCATAGAAACAGCTGCGTTTTCAAAAATACCCGTGTAGGTGCGGATGTAGCGTAAAAGAGTTAGTAGTTTATTTTCTTACTACCTGTTATTTATTGCAGATTACTTGTATTTACTTAATTGTTTACTAAATGTTTGAGGTTTGAAATAAACCGCAATGGAGCAAAATATGGGTGTGTGTGGTTGGAGGATGTGTTTGTGCATGTGTGCAACATTTTTCTTGTAAAACAAAGGGGGGCCTAGCAAAAAAAGTTTGGGAACCACTGCTCTATACACTAATAATTTGAAAGGTTAAACTCACACTGAATGTCACGGTACTGGGTCGTATGACCCAGTGTTCGAGTTTTATTGTATTTTGTTATTAATTTGTGTTCTAGTTTAAATTTAGTTTATGTAATTATTTCTACAATGCCTAGGTTGCTGTTCTAGTCCTTGTTTGTGGATCCTTGTGTGTCTTCTCCCCTGTTCTAAGTCTCCCTGCTTCGTGGGTCTGTTTCATGTCTCTGTGGTTCTTGTTGTGAAGTTCGTGACATGTCTGCATCTCGTCATGTTTCCTGTTTATTTTGAAAGTTTTGTTTCCATGTTCTATGTGCTTAGTTTACACTTCCACTGTTGCGTCATTATGTTCATTCTAGTCAGCTGTTTCCTCATGTGTCTCCACTTCCCCTGATCTCCTCATTTGTGCATTTAAGTCCTCAGTCTCCCTTTTTTCAGCATCACGTCGTCTGCATATGTACCCTCATGTTTTCCTCATCAAGGTCATAGTTTAAAAAGTCATAGTTTAGTTCATAGTTTAGTCTTGTTTGTCGTTTTGTTTGTTTATTCATTCTTTCAGCCAAATAAAGGCTCGCTTTATTTTTGAAACTTAGTTTAGTTTCCACTGTGTCTGCTTCTGGGTCCACCTCGTCTTCACACCGGTGCACCCCGCCGTGACACTGAAACTAATAAAAACTGAAGTAAAATTAAACATTTTTTTAAAAAACAGAAACTAAACTCCATCCATTCTCTTATGCTTATCCTTATCAGGGTCTCAGAGGGGCTGGAGCCTGTCCCAGCTACCATAGGACAAGAGGCGGGGTACACCCTGGACAGTCTACTGCAGGGCTCACACAGAGAAACAGACAACCATTTGCACTCATATTCACACCTATGGACAATTTAGAATTATCAATTATCCTAACCCTCTACCTACATGTCTCTGGACGGTGGAAGGAAGGCAGAGCACCCAGAGAGAACCCACACAAACACGGGGAGAACATGCAAACTGCACACAGCAAGGCCAGGTTGTGGAGCTGAACTCAGGACCTTCTTTCTTGAAACAAGAAAAAATGTGGAAACTAAAAGAAACTAAGCTGGATTAAAAACAAAAAGTCAAAACAACATAAATAATAAAAGCTAATTAGAAATGCAAAACTATACTAACTCTGATTCATACCATGCAATTGCTGAGAAAACTACAGAATTGCTATAGTTGCTTATATGCTTTTAAAGTGTAACATTTTTCTTTTTCTCATCTCAAAAGCTCTGTAAATGATCGAGGTGATACAGCTAATTTGTTTGGTTCAGTCTCAGAGTCAAATTGTTGTGAAGTTTAAATTGTTAACTGGTAACACTAACTATGTCACTGAATTGGCCGAACTGTAGGGCATTTTGAGGGTGATCATTGTTTAGCGTTCTGGCTAACAGAACTGTATTACAATCAGGGGAACAGCAACAACAATAATAATGATAATGATGATCATGATTATAAGAATAATGCTAATAATGAAACTCTCACCCATAAGCTTTCTTTAGCTTTAGTAACTTTAATTACTATTCAGCCACTCAACACCAAGTGAATGGTATAGTGTGCTGTTTCTCATGAGGTAAGCACACACCTGTCAAATTTAATGCTCGTTTCTTTTAGTGCATGCACAAGATGGTAAGTCACAACTGACTACACTTCTGAGTAAGCTCATAAACACCTGATTTTCTCTCATCATTCCAAAAAGAATTTACTCATATGCTCAACGGGGAAAAAAAAAAAAAAAAAAAACTAGCCTGAGGGAGCGCCAGCTTTTAGTTTTCTATGATTACTCTTTTAAAGTCGAGAAGGATGTCTGAAACAGGTTGTGCCGAGTCCATCTGTTTGCTGTCAGGTATCTGAGAATGCTGGGCGCCCGTGTGCGTGTGAGTGTATGCGCTATATGTGCGATATGCGTGCGCCCGTTGCAGATGTCCAAAAGCTACTTAAGGGCGATAATTTCCCTCTGATTACTCTAATGCGCTACAGTGCTGCCATCATGTCTGTGATTTCTTCATTGCTTGGCAGGACCACACACACCCTCCATATGCTCACTGACTGTCAGGCGCACAGACATGCACTTATCACCAAGAATGAGAGCTATGAAGCGATGAAAAGGGAAATGAGAAGGCGTGGGTGGGTGAGGGGTAGTGAGGAAAGCAAGAAAATTGTCTCCACTTTGTAATTTGTGCATATTTTATCGAATTCTCCCGTGACGGCGCTCGACATTCTTCACTGTGCCTCATTGTGTTCTGAGTTGCAAAACCAGGCTGATAAACAAGAGTGGCAAATTACGCAGTCAAAAACTTTTGAAACAATTGGAGTCTGTAATGAGCGGGGGGGGGGATTAATAAATCATATTTGTTCATGCATTAGTAAGGAGGGGAGCTGATGAGGTAGGGGTGGGCTGAGCCAAACGTCTTTGACAGATCTTGAACATTAATATTTAAGTAGTGTAAACAGATATGATGCACCCTTACATCGACTTCAGACAATTCTGGATGTGCAAAAATGTCAACTTTATGTATTTATGTTTATATTAGTGTGTTCAATTGTCTATGTATAAAAGGTCCATTTAACCAATCTGATATAAAGACAAAAAACAATATATTTTAGAAACTAAGCTTTCAAAGACTAAAATTACCTACTTAACAGTGATGGGAACATTTACTCTCTAATTGATTTCTCAGTCATAATTTCTTGTTAAAAATATATGAAAATATTTGAAATAATCTTAAAACTTTGTCCATCAATGACCGTTGAGAAGCAGCGCCATCCGTCTTTTAAAGATATCAGTCAAGTCAGGACAATTCCAGCAGTTGGCTGTGTGCTGACCCTTGAGGGCAAAATACAAGCCAACTTTGGCTCATGCATGGCTGCCAAATATCATTAGTAGTTGGGGATGTGGATTTGGTCCAATTTGCACTGAGGATCAGTTCCAATTAGAAGCATTTGGTCTAAATTCAGGGCAAGGGTAGGACTTAAGAACTGACCCAGTTATGTATAATCTTCATTGTTTGTGATTAAAGAAAAAAGAAATCAAAAAACTTTTTTGTTGTCTTTACTTACTGAGCATTGTACATTTTTACTGACCATTTTTTTAATTCGTTTTATTTATGTATCTGCCTTAATGTATGGGAGCATAATGTAATGGTTAATCTTAGGTTGTTATTTTTCATTAAAAACAACACAATAAAGTTAACAAATTAAAATGTTCCACTGTTTTCATTTCTAGTCTTATTGCCTACATATACTGTATTACTATTTTGAAGATGTGGTATCCAATGAATGCTGTCGCCTCAAGGTCATAGTGCAGTAACAAACACATCAAAGCGATGAAACATGACAGATGTGTTCGAGTGCTTGTTAAATCTTGTCAGTGACAACACAAGGAATACTTAAACGACAGTCTTGTACCCTCATAAGGTGTAAGAAAAATAAATGTTCTTTCTGTTAAATGGAGACAACTACAAAGATTTATCCTGCTGTAGTCATGAGTACAAGTGTATCATTTAGCCTTGGTGACCAGATGTTATTAATGCTTTTGTATTAAAAATGAGACCTTCCTTTTCCTTTTCCCTTCAGCAACAGGATTCTTGTTCATTTACTAATCATGTTCTTAATGACCAAACACTTTCGTTGTTTCAGTGGCTACTCAGTAGGTGCTGAAATGCCCTACTGAAATATATATATATATATATATGTGTGTGTGTGTGTGTGTGTGTGTGTGTGTATATGTATATACATGCACCTCCATAAAAGACTAGATGCTTACATTTGGTGATGATTTTGTTTTGAACTTGCAGTGTTCTGGAGTGTAACAGAAGTCAGAATAAAGCCCTGCAGTCAGTGGCTGTAGTGACATAGATGAGCAGCGGTGAGTAATAACCAGCAGGTCAATAAGAATTAAAGCTAGAGAAAAACAGAAAGTGGGGGTACAGAGCAGTCTAAAAATGAAAAAAAAAAGTGGTGCTCTAAAGCTCAGATAACATTTCATTTTTTTGGTCCATCAGAACTGGCTGTTCACTGCAGATTCAGTCAGTTAGCAGTTGCTTTAAGCTTGCTTTTGTTTTATTTCTCACTTTCTATAATAAATGTCTCTGAGAGCAACAAAACTCTTGTTCATATATATGTATATATTTGTGTCCAGCACAATATACCTCTTTGTCCAGCACATCCCACAGATGTACAGTTTGATTGAGATCTGGGGAATTTGGATGCCAAATCAACACCTCATACCATTCCTAAACCATTTTTGTTTTGTGGAATTATCCTGCTGAAAGAGGCCACAGCCATTACATGATACAACTATGAAATAGGTGTATATGGTCAGCAACAATGCTTAGGTAGGTGGTAGGTGTTCAAGTAACAGCTGCATAGATGGCAGAACCCAAGGTTTCCCAGAACATTGCCTCTGCTGGCTTGCCTTCTTCCCATAGTGCATACCAGTGCCAGGCATTCCCCAGGTAAGGAATGCATACCCAGCCATTGATGTGATGTAAAAGAAAACATGAATCATCAGACCAGACCACCTTCTGACATTGCTCCATGGTCTTGTTCTCATGCTCATGTGCTCATTGTTGGCAGTTTCAGCATGAGCATGAGCACCCTTGCTGGTCTGTGACTATGCAACCCCATACACAACTAAATGTGATGCACTGTGTATTCTGACACCTTTTTTTAGCAGGACCTGCAGTTTTGGAGACTGCCTTACTCTGTTGTCTAGCAATCAAACTCTCACAAGTCCTAACCCTTGCTCATTTTTCCTGTTTCTAACACATCGATCTGAGGACAAATTTTGACTTGCTTCTTTATATATCCCACCAACTAACAGATGCTATGATGAAAAGTATTCTTCACTTCATCGCTTCACTTCACCTCTTTGATTATTTAGCCTATATATACAGTGGCTTGCAAAAGTATTCGTCCCCCTTGAAGTTTTCCACATTTTGTCACATTACAGCCACAAACATGACTCAATTTTATTGGAATTCCACGTGAAAGACCAATACAAAGTGGTGTACACGTGAGAAGTGGAACGAAAATCATTCATGATTCCAAACATTTTTTACAAATAAATAACTGAAAAGTGGGGTGTGCATAATTATTCAGCCCCCTGAGTCAATACTTTGTAGAACCACCTTTTGCTACAATTACAGCTGCCAGTCTTTTAGGGTATGTCTCTACCAGCTTTGCACATCTAGAGACTGAAATCCTTGCCCATTCTTCTTTGCAAAACAGCTCCACAACTGCCTCAGAGGTTGTCTCAGAGAATATTGGGAGCAACAACACCAAGAAGTCCAAAGAACACACCAGACAGGTCAGGGATAAAGTTATTGAGAAATTTAAAGCAGGCTTAGGCTACAAAAAGATTTCCCAAGCCTTGAACATCCCACAGAGCACTGTTCAAACCATCATTCAGAAATGGAAGGAGTATGGCACAACTGTAAACCTACCAAGACAAGGCCGTCCACCTAAACTCACAGGCCGAACAAGGAGAGCGCTGATCAGAAATGCAGCCAAGAGGCCCATGGTGACTCTGGACGAGCTGCAGAGATCTACAGCTCAGGTGGGGGAATCTGTCCATAGGACAACTATTAGTCGTGCACTGCACAAAGTTGGCCTTTATGGAAGAGTGGCAAGAAGAAAGCCATTGTTAACAGAAAACCATAAGAAGTCCCATTTGCAGTTTGCCACAAGCCATGTGGGGGACACAGCAAACATGTGGAAGAAGGTGCTCTGGTCAGATGAGACCAAAATGGAACTTTTTGGCCAAAATGCAAAATGCTATGTGTGGCGGAAAACTAACACTGCACATCACTCTGAACACACCATCCCCACTGTCAAATATGGTGGTGGCAGCATCATGCTCTGGGGGTGCTTCTCTTCAGCAGGGACAGGGAAGCTGGTCAGAGTTGATGGGAAGATGGATGGAGCCAAATACAGGGCAATCTTGGAAGAAAACCTCTTGGAGTCTGCAAAAGACTTGAGACTGGGGCGGAGGTTCACCTTCCAGCAGGACAACGACCCTAAACATAAAGCCAGGGCAACAATGGAATGATTTAAAACAAAACATATCCATGTGTTAGAATGGCCCAGTCAAAGTCCAGATTTAAATCCATTTGAGAATCTGGGGCAAGATCTGAAAACTGCTGTTCACAAACGCTGTCCATCTAATCTGACTGAGCTGGAGCTGTTTTGCAAAGAAGAATGGGCAAGGACTTCAGTCTCTAGATGTGCAAAGCTGGTAGAGACATACCCTAAAAGACTGGCAGCTGGAATTGCAGCAAAAGGTGGTTCTACAAAGTATTGACTCAGGGAGCTGAATAATTACGCACACCCCACTTTGAAGTTATTTATTTGTAAAAAATGTTTGGAATCATGTATGATTTTCGTTCCACTTCTCACGTGTACACCACTTTGTATTGGTCTTTCACCTGGAATTCCAATAACACTGATTCATGTTTGTGGCTGTAATGTGACAAAATGTGGAAAAGTTCAAGGGGGACGAATACTTTTGCAAGCCACTGTAAATATCCTTTCCATAGAATACCTTAAACCATCTAGGAGGCGCTCCTTTTCAAAAACTGCTGTAGATTTTAAATAATGTCTTTACTTTATACAAGTAGCCTGTCACAAAAACACAAAAATCATTTATTTTATTTTCTGTAGTTGAATTTGCAAAAATATTGCCAAAGGTAACACAGTTTGACAGGAATAAAATAGTATTTTTGCACCTGCAAGGTGATTCACAAAGCGCTAGGAGCTGGAAACTTAGCATGCCGCTCTAAGATATGCCATGTTCTTAAAAAATTGGGAAACTGGACATGTGGAGGACAAAAAAGAAGAGGCCTAAAAAATATCTACCGCACATTATATGTATCTGAAAGCCCTAAGAAGATATCCAGCAAAGACCTGACACAGGACCTGAGAAATGGACATGGCCATTCAGTTGATTCATCTACTGTTCACCGAAGTCTCATCAGAAAAGGTCTTAATGGAAGGGAGGCTGTCAAGAAGCCATTCTTAAGGAAGGTAAGGAGGGGGAAAAACTGTGGTATACCAGATTACACAAGAACTGGACTGAAAATGAGTGGCAACCTTTCTTATGGAGCGCTGAATCCAAATTTGAAATCTTTGATTCAGCAGAGAGATACAACATTGTCTAATTGACAATGCCTTATTTTTTTTCATGACGATTATCAGAAACACACTGCCAATGCAGTAAAAATCATACCTAGGTAGAAAAACACGAAGCAACAGAACTCTTTCAGTCATGATTGGCCTCCCCAGAGCCCGGACCTCAACATTATTAAAGCAGTGTTTTATCATCTTGACAGAGAACAGAACAAAAAGCAGCCATGTCCTTCAATAAGTTGAGGAACTATTCCTAATGTCAACTTGAAGAATTGACAAGACAGTTACCTAAGAGAGCTAAGGCTCTGAGATGGAATAACAATGATTCAGACCAGGAATATTAACACAAGTTACTGGATTTTAGGACAGTAAACCTTAAAAGCAAACATGACTTGAACTTTCTAGTTTGTTGAAGGATTTGATAAAGTTCTGGTCACCTATAATGACTTCAGTCACTCAGTCCAGTACAGAGCAGGGACCCACGCCACATCAACTCTGCCATCAATGATTTCTCCCTAACCACTTTCTGACTCTGTAACCTGTAGTAATTATTCATATTGCATGGATGTTGTTCGACTGGAATATGTTTTCTTCATTAATTTCAATATGTACAGTGCTGTGGGCCTGACAACTCATTTTCACTCTCAGAACTTCAAATAACACAACAACAACACTACAACTAACACTACATTGTTTTTATTATGCTTCTTATCATAAACTTTTATTGTCTTCTGTGTTTTCCTTTTTTCAAATTTTATGTGCTTCTGCATCTTTTCTTCTGTAGTAATTCTTCTGAGACCTGAAAACACATAACAGTTTTAGGGTTTTCTCATATCTGTGCCTCTCCTTTTCTACATCCTTTCTATTGATTCCCATACTCTTTTTTGCCATCAGTCCCGGGGAAAAAGAGGGGGAAAGAATATCAAACAGTTTATGATTCTAGGAATGTTTTAAGTGCCCATCAGTTTTAGATGACCAGTAGACCAGTTGCCAAGCTCACATTTTCTCTGTCTTACTCCACACCTCTCTTTTCTTTTCCTTCAGGCTGTGACTATCTTAGTATCAGAGAAAGCTATCATCCAAAAACCACAAACCTGCAAGTTCACACTGAAATCATTTGGCTTAGAAAACTAAGTAAATCACAGCATTTACAATATTTTTAGGGGTGACATAAAGTTCCCCTGGGATTTGAATAAAGTTTTCAGTATTTTCTTAAAGCCATCAGAGGCTTGAATGCATAATTAATCCTTCTTTCACACATTTTAAATTCCACATTACCCTACTGCAAAATGCATATTCAATGTGCATCACCTGCTGTGACTGGTTGGCAGCAAACCCCAATCTTGTCTCAATAAGCTGAAAGAAAATTAATCAGCCGGCAGTACTATATCTGCATATCATTGGTTTCCCATAATGTTAATTTTAGGTCAATGTGAGCGGTGCAACTGACATGGAAACTATGATAGATTGTTTTACAGATAATACCCTGTCAGCACTTATGCACTTACAGTAAATGTATACAGAAAATGAGACAAACAGAAATATTGAAGTTCTCAGGTTTAATTTCTGTGAATCTCCATTGTTACAAATGGAGAATAGAACAAAAATGGTTCTAATGAACTGGCCTTCACAAAATCAAGGCAAAGTTCTGATAGCCGCCAAGCAGCCACCGGGAGTGAGCCAGTACATACCCGAGCGCCCTGCCCCGGACACCAAGAACCACCAACGCACCGACACCTGAGGGCATCAGTCGCCGGCAGGGAGTGTGGTGGGGGAAGATAGACCTCATATCTTGGAGAGCCTGAGATGTTCCCAGAGAGGTGGAGTCTAAGACCCGACCTGACATATAGACACAGACATACAGGCACACACAGACACAAACTTGCATTCCCACCGTCATGCTCACATATACAAATACTCGGCACTCACCCAACATGTAGACAGACACAAAAAGACACTGTACACACAATCACACTCCCCAAACATACTCTATACCCCAGGTCCAGGCACCACTACCCCCAGAGGGGGGAAACCACACCTAGACCCAGGAGATGTTACCCTTTTCCCTGGGGTGGAGACAAGCAGACCGCCCCCCGGCACCGCAGTAGCAGGGAGGCCCCGCATCCCAGACCCCAATCGGATGGCCAACTCCTCCTACCAACCCCTTCGCCCCGATGGCTAACAGAGAACGGGGGTGTGTGAAGACCCCAAACCTCCCTCCGCTCGCTCATATGTAGTGTTGCTCCTACTGCTCTAAAGTGCATTTAAAACACTGAGTTGATGTCCGCTTGATTTCAGGTCATTTCA
The DNA here is from genome assembly GCF_001858045.2 of Oreochromis niloticus. Lineage (NCBI taxonomy): Eukaryota > Metazoa > Chordata > Actinopteri > Cichliformes > Cichlidae > Oreochromis > Oreochromis niloticus. The sequence goes on along the minus strand of NC_031985.2, from coordinate 26,074,548 downwards.
ACTTGGCTCAACTATCTTGAGAAATTATGCTTCCTGGCATGGAATGTACTAATGAATTTTGGTTTTAGGGAAACTCCATGAGGGGGACTTCTGTTCTGTCATAACAGAGTTTGATTGATCACTGCTGGAAGGATGTGACCTAAGTATAAAAGGATTGATCCTCTATGTGACAGGGGACAATTGTGCTGATCTGTCACAGGACCTTTTTCTCCGTGTGCTTGCTGGAAAATGAAAAGGGTCTCTTCTGTTGGTCTGCAGTCTTGATATACCCATTTTTTTCCAGCACAGCACCAAAGCTGGAGCCAGGGGATGGCACATTTTATCAGTTTATTGAAAATCAGATTATCTGGGCTCTCTAAGCACAATCTATCATTTAAAGCTAGTTAGCATTAGCTTAATTGCCAAAGCCATTAAGAAATTCCTCTGTGAACAGATATTTACACATTAATCTCTTAAAAAATTTCTTGTAATCTTAAATATATCAACCAACCCCATTTAACACATACTGGGTACATCAGAACCCCCAAAACATTGATTGGTTTCCCAAAAGGCTAAGGCTACAGACTGGCTAATGGGATAGGATGATATCAGGTATCTTCTAGTTTTTCAAGTGTGACTTGCTATTTCTTCATTATTACCACGTGGTTGTGTTAGCAATGAGCAGACACAGGCAGACAACTTCACAGCATTAAACATTAAATATAGCACAATATTTAAACCTAATGATTGCAGCGATGACCACTTATAAACCCCAGCAGGATGAACAAAGGCTTTGAGTTCTTTTCAGATAATCCTGTCTCAAAGGCAGCTCATGGAAAGGGAGGACACTGAGTTGACACAGTAAAGTGATTGCACACACATTTGCAAACACAACTTTGTTCTAATTTGCAGAAGTGTACACACACATACGCTGAGCTATCGGCGACAGTTTAATTGGGAGATTGGCTGTGAAATATAAAACTGGAAATACAGAGGTCTATTAGTATAGCCTTTGTAATGGATAATAGCGATAGAAAAGAGAATTAGACTAGGCCTCGTTCCTGACAGAACATTAGAATAATCCCTGCTACTTAGGACAACAGTCAAACACTAAATACACCAAATCCACTTCCCCCGCTCACAGAGCAAAAGCAAGCTAATGAATGAGGCGCCTTTACATTTTCGCCTTTATAATTGAAGTCAGACAGAGAACATTTATTTTCATGAAGCACCATAAACCACGGCTGCAACGTCCTCGTCCCTTGCCAAACAAACACGCACACAGTGGACACACACACTCACACAAGCATGCACATCAGCCTTGGCCTTTTAATCTTAACCAGGCTGAGAACATTCATTTTCTGAGTTGTTAAGTTCAAAAGTTTAATGCAGGAGTGAGAGAAAAAATAAGCCACAATAGAAAGAGAAAAATTGATGCAGTTAAGAGAATGATAGTCAAAGGCGTAATAAAGAATAGATGAAGCTAAACCCTGTTTCAGGCCACGGTACCCGAGAGAAAAGTGTCAATTTGGAGACACTTCAATATCTAACTTTGATGTGGGGGTAGAAATCTATTCACTGAGACGTAGAAGTTATTGAGAAATCGGCAAACTGACCTTCCATTCAGAGAATATGACTATGTCCCAGAGTACCCGGAGAAGGTCATTTAGGCGCAGATTGAATGTCAAACCAGGTGGCTAAATGGCAATATTGATACACTGCTTTATGGGAATATCAATTTTGTCATCTGTAATTGGTGAAGTGGCTCTGTTATCAGTTAGTTACAGTGGTATGATTTTTTTTTTTTTTTGCATATTGTCCCACTGCAGTCTTTCAGATCATCAAACAACCTTTAACATTAGTCAAAGATAACTTATGAAAATACAAAGGGCAGTGTTTAAATGATGATTTCATTTATTACGGGAAAAAACTTTGTAATAATTATTCAAACCTACCTGTGAAGAAAGAGACTGGGCAAAAATAGGATCCACGGCAGAGCTGCGATGTGAAAAAACATCAACAAAAAACATGTCGAAAACATTGTCAAGATGCTTGGGAAATTTTCTGTGAAATGATGAGATGAAAGTTTAGCTTTTTGGAAGGTTTGAAACTTGTTACTAACACAGGATTAACATCAAACATGATGGTGGTAGCGTGATGCTCTGGACTTGACCTGGACAACTTGCAGTAGTTCAGTGGTTCCCAAACTTTATTTTGCTAGGCCCCCCTTTGTTTTACAAGAAAAATGCCCCCCCCCAACACATCCTCCAAACACACACACCCATATTTTGCTCCATTGCGGTTTATTTCAAACCTCAAACATTTAGTAAAGAATTAAGTAAATACAAGTAATCTGCAATAAATAACAGGTAGTAAGAAAATAAACTACTAACTCTTTTACGCTACATCCACACCTACACGGGTATTTTTGAAAACGCAGCTGTTTCTATGCGTTTGGATCTTTGTCCACATATAAACGGCGTTTCGAATCACCGAAAACGGAGAGTTGTTAAAACTCCTTTTTTGCGTTTACGTGTGGAAGAGGAATACAGAGTTCCTCATGCAACGTGAAAGGTATGTGCCTTTTTTCACGTCATGCTGTGCGCCACGTTATTGTTTACATGAGATGAATTGCAGAATGGCAGATATTCAGATCAACAGTGACAGTATTTTGTCTCTATCTTCAGGTTTTACACGCTTACATACACACAGGCAGTTACTGTCCCTCTATTTAGAAAGGCAGAGGTTTTACGTGTAGTTGTTTTTTTCCTGTGTAATAATATTCAAAATTGCTATCAGTACATTTTTCAAAAAAAATGCCTCTCTGTGGAAATTGGTTTAAAAACATAAAAAACTGTGGGATGTTGTTTGTCCATGATTTGAACCGAGGGAACAAATCGTGGCAGGATGAGCCTGATATTATTTGTATCCAGCTGTAACTTTACTGTATAAAGAGCTAACATGTCCAAAATGTCATGAGTAGTTAGTCATTACGACAAGTGTTTGTGAAATAAAAATCAAGAATGTGGGATACCGTTTGTCCGTGATTTGAACAGCCCAGCGCTGCTCCCGACAAAGGGAAAACCAGCTCTGCAGGGGAGACCTACCTTGGCACTTGTGCAGGTGAAACCAAAGGGAAGATATGCTTCACCATATTTTCTATTCTTTGGCTTAGAATGCAGTTGGTTTGGAAACATATTCAGCGATGATTCATCTTATGCTTTGCGTTTGTGTGGGAGCCCCGTCAAAAACCTGTCCATTATGCTAGCAGTGTCCAAGCGTTGCCCCCCCCCCTTTCGTACCGCGCCCCCCTGCAATGGCTCTGCGCCCCCCCTAGGGGGCGGGCCCCACACTTTGGGAAGGTCTGCAGTAGTTGATGAAATCATGAATTGTGCTCAGACTCAAGCACACTTGGGTTATGCATCAGGACAATGATCTGCAAAACACCAGCAAGTCTACCTCCAAATGGCTCACAAAGCCAAAAATGAAGGTTTTTGGAGTGACATAGTCACAAAGTCTGGACCTAAGTCAGGCTGTGAATCCTTGGCATGACCTTAAGCATGCTCAAAATCCTCCAGTGTGGCTGAATTAAAAAAGATTCTGAAAAGAAAAGCAGACCAAAATTTCTCCACAGCAATGTGAAAGACTCATTGCCAGTTATCACAAACACTTGATTGCAGTTCTTCTCCTTTGATAAATGAAATCATTATTTGAAAAACTGAATTTTGTATTTACCCAGGTTATCTTTGCCTAATATTAAAATTTGTTTGATGACCTGAAATGTGCAGGCGCAAAAAAAGCGCATCACTATCAAAGCGCATAGAGAACTGCATTAATTTGCAGCAGTTTGTTTTTTTACAAACACTGAAATTCCAGGTGTTGTAAGTTTAATCTAAAAATAAATAAATCTAAATCTAAATAAATCTATAAGCCATATCTTTCTAGATCGTTCTAACTTTGGTGAAAGTAAGGAAGTTGTCAGCTGTCAGTCAGTTTCCCCTCCACTGATATATTTAGCAAACACTTACTGACATTCAATGACTGAATAAAACATATCTGTACAAAACATCAGACAGAAAATACACATGCCCTGTTGTATAATAAAATGGAAACATGTCTGTCACAGTTACAGTCACAGTTGGAACTTGGAAATTATGTAAATGTCAAAGTGAATATCAGGCTGAAATGGCTTTAAAGTGACTTCTTAAAAGTAGTATGACAGTCTGATTGCAAAGTCAAGATCTGGATCTTTTCCCCTGAAAATCACCCAAATCAGTGTCAGTGCCAGATAGCAAAGTGATTCCAGACTGGATCTAGTATCATATGGAAGGCCATTGCACCGATAAAACAGAGAATTCTCAGCCCATCCTGTCCTGATCAGTTTTGTTGTTCTTAACAAAATCCTTATTCAAAATTGTTCATCCTTCTGAAACTGACACTGAAATATTTAAAGCATAGCCAACCATGCAGTCAGCTCTATAAAAGCTTAGACATTTCTTAGAATATGTTCAGCTTTCATGATAATATTTCACAATGATTAAATACCAGGAAACCTGCCCTGCATGTTTTTTATGTTAAATGTGAAGTGGTTACTATTACTTAACTCGTACTGTTTGAGTATCTCAGTAAAACATTCCTGTTATAACTGTAAGAAAGACATGATTAATTGGTGAAGGCCAATATTAGATAAAAGTATAAATGGTTTAACTGGGAAACATCAAAGCAGAGTTTTTTCTTGTAAATCTCATTAGGCAGTTTTTCCAGTAATGGCAAAAATAATGAAATCCTCTATAAAAATGAGGTTGTTACACCATAATACATTTACTAAACATGCTGGGGAAAAAATGAAATTGTATTAAAATGTATCAGTTTTTTTTCAATTAATAAAACTGAGTTAATATTCATTCATCTGGGTAGCTAGTCTATTATCACAAGTCCACAAATAAACTGTTGTCTTATCTTGTTCTATCATCTACATTTTCTCGCTGTCAGATTTAGAACTGAGTAATTAGATTTAAAAATAAAATGAAGTGCATGACTCTAGCTTCATATAATCAAAATTCAAGTTGGGTTAATTATAACTGTTGACAGTACAATCAAACATATGCATTTTATATAGAAATTTTACATTTTTGATGTCAGAGTGGCCCGAGGTAATAAAACTACTCTTCTCCCTTGTTTTTTTTTCTTTAACCTTGTGGATCAGATTGACACAGATTGATATTTCTTAGTCTACTGATTTAATTGGAGGCTCTGCTCTTTATTTACCTGTTGCCATGGTGAATCCTGATATTGGCGCACCATTGATGAGGGCTTTAGTTTCTTACTCATGCATGTGCTTCACTCAGTGTGAACATACTCAGAGTTGATTGAACTAACTGATCATCCTTTCACAAACTCAGAGCTGCCCACCTCAGAGTTACTTAACTCTGGATTTTTACTTAAACTCAGAGATTGTTGAATCTATTTTTTAGAATAGGGCCTTGCTCTCATTTAGATCTCTGTACAGCGATTCTTTTTAGGATTTTTGGAGTGCTTGCCAGACAAAACAAGCAATTTTAATGATGTAGAGTTGTTCTTTGCTAGCTTGTGAAAACAACTGTCCTTGACAGCAAGTGCATACGCAGATATGAAAATGCATACTGTCGAACAGAGAAACAAACATACCACCTACATTTGTTTCCTACAATAGATCACACAAACACAACTGCACTGTATGCAGCACGCACACTCGAACACACATATGGAGTTGTTCTTTTATAATGGCTTTGTGTCAGCATATAACGGATGTCTCCTAACAGTCCCATTTATTCCCATCTCCAGCTAGCCTATGCCTGTCCAAACAACAGCGCAAAACAAAGGATGGAAAACAACAGAGGAGAGACAAACACATCAATCTGCCACCAAACCACACACACAATCACATCAAACACAAACACACACATAAGCACCACAAAGAGATAGCCTAATAGAGAGAGTAGAGACGTAGTTATTGAAGATTTTAACTCATTCATAGTCATGAATTGATACGGGTGAAGGATAGGGAAACGCATTTGAAAAGAATGCCAACACTTTTCACGAAGACGGGCAATCAAGTTGATGACAACCTGATATCAGAGCATGTAAATACCCGCCACATGGCAACTGAGACACTAATACAAATACAGACACTTTGTGCCAAGATCATACTGTGTTGAGTCTCTCTGTTCAGAGAGACAGAAGTAAAAGCATAAAAAAGCAGACTACGGATCAATCAGCTGTCAGCGCGCTGTGTCGCTGACGTGGAGTGGGCCCTTGGAGATGAAGTAAGTCTGATACAGACCCAGGATCTTTGATTAGCCCAAAGCTTAATAAGACTTTGCACTGAGAGTGGAATGGGTTCCAGCCTCTAGGATCATATATGATAGAGGCACAGGGCTGTTTTATCTGTGCATGTTCACCTGCATATTTCCGAAGGGGAGGAGGTTGATCAGCTGCTTCTCAAAACACACACACAAACACTCACGAAACACAAACACAGTCCCCTTTTGTTGTTTTTGGCTCGGCCTACAAAGATGCAAATGAGCTGCTTTTATTTATATTTGTTTGCCATTACAGTCTTTGCCCTTAATAATGTTCCTCCGCAGTGCTCTCTCCATCTCAATGCGCTGTATAAATGTTTATTGTTATTTTCATCCCCACATTAAGTACTGCACCGACACCCCTACTGTTTTCTGAGTAAACTGTTGAATGCTGCAAGAGAACTCAAACACAGGACACCGCACACGAACAGCAAGAGAAAAAAATAAATAAAAGGCAAACACACACACAGGGAAATTTGTGTACTGAACTATTACAACAACAATAAAGCCAGCAAATGTGAATGAGCTTGTGGTAACCCTCTTGGTGCCTGTGTGGCAGACATTGATTAAAGGCCCTTGTTAGCATGTACGGCCCCTGTGTTTCTACTGTGTCATTGATAAGGACTTTGTATTCACACACACTGAGGGGAGTCGGGTAATTAAAAACCAGTGACAGCCAGATTTAAGGAACAAAGGCGTTGGTCTCACTGTTGCCGATTTACATATGCATTAATTGTTGTTCTTCTTTTCATCTTCAAGTTAGTACAGTAAGACTCGCACGCACGAGCACAGTAAAAGGAAGCATCTTTTACCGAAGTGTGAAACTGCTTTAACTCGTTCCTGCAGGCACTGATCAGTCTAACCACATTAAAGTGATACCACAGTGTGAATTACAGAATAAACTCAACTGTTAATATGAATACTGCAGCTGCATTATAATCTTTTAAGCACTATAATATAGAGAAATACTGCAAAAAGTAATAATTTTTACATGAGTACTCATACCACATGTATTGATTTGATGTTAGTTGTTTTAATTGGGTGTGTTTTATATAGCGTGAAAATAGTTATTCAAGGACCATCAATATTTCAATGAATTAAATCCTTGGACTCAAACACTATCCCTCATTGCCTCATTGCTTTGTTTCAGCGATGGATCCTGTGACAACAATCTTTAAAAAAGAATGGAGCAAAGTGATGCTACCACAACAGAAAAAAAAGCCTCCATGTATAAAATCTTTTGAGACCATTCACTTGTAAGTGGTACTTTGAAAGCACAAGCCACTGGGTCATGCAAGAGTAAGAATGGTTCTAACCAGTCTAATCTTTCACGAGCTGCCATGTAGCTCTAGTGCAGCAGTGCGGCGGCATGGTAGTATAGTGCTATCTTACAATTACAGCAGACCATATCTTGGCCTAATTACCTTTCATGTTAGGGGTGGTCAAAGATTTAAGACATTTCTAATTTTGCAACAGAGCTACATTTTGCACTTTCCAGTATCTACATTGTTACACATTGTAGATACTGGAATTCTGTGATGTGTGACTTAACTTCATAGTCAGTGCAAGCGTCGGTAGCTGTAATATACTGAGATGTAAAGAAATCTGTGGTTTAAAAAAGAAAAAAAAACCCTATAAAATGTTCAAAGACTTGATGATAAAAGCACTTTTGATGCTTTTTTAAGAAATTGATGCATTCATAATGATATATACAGAACTGTGCAAAAAGCCATTCTTAAGGGAGAAAAAGCAAATTACACAGCAGGTCTTATAGAGCGTTGAATTGACATTTTACATTTTTGGTGGTGTAACAGTGAGTGTCTACAGTGTCATGGTTTGGGGCTGCATTTGAGTCAGCGGAGTTGGTGATCTTGTCAAAATTGATGGAATTATGAATCTAGAAATGATCAAATACCATCTGATTGGCAATCGCTTCATTCTTCAGTATGAAAATGATCCAAAATACACAACATTTAAAAGATTTTTTTTTTTAAACTGTCATGGGAACACCATCGGTGATGGACTGGTCTCCCCACAGCCTGAACCTCAACATTATTGAAGCATTGTTGGATCATCTTGACAAAGAACTGAATAAAAGGCAGCAAACATCCAGATTGCTTAACGGAATTACAAGAAAGCTTGAATGAGAGAGTTCAGGCTGCGTTGAAGATGCCAAATAATTTGGTGTGATTTAAAGGAATTGTACAATCTCTGATTTTGCCTTGTATCTTATATTTCTTGTTTTAATAAAACACTGTACCTATTTCCAATTTTCAAACTAACATTGTAAAAAAAGGGCTTGAGACTTTTGAATAGTACTGCATATAAGGTGCAATTAAAAATTCTATGACAAAAACTTTGCCTGATATAAATTTGGCTAATATCCTTTTTGAGATCATCTCTTTGTGGAGCCGCACACTGCTCCTGCTGTGTTTAGATCACCACTTGGAAGTCCTCCTCTGACCACTCGCAAGCACATATTTGTGACATGAAAGGGACATTGTCCATTCAGTTTAACTTTCACTTTAGGGGAGAAGAAGAAGTCTTAATTAGTCCCATGAGACATGGGCAATGGGCGACCAGAATGTGTTTGTACATGTCCCTAAACTACTGTGAGGCCACAGGTAATTTTTAGATGCTTTCCTTGAAGGCTGTGAATTCTTTGACTGAGTAAAGCTATTTAGTCTCTGCGTCATAGACTGACATGTAACTCTATCCATGACGATCCTCAAAATCAGTTTTATGTCAGTTTGACTCAAAAGTCATGTTTGTTCTCTCTGCATGTTTTAGGTCAATCACAAAACAGAAAATGTGTAGCAGGAGTGCTGGAGGCTGCATACAAGGTGGATAACAAGTACATTTAAAATGAGTGCTGTTTTTGATCCTTGAAACTTTTCACACATGAGTTGAAATTCAGTGAATCATTTGACAACATTTCTGTGTCATCAAAAGCACCCTTGGTCTGACAACAAATGGATTCTGTGTCACTGAGCCCTAACAAGAATCTCTTTTCTCTTAAAAAACAGAAACATCTACCTTGTTAACCACATTCTTACGCACGTCTGCCATTATTAGATTATTAGATACAATCAAAAAAAAAACAACACAGTAAAGGGCATTTCTTCGAGTCATTTCTGAACACCTATGATTAATGCAGACCATCACAGATAAAAGCCGGCTATTTTATTTTATGGAGCAATACAAAGTACAAAGTAAACTCTTTAACAAACGGTATTAATGAAAATACGAAATAAGGTTCCCCAAAACAGACATCTAGTTTTTATCTGACAGGCAGCTCTCCCTCTGTAGAGACATATGCTTGGCACTCTAATTAAACTGCATGCAGTGGGCCATGTGTGTGCAGCAGAGCACCTCCGTGAGCAGCCAAGCGTTAGCAAGGAGGGAACTTCAGCAGGTGAGAAAGGTGAAAGAGGCCTTTTATTCCCTCCCTCCCTCCCCCTTCCTCTCCCTCTCTGTCAAACAGGGCCACCGCTTATTAGAAGATCCTGAGCTGTCAGCAGAATCACACGCTGTGGGCATACATTCTGTCACAGCCAGTGCACTTATTCATCTATACACCTCTGTGTGTATCTAAGTCACCATGCTTATCTACTTCTCTTTATCATACAATCTCTTTACCTATAAGCGTTCTGCTCTACAACTTGTGCCGACTCTCACATAATTAGCAGTGGGTAGCACCAAAGATTACATCATGCAGAGACCGGGACACACACTGCACAGCAGAGAGGAAGAGACTGTCACAAACGAAGATACTTTCTTTTTTTTTTTCATCAGCAAAGTGTAGTCAAGAGCAACGTGCTGGGCAGAAGAATACACTCTAGTGACTTTAACTGCCTCATGCAAGATGGCAGCAACAGCAGGAAAGAAACCCTGCTAACATGGAAGATATAAAATTTCAGAAATAATTAAAATGTAGCAAAATCTGAAGATACAGTAACCCTTTATCTGTAAGGATTCCAGCACTAAAAGCTAGGTGTAAATTGGTAACTTTCTATTCAGATTTATTTATGTATTTTTAACATATAAATAAACTTATATATTTAGTTAGTTGGTTCATTTATAATGTATTTTTCAAGCCTTCAAATCAAAAAAAGACGTTTTGCTAAATCCCCTAAAACAATAGGGAAGTCGTTAAATCTTAGTAAACGTGTGTTTTTGATGAGGAGATGGGATGAAGGCAAGTGGAAACATTAGGTACTATTACATGTCTGAATGTATAATAAGTACATTCAGAAGGATGTCTGCTTTTGATCAATAACAGCTGGTAAAAGTGGCTCCAGTCCCTCCCCAACTCTTGGACAAGCAGTTAAGAAAATGGATGGATGGACGGATATGTTTATTGATAGTATAGCTCCAAAAAAAGCACCCAACTCTCGTACTGTTGAAAGATTTTGTTGTGCCATTGCTATTTCCCAACATTTTAGGATACCAGAGTCATTGCCTAAAGCCACTTAGGAAGACAGTGTCATTTATCTATGTTCCCCTTTGCTTTCCATTGTCCATTGTTATATCAGTACACAGCTGTCAGCTTAGCTGTAGAAAAATGTTATTCTCCAACATTTGGGAGACGCTGTTTCTTGTCATTGAAAAAAAAAATGGAAAAATGATGGGCTAAATAATCCATCATGGTAAACTTGACGACCTAATTTGGTTTTCCCAACATTTCGGTCTTGTTTATTAATGTTGCAATGTGTCTGTGTTGAGTATATTCATCAGTATATTATTTTTCCTCTGATACCGGATGACACCTACAGCTTCCTCTAGGACGGAATACATAAGTATGCCATAAAAGTTTCCTAAATAGATCAATTTATTTTCACACTGTTTCCATTAGCAAAGGGGACAAACTTTGTAAATTGTATATTTTAAAGGGTAGATATTCTGGATGACTTAGAACTCTGGAGTGTGTATAGAAGAGGGAATGCATTGATTCAAGATTCACTGCGTGCCTTCTGTTATAACTCACAATTCACACCTGTAAGGTTTGTCAAAGTGACATTTGGTTAGTAGTAAACATTTTATTGCACAATTATAAAATGATGGACAGTATCATAAAGTAGGCAAGTATGCAAAGATTTCTTAGTAAGACCAAGTAGTTGCCCTGAGTGAAGGTAGCAAGATAATACTGTGGAAATACCTATCATCCAACTGCAAAATAATTATTCAGACTCTGCTTATGTAAAAATATGCAAGCAAAATAAAATGTACCCTTAGGGAAGAAGCTCATAACAAAAAATAAATAAATAAACAAAAAAGATTCTGAAGAGTGATTTCACTTTGCTCTTACAACTTGATTGCAAATAAACATGTTTCACCCGTTCCTCATTGAAATGAGCATGGAACTAAATCCAGTCTGACTGAAGCTAGTTATTAATAGTTACTTTCTCAATAGCTCTCATAACTTAGACTGATTTGAGTTCCAATCAGACAGTACAATAGCCCAGTCAGACCTACTCTTACATTCTTACACAGCGAGAAATATTTACTTTTACAACATACAGGGAGTGCAGAATTATTAGGCAAGTTGTATTTTTGAGGAATAATTTTATTATTGAACAACAACCATGTTCTCAATGAACCCAAAAAACTCATTAATATCAAAGCTGAATGTTTTTGGAAGTAGTTTTTATTTTGTTTTTAGTTTTAGCTGTTTTAGGGGGATATCTGTGTGTGCAGGTGACTATTACTGTGCATAATTATTAGGCAACTTAACAAAAAACAAATATATACCCATTTCAATTATTTATTTTTACCAGTGAAACCAATATAACATCTCCACATTCACAAATATACATTTCTGACATTCAAAAACAAAACAAAAACAAATCAGCGACCAATATAGCCACCTTTCTTTGCAAGGACACTCAAAAGCCTGCCATCCATGGATTCTGTCAGTGTTTTGATCTGTTCACCATCAACATTGCGTGCAGCAGCAACCACAGCCTCCCAGACACTGTTCAGAGAGGTGTACTGTTTTCCCTCCTTGTAAATCTCACATTTGATGATGGACCACAGGTTCTCAATGGGGTTCAGATCAGGTGAACAAGGAGGCCATGTCATTAGTTTTTCTTCTTTTATACCCTTTCTTGCCAGCCACGCTGTGGAGTACTTGGACGCGTGTGATGGAGCATTGTCCTGCATGAAAATCATGTTTTTCTTGAAGGATGCAGACTTCTTCCTGTACCACTGTTTGAAGAAGGTGTCTTCCAGAAACTGGCAGTAGGACTGGGAGTTGAGCTTGACTCCATCCTCAACCCGAAAAGGCCCCACAAGCTCATCTTTGATGATACCAGCCCAAACCAGTACTCCACCTCCACCTTGCTGGCGTCTGAGTCGGACTGGAGCTCTCTGCCCTTTACCAATCCAGCCACAGGCCCATCCATCTGGCCCATCAAGACTCACTCTCATTTCATCAGTCCATAAAACCTTAGAAAAATCAGTCTTGAGATATTTCTTGACCCAGTCTTGACGTTTCAGCTTGTGTGTCTCGTTCAGTGGTGGTCGTCTTTCAGCCTTTCTTACCTTGGCCATGTCTCTGAGTATTGCACACCTTGTGCTTTTGGGCACTCCAGTGATATTGCAGCTCTGAAATATGGCCAAACTGGTGGCAAGTGGCATCTTGGCAGCTGCACGCTTGACTTTTCTCAGTTCATGGGCAGTTATTTTGCGCCTTGGTTTTTCTACACGCTTCTTGTGACCCTGTTGACTATTTTGAATGAAACGCTTGATTGTTCGATGATCACGCTTCAGAAGCTTTGCAATTTTAAGACTGCTGCATCCCTCTGCAAGATATCTCACTATTTTTGACTTTTCTGAGCCTGTCAAGTCCTTCTTTTGACCCATTTTGCCAAAGGAAAGGAAGTTGCCTAATAATTATGCACACCTGATATAGGGTGTTGATGTCATTAGACCACACCCCTTCTCATTACAGAGATGCACATCACCTAATATGCTTAATTGATAGTAGGCTTTCAAGCCTATACAGCTTGGAGTAAGACAACATGCATGAAGAGGATGATGTGGACAAAATACTCATTTGCCTAATAATTCTGCACTCCCTGTATAAGGAAAGCAAATGCATTCTGATGATCATCTATTTTGACTTCTAAATGGTTATGAGTGGGCAAGAATGCAATGTCCTCTACACATGCATTCCTGGAAACCCATTTTTTAAATACAAGCAATACATTTATGCTAGTTTCATGTTTCAATAAGTATATTTGGTCTCATTTGCTGCCCCGAGTATATTAAGGGTTCTTGTTTACTACGCTGTTTCCAGCTCCTGGCTGCTGGGTTCCTCCCTTCCCATTTACTGGCTCCTCTTGTTTTTACCTTTTATGCCATCAGCTGAGGTCTGTAGTCGATGGATGCAATCCAGGGTCTAAGTTGGCTGAAGGAGCAATTCAGGGCTCTTTGTCATTTTGTTTTGTCAAAACACCATGTGTTTTAAGAGTGCACTACTACTTTAACTTTGTTAGGTTAGGATTCTAATGATTCTTATTAGTTTGTTTTTGGGTGATTGTTTGATTTATTTATTCTTTGTTTCATTGTCTTGGTTACATTGACCAGAGGAAACCTGTAAGAGAGAGCTGCCAGTTTCTGTTTGTGTCAACCTTGATATCCACAAAACAAGGAAAAACAGGTGTAAAAGCCTGTTTTGCCTTGGTTTATTAGGCATGTCAAAAGTTTTCTTTCAACTGAGTGTTTTGTTTTAAATTAAGCTCATTAAGGTTGTTTTATTTGTTATATTGTCATTGGCTGTTTCTCTGAAGTTAATTCTACAACTAACAATGTTAATAATTAATATAATTTATTAATTTTCTGCAACAAATCATTTAAATTTATTTAATGAATACTCATTGTCAAATTGTTTTGGGAATATTGTTATTAATTATGGCTTCCAAAAGATGCTATACAGGTCAAATGTGTGGCAGAAAATTGGAAATGTGGTGTATTGAAAGATTCTCTCTCTTCGTGTATTTACTGTTTTGTTTTTAGTTATTTTCTGTTGCTATATTAATGTTTTTATTAATAAATTAAGTTTTGTAATTTTCATTTCTTGGAGTTTTTTTTATTCCTTTTTTATTTATTATTTGTTTTTTATTTTGCCATAGTATCTTTATGTTTTGTATAATTTTTAAAGTGTTTTAAAATTGTATTTAGTTTTCATTTCTTTATCATTTCTTTATAGTTTCTTGGTTTTTCTCTTTGTTTAGTTTTAAATTGAGTTTTTATTTATTTATCTTTTTTTTTTTTTTTGCTTGTGTCAGTGTGGGTGTAATCCCTCTTTTTTATGCTTTCCCCCAATGCTTCCATAATACTCTGACTGAACTGAGTTATGAGCAAACACCCCATGACCACCCATAGTCAGAGCTACTTAATCATGCACTCGGTGGGAATTGTCCAGCACTGGGGCTGATTTAGTAGCCCCTAGCTTTGGGTGTTATAGTTCAGCGTCACATCATTACTTTTTTACACCTTACATTGATTTGTTTAGTGGGGGAACAGGCCTTGTTGTGGTCCGCAAGGGGATAAAATAAATAGTAGGAGAGATTGCAGTCAATTGTGCTTCCAGACACTGCACTCAGCGGCGAGTTACGTAGAATAGGAATGGGTTGGGGGAAAATGTGGAGGAATAACCACCAGGACCACCTTTCAGATGGACAATATATCTTGCCATATGCCTTTACCCACATGCACAATACCCTAACAATGCCTCAAGACTTCTTGTAGCTTTATGTGTAGAATCAGCAAGGAGATGATTTTATGCTGTGACATTTTTCTTAGCTCCCAGACTGGCACGACTTCTAGAAATATTTCATCATTCATATAGTTTAAGCAGCAGGCTAAACCTACCAGGCCTGAAAATTACCAGGCCTGCTGACTTATGCTTTGGAGTCAAGAGATACCTAATATTGTTTAACAACTGTATAAAGGCAAAGAGCCTAAGAAATGGAACTGCAAAGTGGGGTTACTCAATCATTGAAAATATAATGAAAAATCCAAATTAAATATAGTTTAAAAAAATGATTTATCTGAGGCACTATAGGTCAATTACTATTTAATTTCAAGCTCTATGTTCCTGTTCAGACAGACGTGAAAAAAAAAAAAAAATGGAGCAACTTTTGTTTAGAAGTTTCCAGCTCCAGCTGCACTCTGACAGATCACTATTTTTCTGGATTTGTTTTGCATTTTGTTGCCAAGTGCAGAGCACACAGCACACAGGTGGTGGACAGTGTGAGGAACGAACAGGTGGGAGGTTCAAATGAGGCAGTGCAAAAATAAGCAAACAAGTTGTGTAATACGTAATACTACAAGTTTCTGCTGAGAAGACAAGTTGTAGAGTCGGCTATAAGGTAATCAAGGACACGGCCTTGGTAATTGTCATACATAAAAGAATAGAAGAAAAATGGATATAAAACCTAAGCAGTTCACAGGTGGGTTTTTTTGCTTAGTTAAAATGTTTAGTGCTTGCTGTGTGATAAGAGAAGGACTAGCGCAGACCCAGTCCCTTGAATCATCAGCTGCTCCACGAATCTCCAATAAGACCTGCAAATAACCAGTGACAAGGGCACCGGAGCAAATTGCTTGTATTTGAACTGCCAGGCAGGGTATCATTTGGTAAGAAAAAGAAATGGTCGCTATGTAAGAAATGTTCAAAATCCTTACCTTGTACAGTGTCTCTGAAGCATCCTCTATGTGCACTCTAGTCATGATGAAGGTTAGAATACTTTCCTTTCTCTCGAGACAGCAGGACTCAGTAAAAAACAGCTCATGCAGACAATTGTATCGGTAACAGTGGGGTTATCAGACTTTTCAAAGCCAACTTAAAACAAAATATATAATATAAATATATGAGTGTACACTTTTGGGTTGTAGGGATATTAGAAGTTTTTCTTCTATTTGGATACAACTATGAAGCCAGCGGATCCTACAATAACAAGATCTGGGGGCTGTAATACAGTATGTTAATGGGGATATGTTGTGCTTGCTTGGTTCATCGACATTAGTACACCTGAAAGGCAGATTCACTCCAAATGAAGTTGTTCTAAATGATCACATTTATCTTATGACTAGAAAGGTCATCAAAATACCAAATGAGTTAATATACAGAAGTGTGCAAACACCTTAGGCCAACTCTTATTTCAGTACATGGGAAATAGGTCATTTAGTGATACGAGCAAACTGTCATGAAATACAGTATGTAAGTGTTTACAAATTTCTAATGAGCTTGAACACCAACGTATGTATGACCACCTTTTACAACACAACCTGATCTTTCTTTTAATTTATCTAAGTAGTCTTCAATAATAATTCTCCAGGCTTCTTGGAGGATTTTCAAAGCCCTTGTTTGAATGTCGGCTGACTTTTGTTGTTGTTTCTGTCAAAATGATCCCACACTGCTTCAAGAATGTTCAGGTCTAGGCTCAGTGGGAGACTGATAGTGTTCCATTGTGTGTTTTTCTATCATGCGTTGGCAGTGTTTGGGATAATTATCAATAAAAAGAAGGTGTTGCCAATCAGACACGATTCAGATGATATTGCATGGTGGCTCAATATCTGATGGTATTTTTCTGTATTCACGATTCTGTCAGATGCCCAACTCCACTGGATGAAATACAGCCCTAAACCATGACAGAGTCTCCACTACATTTTACACATGGCTGTAGACACTCGCTGTTGTGTCTCTCTCCTGTCTTTCTCTGTACTTATTGATAACAATTTGAACCAGAAATTTCAGATTTGGATTCATCAACCTGTCTGACCTATTGATACTGATTTTCAGGCATATTATGTTTTCCTGTTTCTATTTGTTAAGCACAGCTTCTTAACAGCCACTTTTTGACCACTTTAGTTTGGATTGTTCTGAGATGTTTATGTATTGTAATCTCTGAGTAAAGTTCTTAAATCATTATTCATGCAGAAATTCTTCTCAGTATTAAGTCATGCTCCTGCATGTTCTGTAGCGTCAATTCCCTGATATCAAATGTAATTACACATTTCCTGTTGCACTGTTTTGTGTACGTCTGTCTTCCTCTTCCTTTCATTTTGTCCTTTCAGTGGGCTGAGGAGTTGTAGAACACACTCCCCCACAACTGCTTCAGGTGGAACATCAATCTGTGGCCACCTGATAATTCTATCAACAACAGCAGACTAATTACTTAGACCAACTGTGCAAAAATTACAGTTTAAATATTTAAATATAAATCAGATATCTAAAATGATCTGGAAAATGTGTTTTAATTAGCAGCAAAATTTGTTGTTTGCCATTTGTTATCATAACCGTAATCATTAACACAGTGTGTATTTATTTATCCGACTCTTACACAACTTGCCTTTTTATTTTGTATGAAAAACTTCATGTCTTAATCCAGTAGCCATCTGAAGGCAAGAAAACACATATGTTCCAAAATCTGCAGTGGCAGATTTGAGAAGTTTGTGTACCATGGACAAACAATGTCAGGTGGTATTAAAAAAGAATCACACATGTACACTGGACTTTAGGATTTTTGAGCCTGGACCAGTTTCTAGGCAACCAAGTGTGGACAGGCTGATTTTGGTACCTTCAGACTTCTGATGAGAAGCTAACCAGCTGCTGGCTCCACAGTCAAATCTAACGAGGGGTATCAACCTCCTCATCTGCCATGATTAAGCCTTCTTCTAAACAATTTCAAAATAAACCCTAAAGGTTAATTTGGTTTGGAAGAAAGAGATGTAAAACATATAGTGCCTTGCATATAAAGCATAGCAGGCTAGGAAAGTCCTGCTTATGTCTGAATGCAGCACTAATTTGTCTATTTTCATGCAGCATTGCATGAATTTTCCACACTATTAGTCTGAGCTTTGAATGCATTACAGAGCAACAGCTATACATCATAAATAAAACAAAGTCTTATAGAAGCAGTGACTGGAAATACACTTAACAGGACAATGTACGAGAAACCAGCTATCAATGATGAAAACCACCGTTCCTAGTTTCCTGCAAAAGAAGCTAACAACAATAACACAACCGCAATGAAACTACTGAACTGTGACCCTTTAATATTTATATCATGTCCATGTCCCATTCCTCCAGCCTGACCATTCTTCCGGAATTGACTGGATGAAAGGCGTGTCCAATCAGCTTGTGGCATAATCATTCCAGAGCTCCATGAAAAATGGATTGTGGGTTTACGGACAGAGAAGTGTAGGAATGGTAGAGGTGTGTGGTAGAGGATAATATGTGTGTGTGTGTGCATGTTTGCGTGCGCGTGTGTGGAAGGAATAAATAGTACTGCACACAGGTTGGGTTCCCTGGACAACAGCAATCAATAAAGCATTAAAACGATCACAGAAAGGGGAACAAGATGTTGCAGCCATCTGGAACTGGTTATGGTATTAATTCATTTGGGAAGGCTCACTCTCCACATACATCATCTACAAACACAGCAGATTCAATAAAGCAACGTGGAAGTCTCAAGCCCCCACTGCAGTGGAAATGGCACAAATGATATTGTTGCTGTATTTCCTTTGGAGAGCTCCTTTCTTTGTCAGTTAATATTATAGCCTGCAGAAGAAAAACACTCGAGCTAGCAGAAGCCACATATATATTTATTTAACAGCATGCTTTTTATTCTTCAAATTTTAAATTTATAGTGTTAGAATTTTGCTTTCGTATTCAATGTGTAGTTAAGGTCAGTACTGTGTAACTTCCATCAATAAAAAAAACACCTTTTCAAATTCTACAGTGTCTAACTTGGGGTTTCATGCTGTGCAGTCACAATAGAGGTATACATGTGACCGAATAAACTGCTACACAGTGATTCCTGGAGGTCGTCTGAGCTATACAATCTGAATGTTTTCAATATAGTAAAATATATAAAGGTAAACGCTGGCTGGTTAAGACTGGAAGAGTCACGCTAGGAAGCTGCCGCTACAAACACTGAAATTTGGTAAAAAAAAAAAAAATGTTGCAAAAATGTGATATTTTAAGTTTTCATTATGGCACATAATCCGTCAGACCCTGTCTGCATTTCCAACTACGCTTTATCTGTGTTTTTTTTTTTA